>NW_026262722.1:22549-622549 GCF_021869535.1 Mytilus californianus
TATGTGGAGCACCTGTAACTATTGTGTATGGAAACAGACAGAAAATACCAAGATATATTCGACTCTGTACTTTAAACATCCCGCCATTGTGTTATTGTTCTATTATAATTTTTGCATACTTAGAACGACAAAATTATTTTATATCTCTACCTGTGTGACGTTTACATTCTGACGTCAAACACGCTATTCTACGCCAGAGTTAATGTTAAAATTACGATTCGGTCCTAGAGCTTAAAATCCCTCGATCATTTATGGGTTGATTTGACATACATAAATAAAATACAAAAAGAAGTAAGCAATGAACGAGGTTGTTAAATGTAGTATATGCTTTTTTGTACTTCTTTGTTAAATAATTGTTCGTTTTTGTTGTGATTAAGATTGTGACTTGGTGTTGACTGCTGTCACCCTATTTTACATTTTTACCTATTATGTCTGTTTGTTTTATTCACGCATCGTTGTTAATATAATGGAATTTGATGCGACTGTCATACAAGTGAGAGGTATAGCGCTATAAAACCAGGTTCAATCCACCATTTTCTACTTAAGAAAATGCCTGTACCAAGTCAGGAATATGACAGTTGTTTTCCATTCGTTTGATGTGTTTGTGCTTTTGATTTTGCCATTTGATTAGGGACTTTCCGTTTGGATTTTCCTCGGAGTTCAGTATGTTTGTGATTTAACTTTCTGCTTCAATAGTGGCACCTGCTAATAAAGTTTTTCAGTGTATACATCTTGATTAAGTTTAAGCATTCTTCTCTTCATTTAATAGTGACAAAGATACATTTAAAGTTACTTTTTACTTTATGTTTTATATGTCAATATATTAAAGTACAGATTTTTTAGGTTTTATTGTAACAGTAATATAAGGTATGTAACCGTATTTGACCTATGTTCAAATCCCGCATATCAAATTTGTAAACCAAGATAAAAAGGACGGAACAAAATCAGAATGCTTTACTATATATCTATCATCTGCAATGCAATCAAATATTTCATTAAAGAAATTTACACAATCTGAAACTTATCATACTTGGCCAACCTGTGTATCTTAAAATCGAAGAACGCCAAAACATGTTGTACTTAACTTGAAACCCAAAACACCATAACGGTCATCCAATTTATTTTGTTGCGATTGTGTCCGTAACAGATAACATGCTCGATTACACATTTGATAAAGAGTTTTCCTTTGTAAGAATCTATTCATTTATTATGAATGAGAACAAGTATAAATAGGATATTACTGTATTGTAGGTCTTCTGATTTTCAAAACTAATAAATAGGAAATATTTGTAAACTGTATGAAAATAAAAAAAATATTTGTACGAGATTTAGAAACAGAGAGAAAAGCAATAGTCTGCCATTTATCAGTAACGCTTAATCGTACAGTTATGTTTACTTCTCAAACGTTGATGTTGTCTTTGATCGAAATCAGCAGGACTTAAACTGAACAATGATGAGAACAAGATTTGAACTGCGACTATACGTTTTACGCTTCTTGTTTTCTATACACCTACATTTGTATAGTAGAAAATCTATTTAGGACATAAACATCTAAATAAAAACCCGATCCGATGAGATTGTATGAAATCCTAAAGTACCAAGAAATGGTTCACTGGTTGGGTAATTGTCTCCCGTAATATATGCACCAATATTTGAATACCAGCCATGTGTTAATTACAGATATACGACCACAAACACATGTTAAACGTATGTTTTACTGTCGCATCTTGAGTTAAGACACATCGACTTTCAAAGTATACAGAGTGGATTTTAATCCCTCAAACATGTTATGTTGACATCAAAATAAAGGCCTTGTTAAAAAACAATTATTCATAGAACAATTAAAGGTCTATCAACATGATGATGACATAAGTGATGTGATAAGACAATTATGAAAAATTGAAAAATTAAAAAAATAAGGTCTGTGAAAACAGCTAAGCTGAACACTTGAAATATGAGACGTAATAAGTTACTCCCGGTGTTATATATGAAAGGACATTTTATACTGATTCCAAAAGTATATGGTTGCTAGGATTTTTTCTGTTCAAGCTGTGGATTCATTATTATTCGTTAGATACCAAATTGCGTGGATTTCCGGAGAGCAGGGGAACCACGAATTTAAATGTTCAACGAATTGTAAAATTTTCTATATAAATCTCTGTACATTTTGGCAAAACCACGAAGTCAAATATCAACAAAAATGCAAGATTTTCTCAATCCATGAAAATTGGTACTCAAGAAAATAAATTTATCCACAGTAATGGAGATAGTTCTGTACTTATGTTTAATATAAGATCACTTCCGGTGTTATCTATAAAGAAACTTTATAGTGGTTGCTAGGGTCTTTTCTTTTAAATAATGGAGATAATCAGCCACTTCCGGTTTCAAATAGGTCACATTCCTTGCAATAAAATAGCATTCTTTGCACTTATTCAAAAGTATATGGTTCTAAGTTCTCTTCCCTTCAAAAAGTGCAAAATAATACCTGTTCGAACAAGGTCACTTCCAGTTGATCTCTTTCAAGGTCATATGTCAACTTACCTTTTGCAAAAGACCCGATACCACGACTTTATCATGTATTAGTATGCAGTAATAATCAATTGAACTTTTTTTGTTTTTTTTTTCATTTCAGGGCGGTTAACTTTGGACAAACTATACCATTTCGTCCTCCCAACAACCCAAACATTTTGCATTAGTTCTTTTGTATCTAACTTTCATTGTTTACGAGGAATTGCACACACGAGCAAAGGTCAAAATTCAGAATATGACCATGACCTTTGACCTCGACTTCATTTCCAAAAGTTATGACTTAAGGATCTCAAATCAAAAGATTGAAGGTCTTTACGGCTTACAGTTTATGAGTTACGCTTACATACCGATAAATTAAATATTTACGGGTAGATATCTACATGTACTGTTAAATGTTACCGGAACGCTTCCCTCCAAATTGACCATAGTTTATTGTGAATATGACGAACATTTCAGAAAAATCTTGATGTCCTTTTTCATAACACAGGAGATATATACACAGTGTACGGGAGATAATTCTGCATAAATTTCTTTGATTTTAATTTCTCAGACCAGGCCGGGACACCTTGCGGACTGCACGTGCATTTATAGTACTAACAGGAATAAATTTTTGTAATTCATTTACAGATAAACTGATGTCTAATTGCTGTCCACGAGTCTCCATTCATTGCATGACAAAATCAAAAAGCTGTTGTTATAGTAATTTAACAAATCGTGTATAGACAATTTTCAGAAAATACATGAACTGGATCATTATTTTGCAGGGATGGACTTTTATTTAAGAAGTTTGTACATAAGACCGGATTTTATTTTACACTAAAATCTACGTGATAAACGGGGATTTGCGCTTCATTGAATTTGGTTTTCTTTACAAAATCAGACGGTAGGGGTGGTAGGGAGTAGTGGGTAGTGGTGGTGGACCTTGGTTGATTAATTAAGATAAGATACATGTATACTATGACAGCTGCAAAATTTGAAATTATAATCAGTTGATATTTTGAGTTTAACAGCGGCATTGAACCCCGAAGAAAATAATGGGTACCAATCTGACAAAAACTTTCCAGTTATAACATGTTGCGACTAGTATTTCGGTTAAATTTCTTTCGTCGATATCTAAAACTCTTTCTGAGATAAGGCGATATGAAGTGACCTTTGACCATGTACCTCATTTTCTATGTTAAAAACAAAGGTCCTTAAATAAAAAAAACTATAGGTCTATATGGCTTACATTTTGTGAGTTTCGAAACAATAGCTGCAAATTTAATTGATAAATGTAGATAAATCCTATGACATGTCAAAAGATCGGTTCGATCCAAAATCAGGCAAGATATCATGAGGATGTAACGAACAATTGAAATAAAAGTATTTTGACGTAATCTCATTTGGAAACAGAGGAGATACACGAAGAAGAAAAACAGTGTTGGGGAAATAACACTCACAATAAAAAGTCTTCGGCTAAAAAGGGTGAGTTTAAAACGCACAATAGATGTTCGATATAATATCCAAAATATCTAAGCGACATCTTGGGAAACAAAAATAACACGCAAGAAACAAACAAATTTTGCGGAAGAAGAAAACAATTATAACAATTAGAATAAAAGCAAAAGGTCTTTCCACGGAAAAGAGGTAAGACATTATAACAAAACGACACTGAGTTAAATAACTGCAGATTACGGTACAATGAACATCATATGAAGTATAAAAATAACCGGATAAGAAAATGATAACAAACCCAAGAACAATTTTATTTGCTTGGAAGAGCTTATCCATTTCCTAATATCATCAACCCATTTGATCAAACTGTAAAAATCAGGTGGTAAAATTCATGGGCCTTAAGATGATGCTGGGTACGACACAAATCGACACTGAGAAAGAAAATTCAAATATAAGTGCATTGTATGCTGCTATAGCGAGTTTAGAGCACTATTTTGACCTGTGTATAAAACATATTTTACAAAGTATTTTTCAAACTTGTATCAAATTTGATCTTTTTTCCTTTATTCTCAGTTTGTTATCCTATTAACATGATTAAGTTTTAATTCTATCCGACAATGTCAATCCATATTTCTTAGTGTACCAGATTCAATTTTTGCTTTTAGCTTAAATTTACGACCATGACTGTTTTTGTAATATATGTCTTTAGACGATGCTAGGTATCATAATCATTAATGTAACATGTCTTTCAATATGCTATAGTTCATGTTAAACGTTTACTTTTCATACTTACAGTATAAATAATTTCGAAGCTTGTTTTGCCTAAAACTGTTCATTATTCTTTGTTTGTTCATCCGTCTCATTGCTTTAATTAGTCTCTTACGATATTCTACAATATTTTATTTTTATTCTTCTAATTCGCAATTCTTCCACATGACGGCAAAGTTCTTAGAAAATAATCATTCTAAATTATTATGATTTAAATTGCCTACCTTTGTTTCTTGAATAAATGACTTTGTCTGGCTTTTTTGAACATTCTGGCGTTGGCGAAGCTAAAAATTTAATTCAGTAATCAAAAAAGATAAAAAGATAGTCCACATGCACGTTTTTCCCTCTAAAACCCTTACAGTGTATAAAAGGTATGGCATGTTTTGGACATTAAGCCTAAGTATAGTTATGTTTAGATCGAAATAATACAGCTCCTTATACGAGTGGATTATACCCACCAGAAGTTTCAGGAATTTAATTATTGGTCATATAAACTGGAATGTTTCAATCGAAGGGAGATATGTTGAAAATTATTGATTTATTAAATCTCAGGTTCTTTATGTTTACCAAAACGCTACGACTGCATCATAGCTGAATATAAATCCCATTGAACCTTTCTAATGTTTGGTTTTGAGCGTTACTGATGAAGGTAAATCCAGAAAAGCGCTTCGAACGCATAAAATTATTAAACGTGTTGTTTTCAATTTTTTAGAAAATTGATCACGAATTCAGGCGATAGTAGTTCACCAGCGTCATCATCTCGTAATTATATTCAAAAGAAATAAATCAAGGTAGCAAACAAACTTAAACTGAATGAATCGCATGAAAACAAGCGAGAACAGATACGAATACGTTTACAGGGTAAATGTCTTCTGCTATGTATGCATGACCCGCTATGGAAATTAATTACACAATTGGTAATGTGACACAATAGGAAAAAATTACAGATCGGACGACTGTATTGCTATCAAAAGATCTAAGGTTGCAAAAACATGTCGCTCATTAATGCATCAAATCAGTAAATCATTTCGTTTTAGTGACTGAAGAACATATGTAATGTCGGGTTCAGTCGTCTTTTCTCAACACTTAATTGGACCATTATTTGTAAAATGTGAACACGATAGATTGTAATAAACAAAAAAATTATCCCCGGCTTAGTATATTTCTAGGAGTTTGATTGGTTAACGCACGTCGTTACAAAACCCATATCCCCTGGGTGTTGCTAACCTATATCCCCGGACGTTGCTACCCATTACATCGGGGAATTTCACGCGCGTTTTCCTTAGTTTCATGGTTGTTCCTTATGAAATATCGAATTCTGTAGATTTTCCATGATGTCTGTATAATTAAATACGTAATCCACTAACGATTTTATCTTATTACATCGATTATTTGCACTCATTTTAGTAAATGCATCACTATGCAGCCACATTGTCAATGAATGGTACTACTGACCTAGCTATGCAAATGACCCACGTTGACGTCACACCGTTTATGATGTAACTCTCACAACATTGCGCGCCAAATTTGACCCATTTCAGTTTCTCTGTCTCTAGTTTAAAAACGTCTTATATTTGTCTACCTGTAGGGTTCTACCAAAGGTAGTACCCTACACCCCGTTAAAAATATGTCAAATTCCCAGATTTCAATAAAAGATATTTAAATTATGAAAAAAACGTTGCTTTCACGTTAAACTTTGTGGTCGAATTTCTCTAAAAATCGCCAGATTTAGACTAAGACCGGGGATAAATTCGTTATCTACGTTCATATCCGTAGATATGGATATTTTAACACCCTTCAGTACCCTGTACACCCTTCGGCTGCGCCTCAGGGTGTTAAAATATCCATATCTACGGATATGAACGTAGATAACTTATATTATACATAAAACATGAATTTATTTACCTTATTTATGTATTTATTATGTATTTACTAACTAATTAATTAATTAATTAATTAACTTATTTATTTATTTATTTATTTATTTTTTTATTTTATTTATTTATTTAATTTATTAGTCGATAATCATTCATTCACGTACTTAGATAAAATAGCACAACTACCTGTGTTTATTAAACTGGGATATGATTGTTTGAATTTCAATACTTGTGTTGTAATATTCTACTGCGCTAAGATGGCAGTATAAGAAATCGAGTAACAGGGTGACTTGCATGAGTCGGAATATAATGATGTGTGAATTGAGAACATTTTTTTAAGGAAGTTCTACTCAGACAAAGATAATTGTAGGTTCAACATGTCGAATAAAACAACGCAGGATGTCAGGTTTGACGAAATGAAAGACCGGAAGTAGAAAGTTCAGACTTCGAGTAATCCTGGCAACTCAAGGTGTTTTATACGATCAGACAAGACCCGGAAGGAAGAAAGTAAATGACTGAGTTGTTACGG
Source organism: Mytilus californianus (assembly GCF_021869535.1). Classification (NCBI taxonomy): domain Eukaryota; kingdom Metazoa; phylum Mollusca; class Bivalvia; order Mytilida; family Mytilidae; genus Mytilus; species Mytilus californianus. The sequence goes on from NW_026262722.1 coordinate 29,687, forward strand.
TGTATGAAAATAACTTGTCAAGGTATTGTTTTGTAAGTAATTTATAACACTTTCTCTGTAAAGTATAGGGGGATGCTATGTTTTTATTCCGCTTTTACGACATATGTATCGCTGAAAAGCTGTTCATTTTACCAATAACCTCAAAAACGATATCAATTTAAAAATATTATACTGAATAATTAATTATGAACTTTAACAAAGATATACAAAAAAAATGAAAAAAAAATTATAATAAAAAGATTTTAAAAAATAGATTAGTAAAATTTTCTATGATGAATAATGGAATCAATTTAAGAAGACGAAATATTTATAAATAGATATAGCTGTCCATATGTTTCTGTTTGAAAGATAGAAATGTCACGACTTGTTTATGGTAGAACTGACCGAAACTATTCTATGGTAGAACTGTCGAAATTTCAGAAGATATAAACCAGGGTAGAGTCGCTTCTGTCAGGAAGAGGTCTAGAGAATGTTCTAGAACAGTTCTCCTGACAGATACACACAGAACTTAACAAATGTTAGAACTGATCCAAACTTGTCACTGTATCTATAGATTATAAAAAAAATGCATGATAACGTAATAATAATGCAATGAATAACATTTAACACAATGAAGAAGACTCATTCTTATATTTTTTAACAAATTTTTAACATACATTGTTTCCATTTTCTAGGAGCGTTGTGGGAAGGCGTTGGTTGCGGAAAACCAGCTACAAATACAGTAAAAATTACATCTTAATCGCATGATTGTATTTGGGTAACAGAACTATCTATGTTCACCAATTTAAATGTGATTTAACTGCAATATACTATTATAAAGTGAAACAATCTTCAAAACATGTGAATACACGGAACATCCGGATTATACTTCATTGTTGTAAAACTAATCTATCATACTGTTTCATCATATCTTTAATTGGTAAAACCTTTCGGAATGTTGTGTACTCGATGTTCTACAACTTCGTACTTTATATGACCTTTTTAACCTACTTTCTTCGAGCGTGACTGATGTGTCCTTTGTAGACAACACGCTCGTCTGGCGTACACAGTTTTAATCCTGTTATTTATAATGAGTTAATTTATAAATATTTTCTTATCAATCCCATGTATAATTTTAAGAACGTATTGAAAACAAAATATAAAGAGCTATCTACCTAATGTCCCCAAATCGAAATCGTCTATCGTTGAAGAATTCCTTTTCTGTTCTAGATTAAAAACAAATAAAACAGATATAAGTAAGGTATGATAAAATAAAGTGTGTTAGGCATTTCAAATTAAAACAACCAACAAAATTAATAACATAGATAACAAAATGTTAGTTTTGCAAGGAAAGATATAGGGTATGGATTTGCCTCATTGAGGAAGCAGATAAAATAATCCATATTTGTTTACATTCTTGTCTTTTGTATCTGGATGTTTAATCAGAATGTATACCGTATATCGTATTCTTTAATAGCTAAAGAACATTTGACTAGTTCATGTTTCATTTCAGCTAAACAGTTATTTACCAGAATACTTGTCGTTAAGAGAACGTGATGGGTGGGATTTCTAAGACCTATTATACTTCTGCAGCTGAGAAAGCCAAATAAGAAAACCGCTATTCTAACAAAATGATATGACAAATATAGAGAAAAGAACAAAAAGAAAGACAACAATTAACATGAAATTACACGAGACAGAGGTAGCAACCCCAATACCACGAACACAAAGTTCAAGTAACCTTGAGTCTTGAAACATCGTACAAAATGATAGACTACCTCAGCAATACCAAAAACTTATTTTGTTTTTAGTAATTATGTATCAGTATTTTCATTATTTACGTCGTAGGTTTCTTAAAAAAAAGTATTAATGTTTTCAAGAGTCTTCCATTATTCTTTGGAATTTATATTTGAAATATTTGTTTTTTCATCCCCAATTCACATTGTACATTAGTATTTGGAATCTAATCTTTAAATTCAAATAGAGTAAGGAATATATTTTCAATTTACATAAGACTTAGAAAAACAAGATTGATCAATAAAAACTTTTTCGCATTAATGTGCACACATGCATCTATCACTCATCAGCATTTAAATATTGAGAATTTTTGAGATTTAATGTGTACATTTCTGTTGACATGTGTATAGGTATGTGTATAAAAATGGCTTTAATCTATATTTTAGAATAACGCATTATAAGGCTGAATTAAACGTTTTTAAAACAAACAAAAATATAGGATTGATATTATCTTTTTTATCAAAAATACTAATTTACCTTCCATGATCTTTTATATCAGGTTCTAGCATCTTTTTTTCGCATTTTATCAGAAAAAAAGTCTGATTGTTTACATTTTTGATCATATTCACTCGAAAAAAAGTGATTACACTCGAAAAAATCCGATCAAATCACTCGAAAAACCACGATCCCAACCGGACACTATACCTACCGTGTTTTTGTTTGCGTGAAATTCAAATATTCTTCAAGCGAGATACGTTATACCGGACATTTATCTTGAAATGTTTAAATTAAAGTAAAAAGAAAATTTTCGTTGAATTCAAAGAAATACAAGAGAAAATCAAGAAATGTTTGCAATCATGATGATTTGCTTGCTGTCTTTTATAAATTATTGTTTCCATTTTAAGGATAAGAATAAGGAATGTGTTTTTTTTCAGTTTGCACGCTAGGCCATATAGGGCTCATCCACAAGATGGAGTGACCTGGTAGAAAAGGATGTGTACACTGAATTTATCAAGAGACATCATAGATGTAACTATTATATGTACCAATGATAAAGTCTTTCTATAATTAAAATAAAAGAAAATCTTTTAGTAAAAAAACTTTATCTAAATTGATTTGCATTTTTTAGGCATAAGCTTTGGTTAAGGAATCAGTATGATAAAGGGAAATACCTATAAGCATTGTTAATTCACATATGTGTCTTCATTCAAAGATGAATGAAACATTTTTCGATGCCGATTTTTTTCTTTTATTATTATTTGAATTAATTCTCAACAGATTCCTTGTTAATAAGATTACATTTAGATGAAATCATCAATTTAAAAAATGTAAAGTATGCATTGAACGTCTTTTTCTTGCTTGACAATAACATGAATAATGACATAATAAACGAGCACACTACTAGTATATGATTTTAATATTATAGACCACAGTATTACTCACCCGATAAATTATTCTAGTTGTATTATATCATTTTTCTAAATTTTTTTAACGTCCAGTTTTAATAAACCGAATAAAACATGTCATGGAACTCATATGCAAAATTCCTTTTCACAACACACCAAAAGACGCAAATAAATATATTTCCATTTCCAGTACAAAAAGACGTGCAATATTTATTCAACTTTATTCAAGATCTTTATATTTTGCATACACTAATGTTATGTTTAGCAAGATAATGGTCAGGTTATTGGAACCAACATGGGGAAATGATAGGAAAACCATTACAAATTTAAATGAAAATTGTTGAACATTTTAGACAGTGAAGATGTTTAAAAGATAAGGTGTATTCTAAATAAGAGCAAGTGCAAATAAATGTCCATTTCTAAAGTCCGCTGCTCCATTATTTCTTAGGAATTGACAGTTATTTAGAATACCATGAAACTATTGGTCAATGTTCTCTAACAGGACCTTACGCAAATCAGATTACGGTCAGGAAACTGAGCAGGTTTATCATTTCCCGAGCAGTAAGTGTGATCTCTTTATTTTAATGAAGACACTATAACGACTGATTGTCAAGATTATTGATTCCTTTGGTTTCTTATAATTTTTTTACTGATATCTTATATTCAATTTTAATCAGAACTTTATACATTGTCACAATAAGAATGAAAAACAAATGTTTATTGCAGTTGTTATTTTATCGACTTTATCTCTTTGTGCCCTATGAATGCTTTCTATATTTTGAAATGGTTCAAAATTTACCTTGAGCCTGCAAATTGCAGGACTTCCCAGGAGAAGCAATCTTTTATCAATTGGTTGTTTTATTTCTGCTTGAAACTACTGTTGCTAAACTGGTTTCTTATACTACATGCGTCAATAAATTCATTTAAGGATATATACTGATCAGTACATTATTTCTGCATCCTTAACTTATCATTAGCGCCTATATTAAGATTGAAGTTTCCAAAGTAATGATATACGGTTAAAGTAGACTAACGAGTAATCAATTGAACGGATGATTCCAAAAACAGATGCGCTTATGATTGCAAAAGACGATTTTAAAAGGGTGTTTAATAGCCTAACTAAAAGTCCACTATTATTGTAACTTTTCAAATAACCACTTCGGTGTTAACATGTATATCTATTATATAGTCATTTTTATAAATTTACTGTTTGCAACAGTATGAATTATTCTAAATACTAATGATTTTCTTATCCCAGGCATATAACCTTAGACGTATTTGGCACAATTTTTTGGAACTTTTGGTCCTCAATGCTCTTCAACTTTGTACTTGTTTTGGCTTTCGAACTTTTTTTATCTGATCGTCACTGATGGGGCTAATGTAGACGAAACGCGCGTCTGGCGTATTAAATTATAGGCCTAGTACCTTTTGATAGCTATTATTTGTGTGTGTCTCTGTCCTGTATGTTCTCCCATTTATTTGTAATGTAGTCCTGTAATTTAATCTTGTCATTTTAATGTTATATTCAACATTGCCATAAAAGGGGGAGGTTTGGCTAGCCACAAAACCAGGTTCAACCCACCATTTTTTCTTAAAATGTCCTGTACCAAGTCAGGAAAATGGCCATTGTTATATTATAGTTCGTTTCTGTGTGTGTTGCATTTTAGTGTTGTGTTTCTGTTGTGTCGTTGTTCTCCTCTTATATTTGATGTGTTTCCCTCAGTTTTAGTTTGTAACCCGGATTTGTTTTTTTTTTTCTCAATTGATTTATGAAGTTTGAAAAGCGGTATACTACTGTTGCCTTTATTTATTCAAATGAAATATATTTCTACACGTTTCAATTGAGATTCATGCATTTCATATTTGACTTTATATAATTGTTGTCTGTTGTTTTGTAATGAAATATCAACTCCCAAGTTCATATTTGACGCTAGAAACAAGGTGGTTATCTTTTACGAATCCAATACTTATAAATCTAAAAATCTTATAAATTCATTAGCTTAACCAATTTCTTGTAAGAAGACTGTATATTTTACGTTCATTCTTTAATAGTTGGAAATAGTTAACGTTGTATTCACACGGTTCACGTCTATATTTAAGCATTGAACGAGTGAACAAAAGTTAATATAACTTCAAATTTAAAAAAAAGATTCTGATGTTGTACAGAGAGTATATCCAAACATAGCTGTTACAAATTTCGTATAACCAAATTTAAAGGGTCATTGTCTGTCAAATTCATGTTCACCGATTTGACTCATTTTCTCATATCTGATTTATAACATACTAAAGCGTATATCCAAATTATAAAAAGTCTGAAATACACAATTTACATGGCATGGGCTCGATAATAATGGATCATCGTTTTGTGTGTATTTTAGTCTAGACGCCATCTAATTAACTATTGAGTTGACATCCGAAGATTGCCGAAGTCATATAAGCGATATAAACATAAATATAGATCTAAATAGAAAGCGAACTCGTTCAATTAGATGTTTCTAGGTCTGTTTAATTTCATATATAGGTTAAAAATATATGTTTATCATCGTTTTTTCCTGTATAAGAATGAGTTTTTGTGGATCGAATCAGTCAATCAAATGATTTACCTTTGATTCACTTTCAATGTTGACATTCTTTTCCTTTAAATAACTGTACACGCATAATTTATGCGTAATCCATCTCTAGCTAAGGGGTTAAATTGAAGGTCACACGAATACGGATTCAATGAGATCGAATTATTCACTTGCAAGTGAATATTCATCATCGATGCTTCTTATCTTATTTTGACAAAATTGAATCATACTTGCTACTAAAAGCGAATTATTATTTCACTTTTTCACTTTCATTAATGATTGAACAAAAAAAAAATCTTATTTCAAATTGTTTATATATCTCGTAGCTAGTCCCCCTTTAAGGCAATTTATTCAAGTATGCTTTAGCTTTGGATGTACAACCATGTTACTTTATTTTTTTTTACTAATTTGCTCGTAAGCCTGATTGTTTAGCTGTTGGTTACAACAGTCATACCGGTAATATTTACATTAAGAAGTTGGAATCTTTTACCCGGAATAAATGTTTTTCTAGTACAAAATTTAAACACAGAGATATTATATATTTCAATTTAATTTAATTGTGATGATTTTGTTTTAGTTTTTAATTTTCAAATAGTTGTATGGTTGTGGCTGTTATATCAATTTACGTCAGCACTCGTGGTCAAGTGATATGCTGCATAGAGTGAAGAAATAGTCAAACTCTTAATGTGAAACTCGTTTCTGAGAGGAAAAAATTACGGTATTAGTAAAGTGAAGTTAACACAGCGGTCAATGAATTATCAAAAAAAAAATCTACAGTTAAAACAACAGACTGACGGTTCACGATTTGAGAGTGACGGACGGCTTGATTTCATTCAATCAGTTTAAGTATTTTAGGTTTATGTTTCTGTGATTAATGTTACTGTTATAACCTATCATTCAGTTTTGTACTGGTGGTTACCTTATCCATATTTATCAAACACGGACAATTAAGAGCTTTAATAACTGACTAGGCAGGCACCTTTCTTGTATCAGATGAAAATGAAGTCCACAAAATATGAAAAATAACTAATTTACATTTATTATAGATATATTTTTACACATTTTTTATCTAAACTTACCTGATTTTGACTTGCAATATGTCTTCCTGTAGATCAATGACAGTATAATAACGAGCAATAAGCATGACAGAAATCCAAGTGCAATAAATGCTAGGATTAAAGGCACTAAAACATATAATGGAATAAATTTAAGACTGAGTATACAATAAAATGTGAGTCTTGGGTTCTATATGGTATCTAATGTAGAGTATATGAGTTAATTTTACGTTCTTGAACTAAACAACAAATGTGAACGCCTTGAGATTTTTCATCCCCTTGTATTAGGTCTTCGTAAAATAATATTGTTCGTTGAACTATGAGCTTGTAATGTCGTGTCAACAAAGGAATTCTAAAAAGTGAATAAATGTGATTTTTTTCTATAACCCGGTTTAAACTACTTGGATTCACTAGGCAGGAAATAGAAATTATAAGACATTGAAAATTGTTACAATCAGCCAAATTAATTATCAGCTAGAAAACTTTTTTTAATCGTGGTTGTGAGGTACTATTGATGGGCTTGATAATATCATTTTTATTGTTATATTATATATTCAGTACTTATCTGTTATCCTGAAATCAACAATCATTGTAGAAATGATAGGTATACTAATAAGTGTCCGGTTATTCTTTTTTTTTTTTAATCTTGAGCCAACGACAATGTTAAAATTACTGTTTGTGAAACAGTTCAATTTAATAACTTTAACGCTAAACGCGTTAATTTATGTTTGTTAATTTTTTTTATAATAAAAAAAACAGATACAGCAATTCGACATAATTGCAAAAGCTTGCATCAATACGATGTGAATGCTAAGTCATTGACAATCGAATGCGAGAAAAACCGTAACGTTATGTTCATGTTGGGGAGTGAACAGTTAAATTGCCTATAATATAATATATATTCAGAAACGGCGAATTAAACAAAATTATATGAAAGTTCAAAGGTGAACTTGCAAGATATTAAAAATATGTGTTAAACGATTAAAAATGTGAATTGATATGTTCGCGCAACGAAGCAGGAGATAAGCTCGGTGAGTCGAGCATTTTGTCCTGTTTCTATGAGCTCGTACGAATGAATTTGATATTTTCATACAATTTACATATATTGTCTATCGTTATATGTATATATTCATAATATATTTTTTATGAGTATACGAATTTTTCCACGACTTGATTTAACATGTTATAAATATATATGTGTATTACCTGAAAAAGAGGAAACCGTACTTATTTCCGGGGAGAGAGTAGTTGCTTTCTGGGGTGGATTCACAATATTACTAGGAACAACAATCTTCTTAAAAATAGTCAAACCTACAATCACAAAAAAGAAAGATATCATTTTAAAATTTCTCAAATATTGAGAGAGAAACATGCGCATTTTGGAATTTAGCATAAGAAAGTACATCGTTTTATGACCAATCTACACTGAGAGAAGTTTTTGACAAGCTTCATAATATATAAAGCATCTGTTTGAAAATATACGCTAGTAAACTAATTGAAATCTAAAACGTTTTGTTTTTAACATCATCTAAAAAGTGTGAACAATACATTATTCAGACAATTCAGTATGATGTTGGTGTAAACAGGTAAATGATAAATACTGAAAGTTCTGAAAAGAGACTGAAGAGATCTTCAAGCGACTTGTCTTAACAGTGCTTAGTTTATCGCAATTGATAGATCTGAAAATTTACTGAAACACTAAAATGACTTGTTCAGATCAAAATGTTTTGTTTTCATGTAATATATCTTTGATGCTTTCAGTGTAAAAATAAAGGTTAGAAAAATTATGTTTTTAACTACAGACCTATTGCAATTTTACCATTACTATCTAAAATCTTTGGAAGACACGTAAAAACTCGTTTGATGAATTTTCTATACAAACATAATCTGTTGTATGTCATGCAATCAGGCTTTCGTTCAAACCATTCATGTCAAACTACTATGACGTCTTTGTTAGATAAATGGTTAAAAACCATTGATGAAGGAAATTTAGAAATGGCAGTATTTTTTTTATCTGTTTAAAGCTTTGATCTTCTAAATCATAAACTGCTCCTTCAAAAATTACAGAAATATAATGATTTTATAATTCACTTCATTGGTTTACTTCGTATTTGGCCGATAAACATCAGGTCGTAGCCATTTGCTGATGATAGCACTATTTCTGTGATTGGAAAAGACAAAAGTTGTATAAGTCAGGCACTCAATGTTGTATTAGTAAATATTTGTCATTGGTGTGATGAAAAAAAAATGTTAGTAAATGTGTCAAGAACAAAGACAATCTGTATAGGTTCAAAACAAAAACTATCTGTCATGTGCAAAGGCACATTAAATATATCCATTAATGGAAATCATATTAATGAAAGTCACTGTGAAAAAGTCTTTGGTATTTTTGTTGACGCATCTCTTTCATGGTATCATATTATCAAAAAAGTTATTTTTTTATTAGCGTTATTAAAAAGAATCAAGAAATGCTTAATGCACGAATTATATTTTACAATGCTTATATTCTTCCACATTTGGATTACTGCTGTTCAGTATGGGGAAGCTGTAACAAGTTTTTAATTGACAGTTTATTAAAATGGCAAAAAGGGTAGCTAGAATTTTTCTATACGAACACGATATTCGTCAACCATCTATTGGACTATTTAAGGAGTCTGGAATTATTCCCGTTTCTAAGAGAATACTTTACCACAAGGCATTATTAATGTATAAATCAAAACATGAACTGGTACCAAAATATTTATCAAATCTTATTGTGCCTGCAAATAGTAAACAATCGTACAATACTTGACTTTCATAAATAGATAACTTTATTGTCCTTAAATCAAGTACAGAAATATACAAATCAGGTTTTTCTTTTGGTGGTCCAAAAGTGTGAAATTAAAAAAATCAAAAACTGTATCTGCAATCAAATACTCTTACAAGTCATTATATTTTTAACAGTGTGAAAGTTATAAGTTAAACCACAATGTAAACTATAGGTGTATTATTTTTGATATATTTTTGTATAAATACATCTATTGTTTATATGTGTGTAAAAGTAGATTGATTATGTTTTATTCATATATATAGTTGATACTGTATGTAGAGAGCATTATAGAAAATTGGTTTAATCCAAATGAGTCACTCTTTTTAAATAAAGATTTTATTATTATTTTTATTATAATTATAATTATAATTATTATTATTATTATTTTTATTATTATTATTATTATAAATATTATTATCATTATTATTATTATTATTATTATTATTATTATTATTATTATTATTATTATTATTATGAGTACTTGCAGTTGTTGAAAGCAAAGGCAAAGCGAATTACAACTGATAATCGAGGATGTTCTTCCAGACTAAACCATGAATCAGTACATATCAAACGGATCTAGTGCTTAGAAGTCATTAGCAGTATGAGAAATAAAATAGACATTGATTCTGAAACAAATCACTTATAATTTGGCTTGAAACTAAACAACATATTTCTTATTATCTCTAGTTGTCATTTGATCTGTTTGTCTACTCAGGAATATGATTTGTGTATCTGTTAGAGAATTATTATCCTGTCTTCATGATTATGTATGAGTGCTATAGCTTAACGTGAAATTAAGTAAACATACAATGTAGATATACAACACAACTAACTTACAATATAAAAACGTACAATTAAACATAAGAAAGACGCATGTAAGTGAAGTTAGCGGCCGGTTCGTTATTCGTTATTCGATATCCAATATCTAACCGGATGCCAGCAGTTGGCTCGATATTCAAATTTCTTAGTTGAATATAATAAAGAATTAAATATTCGATAACATTAAAAGAATGATAGTCATAGTTAAAAAGAGTAAAAAGATGTGTAGGAAATCGTTTTAAGACTCCCTCAAGTTGTCGTAAATTCTCGTTGTCCTTAAATATAAACCCTTATGTAAATCGCACATTTGTCTTTATGAAATATAGAATTTTATCATTAAGATGGCATTATGCAATAAAAGATGTACTTTTATACATGATATTTCTAGAAACAAAAACAAACGACCACTCTAGTGACATTTAAAAATAGAAATAGAAATTTTTATAGAAAGCCAAAAAAAAAGTTATTGTCACAGAGAACTCAAGAAACGCGAAAAGCAGGATATAATAGAAAAGGTAGATGGACCGACATCTTGGGTTTCCCCGGTAGTTGTGGCCACAAAACAAAACAAAAAACAAGACCCTAATTCGATTGTGCGTAGATATGAGGGGACTAAACAAGGCTATTTTGCGTTGACGTCATATTACACCAACACTTGATGACATGATTTCGAATTTAAACGGATTCTCGAAAATGAACCTTCGTAGTTAATATTATCATTTGGAGTTAAACGAGGAATCCCGGAATCTCACAACGATCACGACACACGTAGGATTACGTAGATACAAATGTCTCAGTTTTGGTTTCTCGTCAGCAGCAGAATTATTTCAAAACACGCTGAGTAATGCGCTTGAAGGAATAGATGGAGTCCGAAATATATCCGATGATATAATCGTATTTGGAAGGAACCAGGATGAACACGTTAGACGATTAGAAAAGCTATTCGCACGTCTTAAAGAGAAGGACCTAACATTGAATAAATCAAAGTGTGAGTTTAAGCAGACGGAATATCAGCCGATCCAAGAAAGATAGGACATATAGGGAACACTACAATACCGAAAGAAGTAGGTGAAATTCGTAGTTTTCTAGCTATGTCAAATTATGTAGGACGTTCTATTCATAACTATTCAATCATTACTGAACCGTTTCGCAGGTTAACAATTCAGGATACCAATTGGGAATGGACATCTAACCAACAGCAATCATTTGTCAAGCTAAAGAATGAACTTCTTGCTGACCGTGTGATGTCGTGTTTTGACCCAAACAAAGAAACAATATTGATAGTAGATGCAAGTCTTCTTGGATAAGCTAGATTATTAACACAAAATGGGAAAATAATCGCATATGCCAGCCGATTTTTAACAGATGTTGAAACACGCTTACGCAAACAGAAAAGGAAGCATTGGCAATTGTATGGGCAATTGAACACTTTCACCTTCATTTGTACGTTGGTATCCGATCAACAACCGCTTGAAACTATTTTCAACGGTCCCAAGGCAAAGACACCAGCACGCATTGAAAGATGTAGATTACGATTACAGAGGTACAATTTCAATTCTAGTACAAACGTAGAAAGGTGAACGCGGCCGATAATTATCAAGATATCCGACCCCGACTACATCTATTGCATGTAAACATTCTCAATTGGCAGAAAAAAATGTCAGATACTTAACTGACAATGCTGTTCTGAAGACAATGACCTATAATAAGATAGCTGAAAGTACACAAAAGGATTATGACCAACAAACCGTTATAACCGCATTTAAGTCAAACAGGTGGGACAATCATGAGAGCACTGCGCTTGATACGTTCTTAAGACTACGATACGAATTAGCAGTCGTTCTCGTTAATTATAGTGAGATCATCCTTCATGATATCGTAATCATTGTTCCAAAGGATTTTAAGATGCGTGTAAACTACATTGCACACGATGGGCACCAGGGGATAGTACGTACAAAACAGTTGTTACGTGAAAAAGTATATTTTCCTGGAATAGACAAATTGTTGAACAAACATGTATATCGTGTATACCATGTTTAGCGTCAACTCCAAAAAGATGTATTCGAACCATTGCAAATGTCCGAGGTACCAAATAATGTATGGGAAAATCTGAGTATGGACTTTTGTGGACCTTTTCAGAATGGCTATTACATAACGGTAATAATTGACCAGTATTCAAGGTATCATACAATAGAAACCTTAACAAGTCTGACCGCAAAATCCGTCAAACCGCTTCTAGATAAAAGTTTTCCTATTTTTGGAATACTGAAAAGTGACAATAGACCGCCATTTAATTCACAAGAATTCAGAAATTTCGCGGATAACATGGCATTTAGGCACAGAAAAATCACATCATTATGGCTCCGCGATAACGCAGAATGTGGACGATTTCTGAGAACAATAGGGAAGGCGATTCGTGCAACTCAAACATCTCAGGTGGAAGCAAGAAATACATACATGTCTTCGCAACTATAGAGCGACACCACACTCAACAACTAATGTGTCACAGGCAGAACTTTCATTTGGAAGGTAACTAGATACCAAAATGCCGAACATCCCAATAAATGATCAAACCGACAGTGAATTGCGAAAAGAAGACCACAAAACAAAACAAAACAAAAGTAAAGTCTCACTTCGAGAAAAATCATTCAGTAAAAGTATCTGATTTTACAGTAGGAGATACCTTCCTAGTTAAACAGGAAAAGAAAGATAAACTTTCTACCCCGTAAATTCCTCAACCATTAACAATTAAGAATAAAAAGGGTATTATAAGTACGGCAACAAACGAACAATTTCGTCACACTTCAAAAAGAAATCTAAAATAATGAATGATGAGGAAATAGAAGAAATTATTGCATGTTCCTAGTCATTAGCCAATATGTAATTGGTAGTTTTTGGTTGCTGTGTGTCAGTCATATTTGTTTCTTGTTTATTGTTTTTATCGTTTAAATTGTTTCTCATTTTTGTCATGTCAATGTTAGGGGGAGGTTCACTCGTCATTAAAGCGGTTAGGTTTTTACTTTATACGAATATAGTCCCCCCCCCCCCCCCCACCCACTCTTGTTGTTCAATGTCTATAAAATTGAATGTATATTACTACTAATATATTATGAAGATTGAGAGATCAGGAAGATCGAGCCAACTCCCTCGGCCCTTTTTCCTGCATTAAGTCAATCGAAAATATCTATTTTGTGGCTCTCCATAGTTGTGTCTATTAATATTTTCAAATCTAACCAGAGTGGCCGTTTGTTTTTGTTTCTAAAAATATCATATGTTAAATGTACATCTTTGATTATACATTTTATGTGTTTTATTGATAAAAATTTATATTTCATAAAGACAAATATTCGATTTACATAAAGGTTTATATTTGAGGACAACAAATATTTATGTTAACTTGAATTGGTAACAAAAAGATTTCCTACATCTCCGTTTTACTCCTTTTATTTTAACTATTACTATCAAGCTTTTATGTTATCGAATGTTAACATTTGTATTATATTCAGCTAAGAAAAATTGAATATCGAACCGACTGCTAGCAGCCGGTTGGATATTGAATATCGAATAACGAATATTATATCCTATACATGAACGACGCCAACCATTTTTTCTTTTTTTTTTTTTTTTTGCAGTTGATTATCAAAACTATTATAACACACATACATACACATACTTTCCTGTCAAAGTAAAAATTAAACAAAAGATAAGATCAAGGACACACTAAATAAAAATTGATAATAAAAAACTCAATGTGTCGGTATCACACCTTCAGACCTACAAGCCTTAGAACCACCCAAGCCCAAAACTCGTAATTTGTTCGTTTTTAATAAGGTGTGTTGAATATTTATAATAAAAAAACATGGTTACCAAAACCATCTGGTTTATTAAACCCTAAAAAACTGATTTAATTTTATTTCACAATTGTTATTTCAGATACTTAGATATTGGGATCAATTCTTATGATACAAGAATTTTGGATATTCATCATCTGTTTTTGAAATGTTTTTTTTTGTTTGTCTTTTTTTTTGGTTACTGTAAATATGCTTATTCGTCTTTTGATAATATCACATATATTTCCGCCAAGTTCACGGAGTTTGGATTTCTGTGGTGACTAATAACATTTTTAGCATGTTTGAACTTTTTTATTCAGCAAAAGAAGAATCACATTGTTAAATCTTATTGATTTTAGATATCGTATAAAATATTCCGCAATCAAAATAAATATTAAAACTTACTACCATTTCCGTCATGTATGACTGATATATTTGCCAAGTATATGTCTCCTTCGTTTTCAATTCTTGATGCACAACTATATAAATGGTTCATCATATCTTGCGTTACTGTTACATTCAATGTGAATGACCTGCATTCATCAGAACACGTGCATACTGTTGGAGGGCAAATCGACCTTGTATGATAACAGTTGTTGTCAAAATATCGAATATTATCATGTGTCCTTTTGTTTATAAGGAACTCAACGGTGCACAGCTGAACCTCTATGTTCGTTAAACAAATTAATTGTAAAACCTTGGAATCGTTGTTTGTTAAAAGCCTTCCTTCGAGACTTATGTCAGGTGCTAAAGCTAAAATAATAAATGAGAAAGTTTAAGACAAAATGAATATGGTTGGTCATATGCCATCTTCCTCGTTCTCTACATCATCAACATCATCATCATTTTTATCATTATTAAAATTATAATAATTACTTTTATTAAGTTTTAGTATAATCATAATTATTATTATTAAAATTATAACCATTTAAATAATGGTTCTTATCATTATTATCAGTTTTGTTATTATCATTATTATTATTATCGCTCATGCTGTTATCGACAACATTATTGAACAGATTGTCGAAGGTTTTTCAAATGAGAGCCATCAGAGTGTTTTTTTCAGCTACAATATCATCAAAGGGTGAGAGCCATGAGAAGAGATGTGGCCGAGAAACATCCTCGAGTTTGAAAGACCATTGATTATATGTTCATCGCTATTTTGACTATGATTTCGTTGATGTTTACATTAACAGACGGCACGTGCGCCCTTATGACTAGTGATCATTTTCCACCTCAAGCCAGTAACATGATATGAAAAAAATATTGCAAAAAAGACCACAGAAAATATTCACAAAATAGCTTTATTAGTGATAATTATAACAAAACTAATAACTAAGAACCGCTTTTCTTTACAAAGTCTAATTTCTATCTTTAGGCAATTTTTGTAGAGAATTAGTTGATTAATTGACCTTATAATTGAGCATGGGTAATATCAGTGTAAATCGTAAACATATTAAACGTGTTGATGCAATTACAAAGTAGTGTGATCGATAAATTTGCAAAAGATGTTTAGAATGTTTGCTTCATCACAATATTTTTCTGAATGCCATCTTTTACTGTAGAAAATTGTGTGATGTAAATATATTTAGTCGAACATTCTGACTACCCGGCAATTCATCTTTCTTTAATGACTTTTATAAAGTTTAAAAATACAGCTATTAAATCAATGGTTCAAATGGTGCAATTAAAGTCATCCTTTCGAAAACTATACGGACGCCATCACCAGTTGGTCGACCGTAATAGAATATTTGTTTCACAGACGACGATGGAGATGTTTTAAAAGTGGCAACTACAATCCCGGCTTCTCTTCCTCGAATGTGATATCGCTATATTAAATTAATCACCGAATGTGTACTAACGTAATCAACATGAAGGGTTCAACATGTGAAGTAGAATTTATTTGTCCTTCAAGAGCACCTAAAATAACCCCTTGTTTTCAGGTTGTGGTTTGTGTTGCTCAGTCTTTAGTTTTATATGTTGTGTTTTGTAGACTTGTTAACTTTTGGTCGTTTTTATTTTTCCTCTGCTATTTTCACTTTGTCCTCGACTTATGATTTTGAATATTCCTTTGATATCGTTTGCCTTGCGTTTGGTATCCAGTATATTGCATTCTGATTTTCACCGATTTTTTATGATAATACCAATAGCTGTCATTTGGTGATTTCAAAGCATCAACAACCAAGATTTCTTAAAAGGGTTAGAAACCCGTATTCTTTTTGTACGTCGTAGATTTTGAATGCGCTTCAACAGCATGAACAAACAGCCTTTATCCATTCAGATAAAATGTCTAGTTTGTATTTATTTGCCTCTCTAAAAAGTAAAATCACAAAAAGACTGAACTCCGAGGAAAATTCAAAACGGAAAGTCCCTAATCAGATGGCAAAATCAAATGATAAAATACATCAAACGAATGGACAACAACTGTCATATTCCTGACTTGGTACAGGCATTTTCAAATGTAGAAAATGGTAGATTGAACCTGGTTTTATAAAAAAGTTGTTCATTGTATACGATGCAAAGATATCCGGTTATGACATGACTAGCAGGACTTTATTTGTATGAGACTGATGAACAGGTTCAATTGGAAGGTAAGGATTTAACATCTCCACATATATGACAAAATTAGCCGAGAACAAAACAATGCAAATATGCAATTTGCCCCCGGCTTTCTAATATATCAGAAAAAATTAAATTAAGATTGTGACATGATGTACATTGTATATACTGCAAATTTAAAAGAGAGTAACAAATGGCAAATATTGGTTTTTTTTTTACTTCCTGTCATTTTTTTTTAGATCTTTGGATTTTCAAACATATTTAGGACTCTAGCAACATTGAAAAAAAAGTTATCGTCGAAATCTTATCTGGTTCAGACATATTGGCTCCGCTAATGTTCGTGGTGCCTTTTCAATGCACTTTTCGTTGTTTTTTTCTTATCTTGTGTAGTACTCACCACAATCCACAATTGAAAAGAAGAGTTCTGTCGTTAAAAGAACGAAACATGTATACTTCATTTCAGTCTGAAACTTGAAATATACAAAAGTTAACATTTATTGTTAATAGATAAGGAGACCATTAATTATAAATAGTCATAAATACCAAATATTTAAAGTAATAAAACATGAACATATCACAACCAACAGCCAGTGCTGCATATAGTATGTAGGTATTCGCGATATAGATACACTGACGTCTAAACAATATATAGAGATTAAGATGCATTCCATAAAAGTTGTGAATAAATTTTACACTTGACTAAATATGGAAAACACAAAGAAAAATAAGAAATAGTATTTCTTTTAAAAAAATAATACTGAAAAATAGGAAAAAGATTTTTCAAGCATTAGTGTCAAACATATTAAAAAAAGGAGATGTGGTATGATTTCCAATGACACAATTTTCCAAAAGAGTTCGATGGAGCGAATGTAAGCAAGTATATGCCGCTGTAAGGCCTTCAACAATCAGAAATACCCATACCATATAGTCGACTTCAAAAAGCCCCGACATACAAATAGCGAAACAAACGAGAAAACTAACGGCTTAATTCATAATAATATACACATCATGCACATATGATATACATAAACCGACGACGACCAGTGAACTACATGCTTTTTTCTATGAACAGGCTCATAAAGAATGTGGCAGGATTTACCATGTTTGTGAGTGATCAACCCTCCTTTAAACTGGGACTGTGGTGTATCAGTGAAACATAAGAACAAACTGTAAAAATCAGTTTCAATTGGCCATACTCAAAAGATCAGTACGAGGTACAAAAATAACTAACATAAAAAAAAAACAAAGACACACAACACCAAATTAAGAGCACTTGTAGTAACTGAAAACTAGTTCATAGCCTTTAACAACTTTTGAATAAATCATATTCTCCCAGACTAAAGAATCAATCAGTACACACCCAGCAGATTTAGTGTAAAGGCGTCATAAACAATCTAAGAAACGCATGACCTTGTGCAATAACAAAATATAAATAAATAGGATCGATAAAATGGAGGATCATGGGTTATCACAACTACACATATATACTAGTAGCAAAATATATCTATTTATGTTTTGAAATACAAATTGAATGTTAGTACCGAAAAAAACATGAAAAAAGAGTATTTGAATATTTTACAAGTGACTGTTTTAAATTGATAACTTTTAGACTAATTTTTATGGGTCATATCTTGATTCACGGGCTTTATAAACAACAAAAAAACGTAAAAATTATGATATGTTATCCTGTTTTAATGAGAACTCTGCTAAACTTCCTAAACAAATATTTGGTTCTATAAAATAATTTGGTAAAGGTTTTAATCTATTAGCGGTAACGAAATTCTTGTTTCATAATTTACCAGTTATACATACATTACTTTCGTTGGAATCTAAAACGCGACTATACCGTACGAAGGTGTTTAAGTTACACTGCGCTAGGCATGTCCCTTTGTCGTTGAATATAAGTTACTTTTTAATAATGCACATAATCTATATTAAAATTATAATCTCATTTTACTCCACCTGGTGCAAATCTTAACGATTAATGTATGTCCAGAGCTGTTCGATGTCAAAATATTTGAACACTGAAACATTGAAAAAACGTTCAGGTGCTGTCATAACCTAATCCGGACAAAAGAATTAGCAAATTATGACGTCAAAGTTGTCGCTATAACAACCGGTCCGGTCACGCTAAAGACTTTAACATTGCATAATCATCTCTCATCTAGAAGTAAGAGAAAATTCTAATCTACCCCAATTCAGAATAAGGTATTTCGAAAGGGTGACCTGTCATCCTGCGGAATATTCTATTGTGAACCTGTAAATTAAAATTCGGGCTAGTGTCTGTTTAGTGCAAAGTAGGGTTTACGTTTATAAAAACTAACATGTGTTCGTCCTAAATATGCGTTTAATTTGTAACTACACATTAAACCACTATCCTCCCAACACTTATATTTTGGCATTAGACAATGATTTGGTTTTCTCGGACTCAATATGATGTCTTTACAACTAATTTTTATCATTGCCTGCTTATTAATTCATATTTGTCTGGAATAAATGATTTATCATCAATTAATTGAAATTGGTTTTGAACTAGCTTTACGAGTACAGATCGACACTTTGATGTTTTTGATATTTTCCTATGGTAGGTTGTTATAACCACTATTCCATGTTATAATGAGAGTTGAGTGTGCACTCGCAAAATTTGTTTAACACCATCATAGTCTGTATGTGTATATCCCAAATCACGAGCCTGCAATTCATTAGTTGTCGTTGGTTGCTGTCTGTCATATTAGTTTTTCGTTTATTTTTTTGTTCATTAATCATGTAAATCAGGACTTTAGTTGTCTAGTATAGAAACAACAAGAGAAAAAAAACTGTAAAAATCAGTTCAAAAAAGGCTTGACTCAACTGATCGATACAAAGCACAAACAATACTAACAAAAGGACGAAAGTCCGTAAACAATACAAGAAAAGAATTAATAAGGCAATATAATACGCATGAATATTTACTAAAAGGATTTTTAAACTGTAAATCATAACACACTTTAAAACAGTATTATGTACATTAAATGCAATTCTCAATTTATTTTCAAATCTTAATCATAACTTGTAAAAATAAGGTAAAACGTAGACATTTAACAAAAGAATCTTCAAATGCTTAGTCATTTTTACTACATCAAAACTATTAGATAAAAATCTATATTCAATATAATATACCAGTTTAACCACAACATTCATTATGAAAAATCTATATGCATCTACGGACATTTAATCGATTTTAATGTATAGTTAAGAATTTCCCCTGGATAATGCTTCATAACATTTAAAGTTATTGTCAAGATACATAAAGAGATTTATAGTAATTGTAGCCATGATAGCTAGTGTTATCCTGTTATAAATACTGATCTTACTCTTTTATATAAATCACTACTTTACTAGTGTTTAAAGATGTTCATCTGGGATATATTATGAATTGAGCATGCTACATTTCACTAATATATTTGTGCAGTCGGTATATTAGCTCATATACATAACCTGTGAAGGTTGATTGATTGATTGGTTGGTGTTTAACGCCACTTTCAACACTATTGTGCTATTTCGTGGTGGTCAGTTTTTATTGGTAGAGGAAATCACCGACCTTCGGTAGGAAAACTGACAATCCTAGTCAATTAAGATTGGAGTCGAGTTCACCTGTCCCATGCGCGATTCGAACTCACAACCTTAGGTGATCTTATAGGCAAATAATAAGGTACATCCTTAAATATAAACAGCACATATTTTATTTTATTTCTCTATTGCATGAAGTAAGAGGTGCATTATCAAATAGTGTTAGAATATCCCTTATATATAATTCCTTGAATATTTTTGTCTTAGGTGTCGCTGGGTTGATATTTGATTGACGTTTACCCCACTCCTTCTAGTTTTATAGGATTTTGTTATATGAGATACATCAATTATCCTTGTTTATTGGTTTACCTAAACCATGCGGTCGAAGCATTTTTGTAGATGTACCTTTTATCGAGAAAGCCCAAATCCAAACTGTTAAAACCAAGGATGAATATATAGTTGAAGATATATCTGACTAAAGAGGACTAGTAACGGATCCAAAAACACAATATAGGGTCAACTTTGCATGAGGTAGTTGCAACCTTAGAATCTTTACAATTTGTCAATTTTAAAGACACACAGAAGTTTTCAGAGGTATAATCGACGTCCTTGACAATCAGACAACGCCATTGCAAAAAACCAAAAGACAAACAGCCGTAAACCTAACATATAACAGAAATCTAGAGACTTAGTACTGTGAATCCATTATGATATAAATTTTGGGTATTTCGTATGTAAAATTAAATTGAGGAAATATTAAAGAAGTTAAAACTTTCTATAGACATAGACAAATGCACGAAATCAAATAACCACGAAAATGGAATTTTTCATTTATCCACGAAAATTGGTATCAACGATAACGATAAACCCCCAATAGCACAAACCAGAATACAATAACTGGGGGTCTCATATACTCCGAAAAGGTAGGCAATGGAACCATTGCTCATGTAATTACAAACTCGGGGACAAGTCACATTCGAAGAGTAGAGGATTGAATTTAGGTTGCGACAATTATAACATATCCGTCGTTATGTGATGATGATGATGATGATGATGATGATGATGATGATGATGATGATGATGATGATGATGATGATGATGATGATGATGATGATGATGATGATGATGATGATGATGATGATGATGATGATGATGATGATGATGATGACTACTTAATGACCAGCGGCAAATGAAATGCATATTCTGGACGAGAACCTGTTACTGATGTATGAATATTAAACCTGCTTTGTACTTGACCGACCACTGAGCCGGATTTAAAGTATTTGATTTTACTCGACCGGGGTTTAAACCCAATATCTGCCTCACTCGAGGATTACACGCTACAACGAGACCACCAAGGATGTGTATCTGTGAGGAGATACCCATAACGGCGACCCAATTAAATGTATCATTTTATGATTGAACATCTTAGATGCAATGAGCAGCAAATTGCCAAAGTGTTATTTCCTAATGATACTGAAAAAAGTAAAAAGCCAGCACCCAATTGATCTTGTGTTTCGTTACTACACAATCATAGTCATGCTGGTCATACTTAACGGGAACCTTTGAATAAAAAAAAATGAACAATTAAGAAGGTAGCTGGACAAAGTTTCGAAATATCACCAGCTCATCAACTCGAGAAAAAAAAACTTTAGGTAAGTGATTATTATAATTGGAATACATCGAGCTATACAAACCAATCATTGGCGCTCAATCTGATACGATCAAAGCTGTTCGATCATGCATTCAGAAGCAAATTCAATAACTTAAATAAACTTTAAGCGCAAGGGTGTCTGGACAAGCCATTTATATATATATGTCGAACATGTGTCGATGTGAATCCAAACGGCCGGCTTGTTTTTGTATTTATATGAAGCAAAAATCCATCTAATAGACAAACAATATCACTCACACATATATTAGTGAGTGCGTTCGTCTCAAATATTCTAGAAAATTTTATCTTAAGAATATTCTTATCCATTTCATCTGGATCTTTCTCTTGAAAATGAAATATATAAACGAATTCAAACAAGAGTCTATGACAAACTTGACTTTTATTTTTTTTAATTTTAACATATCATTTCACAGTAGTAGCATATTGACTGAATTATCTTATGAGTTCATAGATCGTTAATGATACGTTATTCGCATGTATATCTACTTTGGAAAGTATATGGATCCGCAAGCTCCTCTAAGACTGCTACATGTATGAGGAATGTCTTTATATGGTATATGTGACTGTATAAACGTATCTGGAGTAATATATGCATAACAATAAACGCTTATCCTTTTGATGTAGCTGGTTACGCTTCGCTTGGTAGTTTATCTGTAGGTTTACAGTAAGGGTCTGTTGATATGACACCGTCCTTTATAGATGTAGTTGTCTCCAAGAAAGATATTTTAGAGTCGGGAGGGTTTTTGGTTAAGAAAGTTAAAGACAGTTTCCCCAGAGGGCATTAATAAAAAAATAAAATGGACCCTATCATCACTTGTTTCCAGTAACTCAGGCTTCAGTACTGGACTATTACAGTTTTAAGGAATTCATTCCTCCTCTCAAACATAAATATTGAAAAAAATTTCCAGCGTATTGATTCGTGATAATTTGTATAACGATCAAGATTATTGTTTCAGTTCGACTACCACATGTCAAGATAAGAATCATTTGACATCTTACTGATAAAGAATATTAGTTATATGAAATATTTAGTATTTGTTCATGATTTCATTATTGTTTTGGTGATGTTGTACCCTTTTAGACTTGTTTATTATATATAATTACTCTAAATATCAGCACAACAATGTTAAATCTGCAAATTTTGGAAGCAAATGTTTGTTCTTACCTCGCCGGGATTCGAACTCATGCTATTGAGATATCGAGACAACACCACCTGCACTGTGTCCAGCTCTAGACCACTCGGTCACCTAGACTGAACAAAATTCACCTTTCGGTGGCCTAGTGTTATCTTTCCTCGTCAGTAGAATCTAGAGTTGTAACACAGTACATGCTATATTAGGCATGAAGATGGAATTGATTGCAGATTTGCTAAATTATCTATCGTAAAGGATCGTAAGATGCAGTCACAGAAATAATTATTTGATAAATACGTCTAAACAAGTGACAACTCTATAACAGATCCATCCATGGAATCACTAGTGAAGGTGATACACGGCTTTACACATATTATATTCATAATTACTCTAAATATCAGCACAACAATGTTAAATCAATAATAAAAACTATAACACGTTTTTCCATACGTCTCGGCCATTACGGCCTTCTTCAGTATATATATTATTCTTGAAATATACTAGATATGTCTAGTGATTCTCAGGTCAGTATCCTTTTTTTTAAACACAAGTCTCTAGACGCTCATCAAATGGCACTCAAATAATATTATTTGCACGCCTAGTATTCATTTAGAGTATTGAAATTACTAGTCACAAAATGAGAATTACTACAACACGAATGAAGCCGATATAAGATTTTTGTTCAAACGTTTATTATCATTTATATTGTAAAATACCATCTATCCGAAAGATTAACGCATACAAATAAGAATAACAAAAAAACAAAACAAAAAACTTGTAAAAACAACACTTAAACCATTGAAACAACACATGAAATTAAAATTATATTGAAATTAGATAAAAGTCAAACAATCTACAGTTCATATATAAGTTTTAATTATTAGTAGATGTTATTTCAAACTTTTGTTCAAATTCAGGCTCCACTAGCCTCTGTTAGTATTGTGGTTTCTTTTTATTATTTAATTCAGTTATATGTTTCCGAGTTTTGTATGGCATTCGTTCCGCTGAACTAGTATACATTTGTGTTAAGGGTCTAGCTGAAGCCTGCATCTTGGCGCGGGATTTTATCGCTGCGTTGAAGACCCATTGTGGCCTTGGACTGTTTTTCTGTTGTGTGGACAGGTTGTTGTCTCATTGACTCATTTCCCGTTTCCATTCTCAATTTTATTTTAACATCTGCACCAAATTCAAATTGGCCAGACATAACTCATCAGTGACTACTTTGAGTGGGACTTTTTAATGTTTAGATGTCATACTGTATTTAAGATCGCATTGCGTTACCTCTATTTTCATTTGGTACATTAATGTTGAAGAAAATATATATATATATATATATATATATATATGTTAGTGATAAGTTTAATGGAAAGAAAATAAACCGATGAGGAAAATGATTATTCTTTACTTACAGTATTCTGTGTCTTCTTTTTAAAACTTCATCGTACTGCAATCCAAATAAAGTACGTATATGTATAATGTTTCTTTTGTTCGAAGTCTCTTTTTACAAATTGTATAACGTTTAACCTTTCACAGGATAAGATCGATATACTTGGTGCATTTCTAAAAGTTTTAATTCATTACTACTACGTAAAATATACAACTGTGTACTATAAATTTAAATTCATTTAATGTAATATGAGGATTTCTCTAACGTTTTGAACAAATATTCGATAGACATAGACACTTTATGTCATGATAAGTTTGTAGAACTTATTTTCAGAATACACGTTATATTACCTTCCATGGGGAGGATTTATATATGTATATTCGTCATATCAAGTATATGCATGACATGTAAGTTTATTCCTTAATTTCATACTGGTAACTGAAGATCATTGTGTAAAGTATTTATAGCAGTATTTATTTTTATATATATTATAACTTGCAACACCTCGTGCAGTAATTTTTCGCACGTTAGGCCCTTCCTAATTGCGGGATACACCCTTCACTTTTTAAACAATACATCATGCCAAACTATAATCAATCATTTGTTCTCTCTTCCACCACTCCTCGCAACATCATACTCATACAAGGAAGACTAATTGTTTCAAATGTGTATTTGTGTCTGCTAAGATTCGCATACATGATGGAGATTAGAAATGGAACATTAAATAGTAGGAATCACATTCAACTTTTGATGAAGAAATAACAAAACAAATGTGTAGTTCTTTATGTGTTAATATTGATCAATAATGCACCTTAGTGGCCTAAAATACTTTTCTGAGTAAAGAGTCAATTCCACTATTGTTGCTATGTGCACATGAGCGATGTTTTAAAAAAAGCCATATCTCTATGTAAGCCATTTGGGCAATATGAGCAAATACTTCTCCATGATTATTGTAATGAAAAGTGTGTTTTTCTTTAACAAAGTAGCAAATGATTAAATTTGAAGTCATTGTTTTAAAAGTCATAAGAGAACTTTTAAAATGAAATTGAAAACGCTGATAAATTAAAAGTAAGGATTGTTTTTTGTATATTGTTTTATGCATAGATCGGGACATTGTTTTTTTTTCTCATTTTAACTGTTTCATTTGTTTTTCAGTCATTTTCTCCTGTGGCGTCCACGTCTGCTTGACTTGGGAAGCTGAAAAAGAGAACATAACTTTCAAATGTACAGTTAGCCAGTTAAAATTTAAAGTTGACTTTTTAAATCCGATAAACGAAGAACAAGGATACTGTATAAGCCCTATACCAGTCCCAGGGTGTTATTCGTCACATAATGTTATTACGCAGGATCTACAAACAAACACAACTGTCCTTGTAATACAAAGGCATGTAGACAACAGACTCAATGGACCTTGGAAATGTTATCATGGAACAAACGTAGATGTGGCAATTGTTAATGTTACAGTTATACAACAAGGTAATATTCCTTCATCTGTTCGATCAATACAAGGCAAAATATTCTTATTCTTTTACTAAACTTTACAAAAAATAGTTTGTCATCAACTTTCAAAAACAGACATTCAATTGGCTAAGGTTATATGGCCAGATACCAAATAGCCAACAAAAAACAAGAAATACGATTTTTTAAAACCTCAAGGAATGTCGAATGGATCTGTAAGATATTCAACTATCACATTTTTCAGTTTTTTCGTTATTTCATTATATATTTCAATTCATGTTTATTATGTTTTTTCCCAAACAAAATCTCCATTTCACTAGTTGTAGTGAAAGTATTGATGTTGAGGCATAGGGTATTTCATGTCTTTGTTTACGAAAATTGATAAAACACGGTTTTTTTTGTTGTTCCTTATATATGTGTAATATACCAAATATCAAATTTGTGTGACAACCTTTTCCATTCAGAGTTATAAGTTCTCATTAAAGTGAAACAAAAGTTACTTATGTAAAGATGAACATGTATCGTTCTTAGATCCTACTTGTTCATATGCCAAGTTAATCAGTATTGCATGACTTACACCTAGACAAAGAAGGATCAAAGACCCTATATTTCAGCATGGAAATTCGATAAAACTGGAATGTATTGATGATAATCACCTAACCCAACGGTTGTTAGAGTACATACAATCTAAGTCTATTTCTTTCAATATAACAAAAACCATTTACACTTTACACAAGTATTTGCCATTCAAACCTTAAAGACAAATGAGAAGAATTGGTTTGGTCCCACTTTGTTACATACAAATAATAATGACAACAGTTACTGTGGATACATATAACTATTTTTAGGAGTGATGCGTCACACTGAGTCAAAAGCTCTCTGATTAAAACAATTTTATTTTCTAAAACTGACATTGTCAAGACGATTGACTTCTTCCTTGGAAAGATACTTGTTACATTTTATGGACATATCTCTCAACAAGAAATTAGTATTTCTAAGGGAACGAAATGTGTTCCTCAGCTTGCCGACTTATTACTTTATCCATATGAAACTGACTTACATGATATTCTTATATTCATATTTTGACTTAGATTTACAAATTGACAATAACGGTCTCTTAAAAACAAAACTTTACGACGAAAAATGTCATTTTCGTTGCCCTATTGTGAACTTTTCATTTCTATGTATCAACATTCTAGTAGCGCCTGAATATCGATAATTCATGTTTATCTCCCAGTTGATACGATATTCAAGAGCTTTTCCTATCCTTAATGAAGGTTGCTGTTTACGAGGAAGCTGTTAAACTAAGGGTCCCAAGTAGTAAAATGAAGTCTTCGTTCGAACATTTACACCATCACAAGTTCGCTGATAGTTTGTTTCATATATGATGACGGCAATATTCCAATTGCCGTAACCACAATTCCGTCTTCTTTCCCTGAACGTGCAATCACTCAATGGAACTTATCACAGAATTTGTATTTACTTCAGCAACACGAAGGATGTAATATGTTTAGCAGAATCTGCTCACCTTTCCAAATTACTTAAGATCAACTCCGATGGTAGGGTTAGTGTAGCTCAGTCTTTAGTACTTTAAAGTGCGTACGTAGATTGTTGTTTGTCGTTTTTTTATTTTGCAATAGGGTTGTTAATTTGTCTTCGACATATAAGTTTGAACATCCCTTTGGTATCTCCCACTATTCTTTCAATGACGATATCGGATATTTCTAACTGATGTTTTTCAATTAGCTGTTCTATTCATGACATATATTGAACCTCATGGCTACAGTCATGATTTTTTTTTAATTTGCACTTTCTATCTGAAACAACCTTTTTGGGTTGCTACATTGACTTATGCTGTTAGTCAAGTTATTCTTGGACGTCAATATGTATTTTTTTTTTTTTTTTTTTTTTTGTCCACAGCAAATTGCGTTTACTTGTTTTCAAACAAGTATGTACACGAGAAATAACTTATTTGGGGAATATCTAGATAATGACAAAATGAATGAGTTGAAACATGCCTTGATCTTGGATAATATTGGGTATTTTTGGAAAGGGTGTTGATAATATTTAATTGAAATCATATATGCATAGCAAATTTCATAACATAACATCAATAATCTTAAAAGATGTTTTACTATAACGTTCCTAACTACATAATTATATTCAGGCACCAATAAATGACATACTAGTATTTACTTTCCTGATAACGTACAAATAAGGTAAAACATATATATATACAAGGGTAAACAAAATGATAACACTATAAAAACCTCGTGCATCGAATTGTACTTCTAGACCCACCAGCTTTGGAACAAATACTGACTCACTATTTTTTTCCTTAGACACCGATGTTGTGAAACAAACTCTGAGTATTAGCTGTGTGTACTACATACGCAGTCAATGTTGTTGAATTGTTGCTAAGCTGGGGGACATTTATAATTTTAAAACTGAAATTGTCTCGTTTGTCATAAATTCTTGAACAGAGATGACAGCTGTAGTCGGGGTATGCGTTTAGAAATGATATCTTATATGTGGTCCCTTTTATCTCTTTTCGGGAAGATGTAATTGGGACCCAATCAGGAAAGTTTGGATAGTTAATGGAAAGAACAGCAACAATATATACCTGTATGTGAAATTCAATGCCCTAGTTACTTATTCTTTTTTTTACAAATGTCTTAAAGAGCTCCGACTAGTGTGAAAATAGCCAGGAGAGGCGCATAATATGTTCCAATAGGAATGCCGATAAACAGCTGAGACATTATACCTCTAAATTCATTGTGTTCAAATGTGTTATCAGTGAGAAACTTACAACTTGTTCTTCTGTGTAGCATGTTTCATTTTCAGGCTCATCTTTAACAAATTTTTATAACACATTAACAGTATACTCACATCAGTACCGAAGTACTGGCTACTTGGTTGGTGATACCCTCGGGGAACAACAGTGCATAAGCAGTAGTATAAACCCAGTGGTAGTAATAACATTAATGGTACCAATTTTGCTGCACCAGATAAACATTTCGACGATAAAAGCCCGAAATATTAAAAAAGTAACACTAATCAAAAATTAAAAAAATTGATAATAACAAAAATGACAAAATATAGAGTCAAGGCTGGGCAAGACACAATTTTGTGTGAAACGTAACGAGAATGACATGCTCTTCTGGGAACCTCATTTGTGTGTTTCAGCAGCCAGACTTGCATGATATTTAAATGAAGAGGAAACACATGCCAACGAGAATCTCATAAGGCAAATACAAACTGACAAGGGTATGGCAAGAACGTCCAACAAACAATGAAAAGACAAGTAACAGTTGACATAACTTTACTTTGAAAATTGAGCCAAATGATGAATGAACGTACAGAGCAGCACATTAGACACACATCAACCAAAATAATTATTTAAAACAAACACATCAAACCAATTCTACCTCATGATAACAGAAAAAGAACAAAACTTATTATCACTTAAAAGTATAAACAAACATTTGATGAAAGAAATGATAATAAAAAACGTTTGCAGCACGATACGCTATTACGTATCCTGTTACTAATTTCCACTATAACGTCTCGTCACTGTTGACAACGTCCTAGCTGGTATACATAACTTTCTATACAAATGTGAAATCTGTTTGGGCGCTATTTACCATTGTTGGGGACGGCATGATTTTTGTTTATGTATTTGATATATTTCTTTTCAATAAAGAAGATTTAATGCAAATCAACTTGTGTATACCTTTATATTGAACCTCATGTGGAACTTTTAAAGCTTAATATATTCATACATAGGTCTTTAATATTTTGTTGATATCTTCCATGTAATCAATGCTAGAATGATGGTGGAAATATGTCACATGTCAGTTCACACATTATCAGCCAAGCATGAAGCACATGTGTTCAGACTAATTTTAACCAATAGTATTGCAGTCAATATTAATAGTTTCAATGAGTAGCTCTTTCTAACATAACTCATAAATGTGTTGGAAGTCATATCTTTACAATTAGCATTTATAAACTAAAAGAGGGACGAAAGATACCAGAGGGACAGTCAAACTCATAGATCGAAAACAAACTGACAACGTCATGGCCAAAAATAAAAAGAGACATGACATAATCGCAAACGAGAGAACTATTCAATAAAGACCAAACGGACAAAGATATGATTCACTACAAGAATAAAAAATTACTATTAATTGTTTTCTTGTTTACACAGGAATCTGGTTATTATATATTTACCAATTAATTACTACTGCATTAGGAGTGTAAGCAATTCCGTTTATTAATTATTTTCGTAGTTAAGCAAAGTGAAACCTGTGCAGACCGT
Source organism: Mytilus californianus (assembly GCF_021869535.1). Taxonomy (NCBI): domain Eukaryota; kingdom Metazoa; phylum Mollusca; class Bivalvia; order Mytilida; family Mytilidae; genus Mytilus; species Mytilus californianus. Next base: position 59,974 of record NW_026262722.1, read on the forward strand.
AGACTTATGTCTAAAATGTTCGTTGAATACTAATGAAAAAATTTAAACGAGACAGAACATTGGAATTCAATGTAGATAAGAGCTACACAAATACGGTGTTTTGAAATACATATTTTATTTTACTATAACAGTATAGTAGATAAGCATATAACTATTGCATATACCCGACAAAGTCTACTGAACAGTTGGTACGACAACATAAGATAAGAAGTTTAGAAAGAAGTTTATATTTTGATATACAATGTTATTTTAGTATTATTCAAGACAGTATTTAAGAATGGTAAGTACTTTTAAGCGTATATTGCTTTACTTTTCCACATTAAATAATTACGCAATTGCAAAATGATTTTCCTGATCATTTTTTACTTTTATTAATGTTTTATTGAATGAAGATTCAGAAAACTTTGTTTTTTGTGAGATGTTTTAAGTGTCCATAATTCTGTTTTGATTTATTACTGACTGAGTATGGCTTCAAACAATTTTGATACGTATAATAGTATGCAGGTTGACCTCATAAACCTCCAATTTACACATTGAAGCATGTAAAGAACAAACGACAACAAAAAAATAGATTGCAGCACATTATATGTCTCAACAAATTACTTAAATAACTGTTTATGAAAAAAATGCCGTTAGAGTGTAATGAATATTAACAAATTAAAATAAAACATTCATTTTTGTTTTCAATTTTACAAGCATATCTTTTTGTTCTGTTCTACAAAACCAATAATTAGACTCTCAGATTTCAGATTGTTTAATGAAAACTATATCATATAGTTTAGCATTCCATAATATATCTCATGGACATTTATTTATTGTTTTGCCTTGTATAGATCTCATTTTTTTAAAGATAGTTGTGGTGAACAACATATGGCATGGACATTCGTTGGAGTTATGATAGGTGTAGTTATAGTATTCATTTTAGGGGCAGTTCTCAAAACATGTAAGTGGAATAATCATAAGTAGTGCGACATGCTGAGATAACGACATACTCATCTGTACATTTTAAGGCAAACTAATTGTATCCTTTCATAAACAACATATTTAACTACCTTTTTAAAATGTGTTCCATAAATGAGATTCATTTCCTAGAATACAATTGTAACTATATGTACTATAATTATTGTTGTTTGTCATATTGTTTCAGTAGTTGAATTAAAAAAACTAAATTACCAAAAAAGTGACATTTACTGTTCAGTTGTCTGATTCATCATGACGTCTCCATGACTTTTATACGACTGTCGTGTTGCTCAGTCATTAGTTTTCTATGTTGTGTTTATTGTTGTTTGTCGTTTTCTTGTATTGCCATGGCGTTATCTGAGTTGTGATGCTATAAACTGTCCTGTCTATTTTGTTTTGATTTAGTCTTTCTCATCACAATTATCAGAAATATTACATATACAACACGCGTGTTGTTACTCTTTATCTCCATTTTGTCTGTTGTGAAATATTTAAATCTTTTATAGACATGTTTTTTATATGGATTAATTTACTACTTATCTATTGCTTTTGCAAAATATTTGTTTTCCATTACCATTTATTCAGTGTTTTAACTAAATAAAAACACATTTATTCTTTTTCTATTTAAGCGCCAAGAGAAAAAATGTGTGGGCGGTGTTGCATGTGTGGTAAAATATACTACTATGGTAATTGATTTCACAAGTTTCTTTCGTCAACAAAAAACTGTTACCAGAAGGAAAATCATACATCTGCTTATCATGTTTATAGTGAAAAATTTTGTTGAAGATAGTTTTATTCAAGAAATTGTAAAACACCCGCCATGCAAATCCACATTCAGTAAAAGCGATTTCAGCTGCCGTTATGTTGTTATTTGTTTTTATAATGATTAAGATTATAATACAATGTTGACTGTTCTACCCCAATTGTTGACAATTGTACCTATTATGTCTGTTTGTTTGGCTTGCACATTGTGGTCAATATGATAGAATGCTATGCAACTGTCATACACTTGAGAGGTGTAGCTAGTTATAAAACCAGGTTTAATCCACTATTCTACATAAGGAAATGCCTGATCCAAGTTAGGAATCTGACAGTTGTTTTTCATTCGTTCGATATGTTCGAGCTTTTAATTTTGCCATTTTATAAAGAACTTTCCATTTTGAATTTCCCTCGGAGTTCGTTATCTCGAACCGAGACCATCCTTAATTTATTTTTACTTTGGAAAAGTTATTTACCACTATTATTTTTGGTTTTTTCTGTCTCAAGCAGATGCAAAGACTTCATCATATATTTTGCTGAATTGCAATGAAAAATAGAAAAAAAAATATTAAAAATTAAGGAAGCTGTTATGAGAAAATTCTTAACTGACGTACAATACACATGTTATACCAGATTTATATCAGCAGCAGACCAGAAAATGTAAGTAACGTGTTGATTCAAAACCGAAAAAAAGGTAAATCACATCTAATACTATACAAGTACAAAGTCTGGTATATGAAAGTTGTTTTCCAGTCGTTTCGTCGTTAACTTTTTTAGTCGAGCGTTTGGCTTTTATGGACTTCAACCTTTCGTGTATAATTATTTGTTAGAAAATTATTATTCTACGTGAATATACATGAGTATGTGCTTATCCCATACAACGAAATAAGACTAAAAAGAAATGGAAAGAAAATCTGTTTGATATTACAAAAATGTAATAATCTATTCTGAAATGATTCAAGTAATTTGTAAGTCATCAGAATAGTCGATATAACATAATTTGATTCCTATTTTACTGTAAACCAAAAGATTTTCGCAGATATTTTTTTTTGGCGTGAAAGTTCTATAAACTAAGTGATCAGAGGGATATATGTTTTTACATCTGTAAACCTCTACGCATAATTTTTCTTCTTTTTAGGGAATAATTATTCAGAATTCGTTTTACAGTAAACAGTTATTGCATTTTTTGTTGTTCTTATAATAGAAAAATTTCGTTTCAGCAACGCAGGTGTGCATTGGTATGTCATTGATTACTCTCGTCATCATTATTCCCTTTGTGAGTGGATTACATAGAAATAGTTGCAAAGGTGAGCTTAACATCAACAATTTAAACATTTTAATTTGATTCTCACAAAATCATGATAAATATTAAAGAATTTATAGAGAGTCAAAAGATACAATAGGTATAATCAAACTCATAAGTGGAAAACGAACAGACAATGCCATTACAATAAAACGAAAACGACTACAAGACAAACAACACTATACAAAACAGGACATAAAACCGATATTATGCAATGGACGACAGTAAGCAAGATAAGACATAATTGAAAGAATATAGGTTGCATTCCTGTAAATATAGACAATGCAATTTCCCATAGGATCTCCCTTTTCGGCTTAAACTATGCCAACTTTACTAAGAAATTTCGTGAAAAATTATATCCCAGAACGGAAAATTAATATGCACTTCTATTTTATTCAAAGGTCAAAATATAGGGCTGTGCGGCATATTTTCAACATCTATATGCCCTGAACTTCTAAGAGTTTAAACTTGTACTAAAATCCTATACTACCCCTACCTCCACTTTTGGACCTTCTAAGAATTATATTTTAGGCGCTTCCATTTTTTCTATACCGGTAACATTCTCAAGTTATGTCTCTATGAGATGAAACACAGAGATCATATCTGGGAACCAGTACGTTAACAAATTTACATATCTATGAATACTAAATGTATCACCAAAAGAGGCGTGGCTTGTGAAACAGCTGTATTTACAAAGTGCAACCTATACGAATGAATTACTTTGAGTAAATTGTTGATCGAAGCTGTTATTTTTCCAATTTGTAAGCAATAATTTTGTACATTCCTCAGTTGGTACTATCTGGTTGTTCTGATTTCAATCTCGATTTATTGGTTTGAACTGCGTTTCAATATTGGTAAGCTTAATTCATTTCTGATTGGTAATTCAACTCATTCAGGTTACTTTTAGACGTATTTTGTCATTTTTGTTTGTTCTTTGTTTATTGTACATCGCTTCATAAAACATTTGACTGACTTATGTATCACATGTAATGCTTTATAGATTGACTGGTATTACATATGAATTTTGTTCTACACACTTTTATATAAAAATCGCACTGAGCAGTAACCTTGAATACTTGAATACATTTAAAGGCATACTCTAAATTGACTCATGTCTTTGAAAAAGACAAATATACAAAGAACTGAATTCGTGCGATGTTGTGGGTGAAATAAGAAAATAAATACCAAGGGGACAATCAAAAACCTTGATCAAGGACAAAAACACAGACAAAAGAAAAACGCTGAAAAAGTAGTATTGAAATTTAAAGATTTAGCTTCACAAATCCCTTTAAAAACGGAAGGGAACGCGTTGATTTCTCTGGAGGATGAATCATAGTGTTGCTTACTTGTATATTCAGAATATATTTCGAACTTTGATAGACAACTGCTTACTTTAAAAATAATAAGTATGATTTATAAATGGCGTTGATAGAATAGAGAAAATAGAGAAAAGTGGACAGACACAATTAGGTAGGTCACATTTGGGATAAAGGGGGCGTGATTATATTTACGACAACTGGAACATATTCTTCTTCATTTGTGAAACATATATTCCATAACAGTCGTGATGGCGTCCGTAAAATTTACGAAGAGATGATTTCAACTTCCTAGTTGGAACTCTTAATTTAACAGTTTCCTTGTGAGCAGTAACTCTCTATCAAGAAAATTAGGATATGAAAAATAAGCCCTGGAATATCGTATCAACTGTGAGATAAATACTCCGTATGCAAGCACTGCTGAATTGTTGCTACACAGAAATGAAAAGTTCCGATTGGGAAGCTGAAATCATCTTTTTTCGTAAAGTTTTGTTTTCAACTTACCCTTATTATTATATTCTAGATATAAGTCAAGATATGATACAGCTGTATCTGTTGTATCCTTTATCTCAAGTTCGATTGGATATATGCTTTCAACATAGTCACCAAATTTAAATTATTCAATGAGAGAACATTATCTATATAGCAGAAATTGAAGTTAAGGGATACTGCTTACTACTTTTGTTCTGCCTTGAAAATTTGGCAGACCAAACAAGGTGACGTTCACAAGCAAAATGTTTTACACTGTGTCTGAATGGATCCAAGCTATCCTATCATGCATTTAAAAGTGCATTCAAGAACTACGACCACACGGGTTTCTAACCCATTCAAGAACCCGAAGGTTGTGGATGCTTTATCCTCTTTTCATGACAAATATGTCGTTGTTCCAGTAGATAAGCCCCCAATAATATTGTCCTCATATGTAAAAACCATTATTTGGAATTTCTCACAAAAGAGCTTGGAATAAACAGCAAAACTGGTAATCCTTCATGTTCTTTAACATCATTTAAAAAAGACGAAATTTTAGAAAATCACAAATCTGTTCTTCTTTCATTCGATATCAACATCAAAGAAGACGAAGAAAATCTACCGTCATTATACTGGATACCAAAACTTCACAAATCTCCTTATAACGAACGATACATAGTGGATCATCAGGATGTTCGACTAAACATCTTTCTAGAGTAAAATATGGCCTTCAGATACATAGTGATTAGATATATTCAACCAGTGGTGTCAATCAGATGTGGATTCTTAAAAAGTCTAGAGATCTACTGCTAAATCTTAGATCACATTCTATGCAATTGTGCAGCAACATTAAGACCTTTGATATTTCTACGCCTTACACTACTATTCTCCATGAAACATAAAACAGAGCTTTTCCTATAAAAATGGGAATCGTAGATATAAATTTCTTGGTTTGGGTTATAATAGTTGTAATTTTTTGAAGTACCACACTGACTCTATCAGAAAATACATTGTAGATGATATTATAAAAATGATGGATTTTTTTATCGACAATATATTTGTTGAATTTGAAAGATTGATATTTTAACAGACATTCGGTATTCCAATGGGTACTAATTGTGTACCCCTACTGGCCGATTTGTTTTTTACTCGTATGAGGCAGAATTCATTCAGAACTTTCTAAAAGACAAAAAGAAAAAGTACCATGCGAAAATCTTTAATTTTACTTTCAGATATGTTGATGATGTTCTTTCACTGAATAACCCATATTTCAGTCAGTACTTGCATCTCATATGTCCCAGTGAACTTGCAATTAAGGACACTAGTGATACTAGAAGGACTGCTTCATACCTTGATCTTTTCTTCAATATTGACACATGTACAGATGGACGACTTCAGACTTATATCTATGAAAAACAGGATGATTTCAACTTCCCAATTATCAATTTCCCAATTTTCAGCAGTAACATACCCTCTGCCACGTCGTATGGTGTTTGCCTATCTTGACTGATACGTTATGCTCATGCATGTATACATTATACGGACTGCACATACAGGAGTGTGCTCCTTACGCAGCAACTGATCCAACACAGTTATGAGGAGGAAATATTAAAAATGACACTACGTGAATTATATGGACTCCATCACGAATTAGGTGATCTATACGATGTGTCTGTGACTAAACTAATTAACGACATTTTTACCACGTCTTAGATTGTGGTTCACCATCTACGTCGTCTGGTCTGCTTAGTAACGAACGTGACATATTCCCGAATATGACTTTTTTGCCGAGTGTAAATTCGCGTTGCTATACGACGTGTCTCGGTATTTATATATCCAACATTTTTTTTTATCATTTTTCCTGCGCGTGGTCAAAAATTAAATAAGTCAAAGTGTTGTACATTATCGTTGTGGAGCTTGTTTTTTATATAGTGATGTTTTTGTGGATTGTTTTGCATGTAACGTTACACCGGCATATGTCTCAACGATCCCAGTTCAAAACAAAAAAACTAATCCAGCATGGTTTATAGAAAAGAGATAAACGTTTTCATTTAACAGTCGTTATCATGTAGTGGTTGATTGTTTTAATGTATCAAGTGTATAAATTTTTTCTCTTTCATCTTTGTCAGTTTGAAACCTACTCTTAAATTACTGGTACTGAAAATCAGCTGACTCAATTTTAATTTAACAATTCTTATGTCATAATATTTTTAAATGAAAGTGACACTTAATGTTGTTTCGGGTGCTAATGCGCTTCCAGTAACACATGTAACAGATACCTAGTGACTAACTCATTGTTTATCCCTTAAAGATTCAAATATCTTTAAAATGAATAGTCTAACTCCTAAATGTTGTCCTATACCAGCCTTTAGCAAATATGTAAGGCTAATAATTCTCAGCTTGTTGTACCTTAGATTGATACTGATTATTATATGCTTTTCAGATAAAGGATTTTTCATTATCTTTGGCGTTTGCATGGTCTTTGTGTTTGTAATAGGTCTTTCGATTCCAAGAAAAGGTTTGTATGTTCTATGTATATTTTAACAACTCATTGTCTTCCCAATTACTTTTCTAAGATATAACATTCATTTTGATATGAAATCATAATTCTCATATTGTTCGTAACTCAAAAACAAGTCAAGGGGGTTAAACGGAAGAACTGACATCAATATTACATAGGTTTCACAGATACAATTAGAATTTTGTTAACTGATACCAAGCGTCTCTGTTTCGACCAGTAACAGATATTCTTAATGATTTTAGATGTAATGATACATATAAAACCGAAACTAAACTACCCAAGGGACACTCATACTGATAAGTCATAGACAAACTGACAACGCCATGGTTTAAAAAAAACGACAAAATGACAAACAACAGTCCATAAAAAACAGCAGTATACTAATCTACAAATTTAGCGATTGTTATCTATCGCGACATTTTATTCGCGTCTGAATTTGCCTAGCGTCTGATTCAGTCTGGCTGTGATTGGAGTTCTAGAAAACCCTTATTTGATGTATATTCAACATGAATTTCTAAGATAATAAACTACAGCAAACTGTGTGTAATCCAGGTTCCGCTAGAAGGTTGATCTCTCATTGAAATTGACCCCAGTACTGTGACAGTAGTTGCTGCACATATATTGGTTGTGTCAAAAGCAAAAGTGTCTACGACATACTGAAATTAAGTGGTCATCTATAACATGGATATTACATTATAATCAACGAATTCATTATGACTTCTGTACAACTTTCAAACACGTGAAGAATCCTTAATTCAATTTTTCCGTTGTAAGCAACAACCCTCTATAAATGCATGTTCTGCTGAAATGGTGCTATTTACAAATTGATAGTACCCGATGACCCAAGCGAAAACGTATCCTGCAGCAACAGTTTGTTGTAAAACGGCCGTGTGGCTTTCACATATTTCAAACAATACGTTACCCTCGTTATTTTTCACATTATACGAACGTCATTAAAAGGTGTCTGCTCCTTACAAAAAACTGTTTCAAAGGAGATATAAGAAAGAACGACTGAAATCGACACTACCTAATTTTATGGTCATTATCACGAATTGGTTGACCGATACAATATGTGACTTTCAGAGAACGCTTTGTTGTAATTATGTACAATTGTCCCCACCTAAAACAATGTATTTGTATCTACGTTGGGGGTAACTGAGATGCACTGTTCATTCCAATAGGAAAACAAACTACCTGTCTGATAACAAAATCATACAGAAAACTGTTTATTTAGTTCGATTGCTTTCTTTGCATATTTGCTTTATTTATGCATAATGAGGCTTTTTAATTCTTCAATTTATTTTTTTAATTTTGGTTTTTTTCAGCAATTACCACCGATACATAACAGATAAGGTTACATAATTGAATAGCAAAATTTGACGATTATATGGAATTCGTTTCAATTCATTTATGATGTCACCTTTGAATTGCAATTCACCTTGAATATAGATATTAAACATCTTGCGTTTTGTTTAGCTTTATTGTATGCTATTTATTTATTTGTTTTAGGGGGATTGTTTTGTTTTTGATTGTTTTTTTTTAATTCTATGTTTTTTTTTCTGTTGCATAATGACCGACTTAAAGTAAAGAAATCACATTGATGTTTCTTTTAGCGCTGGTGTTTTCATCGAACTGTCCCATGCCAAACATGTGTTACTAACAGGAGGGCTACTTAACAATGAGATTTTTTAGCGTAAAATCACAGTCGTTTCATCTAAAGAATTTTGGATGCCTGCATGTCTAGTTTTGTCGTAACATAAATGTTTCGAACATTTTGCAGCTACAAATTTCCTACTTCCCATTTGTTTATTTCCAAGTTGGTTTTATCACATACAAATTTATCTGCTTTTTGTCGAAGCTAACATCATGTGATGGTTGTAGTGGTGGTCGAGGTCATCATCGTGGTTGCTACTGCTCTCCGGTGAGGCAAAATGTTTTTGAAATAAGAGTGACAAAACGTGTGGATTATAAATGATCTCAAGGTGATACGCGTTGTAAGATAAGGTGCGTACGGTTCTTCGGATGATATTCAACTCATATATCAAACAAGTTTTATAATGTTCAATTTCTTTTTTCAGAGACAGTCAATGAGGTCAAAGCTGTTTACGTATTCAATCGGTCAAATGATTTTTAAAAGTATTATCGCCATTAATCACTTATAGTTTCGGACTATATAATTCCAATATCCCATTCTTAATTTTCCCCCTCTTTAGTCTTGCTGTAACTTTAATTTTCAAATGAGTTTTGAAGGGTTCTGTTTCTTTCGAAAAGAAGCTTAATCAGATCTAGGTTAAGTGAAAGTACATACTTGGCAGTTTGAAATTAAAATAAATAAGGCCTACAAATGGCATAAGGGGAACATTTCACTGTAACAGATAAACGTTTCAACAAATGCCTCTTTATTGAAGCTCGAGGCCAAAATCTTTGAAAATTCAAAAGCTTATGCATAAATTGTGAAGCTGACACAACAGGAATGAGCATCTGATGCAGTAAACGCGATGCTGTTAATGTTTTTACTAGCACTGAGTTGGAACCACTGCTTGTGAACTGTTCGTCTCCGAGGGTATCACCAGTCCAGTAGCCAGTACTTCGGTACTGACATGAAACTGTGGATATTGTGTTATTGAAATTTGTAGTTACAACAATTTGGAAACTATTTTAAATTTAATTATATCTCCTTTATGCAAAGCTCTGATTCCTTGCCCGGCTTTGGCTATGTTTTTTTCTATTTTGGTATCACCAAATTTTGAATAAGTTTTGCATTTTCAAATGTTTTGGTCTCGGTCATCACTGATTTGACAATAATTGTCGAAAGCGAACCCGGTGCAGTAAAATTTGTTTTTGGACATGTCAACTAATCCACAAATAAAGGCAATAGTAGTGTATCGCTGTTCAATAGTCATAAATCGATTTAACTGAAACAAATCCGGGTCAAAAACATATCAGTATATCTACCATTTTCCTTTAATATATCTCGAAAGAAATTAACAAAACTATTGGATAGTACAAAGGACCACACCAAAAATCAACAGTCGACTCAAATGGATGAATTTAGCAATGCTATATGAATTACGAATTAAGTTTGGTGATTATGCTGTTCAAATATCAAATCCTCTTCTTTTTGAAACCCTGTCAAAAATATAATATTTCGATTGGCTTAAAATGATAATTTTAGTCGCTCACGCGACAGCAATGATATCAAATGCATGAACCTAGTTCAGTCTTATTGGAAATACCTAAAATTACCTTGCATTTAGAAAATGTAATAAAAGTAATAATACTCAGATAAGTTGTAATTTGATAATTTATTTAAAAAAAGAAAAAAAACAGGTAATGTTTATAAATTAAATATATTATAATATTCATAATAACTGCGATTACAAAGGTCAACTATTATACATGCTACAGATGTAGTTATTTTTGTCAATCAATTTCTTCATAATCATCCCCATCATCATTCCGACTCAGTTGAAGTTCATCCTCTTCTTCCTTTATATCAGAATAATGACGTTCCTGTGGAATTTCCATTAGCTCTAGATATTGGTGATTCGTTCGTATATATACATGGTCGTCATCCTGTGATTCTGGAGCTGAATGATAACTAAAAGTATTGATATAATGCAATGAAAGATACTTGTTCATAGAATTATATAATGGATTCAGAATGCAATCAGTTTGTGTTATATTAATATTCATATTTCAGACTTTATCATTTCTTACAACAATTTTAAGATGCAACTATTGATATGAGGGTTCGGCAATCGCAAACTTTTTAACCCCATCACATATTACATGTGCCTGTTCCAAGTCAGGATCCCGTATTTCAGTAGTTGTCTTTTTGTTTTGCTGTAAATCACATTTGTTTTTCGTTTTGTTGTTTAGTTCAAAAATCAAGACATTGTTTTTTTCGTTTGATTTCTTTTCCGTTTTGTAATGTCGAGGACTTTAATGCGGTTTGGGTTATGCTCATTGTTAAAGTTTGTATCTTGGTCTATAGTTGCTAACATCTACGTCATTTGGTCTCAATTGTTAGTTGTATACTTGTTTATCATGCCTCATCTCATTTTTTTTAAATCTCGAATAAATAATATGCAATTTAATGCCGACAATCTTTTATGTTTTAACTGTGTTTCCATTTGTATCATTAAAGTAGTAGTTTTATTGATATTTGCAGTTATATTTTAATTTCATATTATCAAAGCTTTCATTTTTTTCTTTTGGTGTAATACATAAGTACCGCTCTAGGATTGGAAGAATAATTTGTAATACAATAATTTCATGAACAACATGACAGGTTCCACATGTGGAGCAGGATCTGCTAACCCTTCCGAAGCACCTGAGATCACCCCGGTTTTTGTTGGGGTTCGTATTGCTCAGTCTTTAGCTTTCTTTGTTGTGTTTCGTATACTGCTGTTTGTCTTTTGTGTTGTCTCCTTCTTTTTTTTCCATGGCGTTGTCAGTTTATTTGCGTTCGGTTCTTTCTTTCAGTAATACTCCGTCAGTTATCAAAAACATAAAACGGAAAATACCAGGCTCCCATTATAACAGCTGTCTTTTAAGTTTTGAATGTTGACTCTTCTAACTTAGATTAAGGTATCTTATTCCGAATACCGAATTTCAAACTTAAAAATTCAAATTGCAATTTGCGAATTTAGAAACTTTATGCCTATGTCAACAATCTTTCAAACTGTCCTACATTAAATTCAATGACTGTGCATGATGCTAATAGATCAAAATACTTGCATTGGAATAGTTGGTGATCGTTCAAGTGGACCAATGATATGAACAACACCTGTTATAGGAAAGAAAAATTAACAGGAAAAAGGAATAGATGTAACAACTGTGCTAAGAAAAAAAACATACATGTACATTTAAATAATTATGTTGACATAAAAACAAAAACGTTTGGACTTTGGCATATTTTACAGTTCTAGTTGAAATTGATTATGATTTTGTCAAAATCATGCACATTGTAAGCACGGGTTAATGTTAAACCAAGCGATATATGTATCACACATAAACATAAAACAGGAAGTACGAAGTGTGTTTAGCAATTAACCATATAAGTTTAACTAGATACCATATTCACTCATAATTATGCAGAAATATATTTCAAGCAAAGGGACCACTAATGATGTACATTTCTGTTCAAAATGCGCTTATGGTTTATCAATTTAATTTGGCTATACCATCGTGTAATTGTGAAAACTATCAACTGACCAATTTGTCTTTAAATAGACTGTTAGTCCGTTCATCTAGAACTTGTACATAGACAAAGAGAATGCCATTAGGTTAGTATTGATACTTGCAAAATTATCTGCTTACTCCTTAATTTTTGTTTAAAACAAATCAATACAAAACAGTCATTTTAATACCTATATGCATATCTACACTTTAATGTTGATGCATTGAATCATGCGATGGATGACGACTGTATTACTTATTTTTCATTCCAATATTTGTCTGTATTATATTTTGACCTAATTGTAAATTTGCTTATATATTTACTAGTACAAAATTTTGGTCTTTTATGTCCTAACGTTTTTACGTATATACACATTCAGGGCTTTCAATTGTTTAGGTTAAAGCGTTCCTAGCAAAGGCAAAAAGTTGCTCAAAACTATCTTAGCTTTCAAATGTGAGGTTGTGAGCGTTCCTGATGAAGGGAAGTCCTTTAGAGATCTCCAAATTTAAGAATTCTATATGGTTGTATCTAATTAACTACCACTTGGTCGATAAAAGTGCTGGTGGACTGTTACTCTATGTGGGTATCAGCAGATCAGTATTCATTGCTACGGTACTGGCATGCTCTAAAGCATTATAATTTAAAATTTCCCATTGATAAATTAGGAAATTATTTAGACATTTAGGTTCCAACTTCATCAGGCAAAACCGATCTTTATGCTATGTTTAGATAGGTTTTATTACCCCAGGAGGGTAATCTCTTCATGCTCAAAACAATATATCGGGGGAAAGTCTATAAGAACCAAAAACCTTGTACAAGAACCTAAAACAGGAATACATCACTATGTGAAATACTGATAAAAATATTTCGGAAAAGGCTTATTATTCATTCTACGTGGTCTCATGTAGAGAGTTGTCTTATTGGCAATAATACCACATCTTTTAATTTTTTTATTACCTCCTGAAATTAGTATTTCGAACAAGAACAAGTTACAACAAGATAAAAGACACAAAGTGCCGATATAAGACTTCTCGCAGCCAAATTTCAGTTCAATAATCAATCACAAAAAAAATTTAGTTGGAACTGAAACGGCTATTTACATAAAACAACAGGTTTATAAAGACCAAATAATAGATTATTATCAAATAAGTCTTGTTCGGCTTTAATTTACACTTAAGAAACTATTTGAAATAATAACTCAAACTCTTTAAAAGTTTGTTCATGGTATCTTCAGATCAAAGTGGCTATTTATGACTAAAATTCATTTACTAGTGATAAAACCTCCGACGAATTCACCGTCAAGCCTTCATAAGCAGTTTGAAAAAGCATGATCATGGTCAATGCCAAAATATAAACATCTACATAAATCGTTTGGAATAAACATATAAGTAAAATTTCGTCACCATGCTATACTCACTTTGATACTGTTTTCCTCTAAGAATTGCAATAGTCATTGTCGTTGCCACTAAAAATACTCCGAAGATCGACAATCCAAAAATCCAAAATCGGAAGTCAAATGCTACAATCAGATCTGCAAATATTTAAACATACTCGTTCTTGAGTTTCATGTTCCACAGACTTGTTACATGTGAAGTGTCTTTCGGAGTTATCATTTGTCCGTTGTTATAAAATCAAAGGTACCAAACTTAATGTCACATATACGCATTGCGATAATAAATGTCTTTTCAGTGGTGCCCAGACCAAAATATAAAAATTCGAACGTCTATCTAAACTATGGATAGCTGATAGCTTCAGTGGTGCCAAGCTTAAAATATAAAAATTCGAATGTGTATTTAAACTATGGATATCTGATAGAGCCGAAAAGGACCAAAAGTATAGGCAAGATTGGTTAACATTTTCCGGGTTTTTGTCAATTTGTCTCAGACTAAAGGTTTTTGTCTGCTTAAGGTTAATAGGATTGTTAACAAGTAGCCCATAAGTTAAAAGGGTTTAATGATTCACTTGAAATAAAAATCTATTTTCAATTTGTCACCTAAAAAATGAAACAGATAACAACACCCTTACTCACTCACGGATTCTCATAGCGGGTGATCAAGCCACAGTAGCAGACACTTGCTATGTGTATGCACCTGTTCTCACTTCCTGAAGAACTCATATGAATCGTATATTCTGATTCTTGTCTAGATTTAGCGGATTTAATTGGTTACAAGAATCGTTCAACACAAAACTTCTGTCATCCTCGCCTAAAATTATCGTATAAAATAAAAAATGGAAATGGGGAATGTGTCAACGAGACAACAACCCGACCAAAGAGCAGCAAAAAAATGCTGTTATATTTTATCTAATAAAATGCTTTCAGAATATCAAAAGAAAAATGGGGTGTCCGTACGATTTTGCTTGCTATAACAAAATATAGAAATATTTCCTTGAGATTCCTTCATAAACTATACTTTTCTGAATTTCCTCTCCTCCATTACAAAGTTTAGAAAAATTGAAATCCAGCAAAAATATTCTTCTTTTGTAACAATATGAGTGATTATAACTCAAGATCACATACATTTGTTCATTTAAATGAAAATTTGTATTATTAGATCGCATTCTTGTATCGACATTTGCTGACCTAATTAATAATCCAGACCTATTGTGTTCTGCTATTTAACAATCCACGTTGGCGGAAGACACCCATATCACCTTAACTGAGGTTTTTCTTTTACGTATTGTTATATAGAATATTTTAATTTTCTTGTCTTTAATGTAAAATACATCTGAACTGGTTTTAAGAATATGGTGATTATGGAGTTCACAATGTACATAAATGCATAACTTACCTGAATGCATTTCGAAGGTTTTTCTTGTATCTCCAAATTCATTTTTTAGAAGTACAGTATATTTCATATTTCTATAGATTCCCATAGACAAATTCGCAACGTAACCATTACAAGTTATTGATTGGTTGTGCACTGGTAATAATAGAGTTGTATTTTCGAGTGTTGCATTGAACCCCGTTGTATCAAATATCGGTTCTGACAATGAAAACCAAACCGGTCTTTGAATATCACTGGTGGAATAGAAATTGACTGTTATTGTAACGACATTTTCTCTAACTGTCATCGCTGACAAAATTATTGGTGGACCTTTAAAAATAAAAACAAAACGAAATAACGATTGCAAGTTATTCATTGGTTTTACAAAATCTGAGACATTACGAGGGGAATAGTAGTGTTAATAATAATAATCTTATTTAACTTTAACTGACCAGACGAAGGCAAAGAATGACCATTGATATGGAAGTTACCATAGGTACAAGTCAGTTTGATAAAGTAAACGTATTCTTATACTCGTGCAACATAAATAACTTAAAGTTTTAGAAAATTATTCAATTGTTTTACAAAATCATTTAAGATAAGTCAAGTGCGATAGGCATTGTATAAGAGCACTTATAATTAAATGCTGTGAGACATATGCCACATAGGATCTGTACCTAATACATTTACATTCTTGTTCACAAAACATTCGACAAATTTGTGTCACATTAGTCCAAAATGTTAATTACCTTGTTGAAGGCCGTACTTTGACCTATAATGGTTTACTTTTACAAATTGTGACTTGGATGGATAGTTGTCTCATTGGCACCCATACCACATCTTCTTATATCTATTAAAACTACAAATGCATGTTGATTTTTTTTTCTATTTTTTGTAATTTGTTATCATGATATTGATGCAAAGCTAAATATCCTTTCTTTAAATATTAATTATTATCTTTTTTATTAAGAAAGTTCATACCATTGAATGTAAGTGCTGTACTACTGTTTGAATGGTATACTTGGTCATTAAATTTGTTCCATGCACTGCAAAGGTATATTCCAGCATCCTGGTAGGAGCATAAGGAGATGTTTAACATCGACATATTACCATATGTTACTCCGTGTAGAACACATACTGCTATACCATTGAATAGATGTGTCCAGGAATTAAACCCAAATGAAGACATTTCACTATACAGTGTACATGACAGTTGTACAGATGATGACATATTACAACTTGCGTTCTTTGTTGAATTTAATATCGGCTTATCTGATACAAAAAGGA
Source organism: Mytilus californianus (assembly GCF_021869535.1). Classification (NCBI taxonomy): domain Eukaryota; kingdom Metazoa; phylum Mollusca; class Bivalvia; order Mytilida; family Mytilidae; genus Mytilus; species Mytilus californianus. The sequence continues at coordinate 76,538 of NW_026262722.1, forward strand.
GACAATTGTGATAAGTTAAAAATGTGTTTTTCTTCATTGCACCAGTGTAGGAAGTTCAAAGACCTTAACAGGTAAATGTACCACCTAATTTTGCCTTCAAGATTATAATAAGTAAAATCGCTTTAATTCATAATAAACATAGTATGTACAATTCGTGTCAGTCTAATTGAAAACTTACTGAAACTTACGGATTATATCATTTATTGTCATGCATGAACAGTGATATGAAATTTGTTAACATATATGTTCTTATTGGTGTACCGTCTTTCATGCGAATAATCTAGTTTGAAGGTAATAGTGGGAAATAATTTACAAAACAAACGATGCTAATGGTTTAGGTTAACAAGAACAGAACGAATATGTTACAGTATGATTCCTGTTGTATGGTTGTCTGGTAACTAAAACGTAATGTTTAAACAAAAAAGGTTTTTCTAGCAACAATTTGAGTACGCAAGGACAACACATCATCCGTTTCAGACAGTCATGTAAAGACTTGCAAAATATGACCCCTCCACATTAAAAGATATTATTATGTTGATACAAAATAACAAGTTGATAACGGCAAAAGGGTGTAAAATACATAGAAGTGACATTCTAATTCATTTAACTTATTGATTTTAAAAAACTGCCTCTACATAAAATTATATATGAAATTGTCACTGTGTAGGTTAATTGAGGTATATAAGTGGCTATTTTGATTATGTAAAGACCCGAAAAAAAATCGCATTTAGTTATGTGAATAATGATTTTGATATGCTTACTGTCTACATCCAGTTGTATAGTCGTTGAAACTTGAAATTCTTCAAACCTACCAGTACACGTGCAATTAGTATTTTGATGAAACGGTTTTACTTTAAAAGTTAACACTGATATATATGAGTGAGAAGTTCTTGTTGTGTCTTCATGGCAATTGTTTCCACAGTTCCACAGCAAAGTGACGTCTTTAAGGTTTGTCAAAACCTGACAGGTAACACGTGCAACTGTTCCAGCCACTAGGGATGAACCAACTTTCAATGTAGGATCTAAAAAATCTAAAGGATCAAAATGTAGATGTAATGTTTAAAAGAAAGCATTTTGTTATTATAATTTGATTAAAAACTCAGAATTTAATGTGCATTATAATTTATAATATCGAGATATGCGCAAATTTAGTCGTCATGATTTTTTTATGGATAAATTTTCCCGATGTAAACGATTTACATGTTCATGTGTACATCTGCTCTTCAAGGCTATTTATTCTCCTCTTTTTTTGGAGGTGATTTTTTTTTTTTTTTTTTTTTTTGTTATTTATTCAACTCTTGTGCTAATGCAGTCGTTTTGATTTGTCGAATCCTGAAGATCACTATCAGTAAAGAATGATGATGGGTGGCTGTTTAAAGTGCAGCAGCAAATTAATATGTATATTCAGGACGAGAACATGTTAAAGTAATATGAATATGAACCCTGCTTTGTACTAGACCGACACACTGAGCCGGATTTTTAACGTGCTAGTTCACAAGGTAACAGTTTGCAAGAAAACACGTCACCTACCCGAACACATTATTCTGACTCCGAGCCGACCAGTCTTTGCTCTCACTCCTTAATGCCGTTTAATTATGTGGTACCCATTGTGTTAATGAGGGTGAGGATTGGGGTTAAGAGAATAGAGAATAATAGGGAAAAAATATAAAGAATAGAGAAAAATGAACAAAAAAAATAAATAATAGAGAATAATGAGGTGTTAAAATATAAAGAATAGAGCATACTGAGCAAAGAGTATAAAGGTCTAAAAAAAATAAAGAATACAGAAATGAAGGTCCCCCATCTAGATCCTCGTTAATCGTTCATGTATCTGTAAGCTTTGCTATCTCTGATTACAAGTACATACCTATTATTTTGATAGAAATGCTCTCGAAAACTTTGTTACCACCATCAGCTCCATATGTCATTACACAAGTTATTTTTAAAATATAGTTTTCTACAATATCGACATTCACATTGTATTTGTGTGAAAACCAATATCCCCTTTTTTGAACATTGGCAAACATCTTCTGCACACTCAAATCCTTGGACTGCAGAAAAACATTTGTTCTTATGAGTTCTCATGTTGGTGTAGGTTTTTGAATTGATTATTATCTCAGCTTCTTATCCAACAGACGGAGTATCAGTTGAACAATTTATAGAGATAATATCATTTCTTCTTGTATATTTTGGTGCTTGAAGTATCAGTTTTATAGAAAATGTCGCACCTACGTTTGGATAAAAACAGGATTAGTCAAAATTCTAAATAAAACAATGGATGAAATATTAACCCCATGGTCCTCCCTGTTTTCAATCAGATGAATAAGATACTTTTTTTTTATAATTATAACATTGCCACGCATTCATTATATCAAAAGGAAGGAGACGATACCAAAGGAGTCAATCAAAGTTAAAAAAGAACATACAAAACCGTAGCCAAATTGATAAACCCGAAATGGGAATCAACCATTTAAACAAGTGTATATTTGGTTCTTGATAACAGTGAAAACAACTTTCTTATCACATAACATAATTTCGTAGGAGTTGAAAATTTAAAAATGAAATTGAGAATGGAAATATGGAAAGTGTCAAAGAGACAACAACCCTACCAAAAAGCAGAAAACAGCCAAAAGCCAACAACACAGCGAGAAAATCCCGCACCTACAGGCGGGCTTCAGCTGGTACCTAAACTAAATTGGTACTAGTTCAGTGAAAATGGACGTCACACTAAACTCCAAAACTTATAAATGAACTAAAATAAAAAAAAAAAAAATAAAAAAAATAAAAAATCACATGCAAGACTTACAAAGGCCAGCAGCTCCTGACTTGAGACAGGCGCAAAAATGCGGCGGGGTTAAACATGTTTTGTGAGATCTCAACCCTCCCCTATACCTCTAGCCAATGTAGAATAAACAAATACACAGCAATACGCACAGTAAGACTTAGTTCAAAAGAAGTTCGAGTCCAAAGTCAGAATAGGTAACAAAAGAAACTAAGCATACTCACAATGATATAGACAATTTGTGTGCCCTTTCAGAAAACCCATTGTCTTTAGCTTAGTGAGTAAGGGATACGCTGTACTGTTCATCCTCAACGACTTAGTCCATCTTATAGAAGGACAATGAGCAATTATTCATCTGATTTATTAGTATTTATGAAGGTTTCATCATTCTAAGATATTATTGCTGTGCCTAGTATTCAATTCACGCAAATTCTGTCATTTACATTATAAATTTTGTGACTATGTTGAACGCATCTATCCCATCGAACTTGAGATAAAGTATACAACAGATACCGTTAAGTCTGCCTCATATCTTGACTTACATCTAAAAATTGACAATGAGGGTTTGTTGAAAACAAAACTTAACGACAAAAGAGATGATTTTAGCTTACCAATTGTGAACTTTCGATTTCTATGTAGCAAAATTCCAGCAGCACCTGCATACGCAGTAGTATATATCTCCCAGTTGATACGATCTTCCATGGCTTGTATTTCCTATCATGATTTCCTTGATAGGGGTTGATGCTCACAAGGAAGCTATTAAACCAAGAGTTCCAAGTGGTGTAGGTGAAACCATCCCTTCGTAAGTTTTACGGACCCCAGGATATGCTTACCCTTCCGGAGCACCTGAGATCACCTCCAGTTTTTGGTTGGGTTCGTGTTGCTCAGTCTTTAGTTTTCTATGTTGTATTTTGTGTAATATTGTTTGTCTGTTTGTCTTTTTCTATTTTAGCCATGGCGTTGTCACTTTATTTTCGACTTATGAGTTTGAATGTACCTCTGGTATCTTTTGCCTCTCTTTTACAAGTTAAACAGTGGGTTAAACATGATACTGCCTTACACGGGACACGTTTATACATATATTGCATTGTAATGTAGTTAACCCTTTTTTCAGTGTCAAATCTGTAAACAAAAAACTAGTTAACTGCTGAAAACGTGTAACATTAAACGCTTTTTGTCGATATATGACATTTTTCGTGATGATGGCTATTCAACTTTTAATTAACTATCGATTTACTAATTAAAGTTAGATTAAATACTAAATATAAAGGATATCAAGAAAATAACATAAGGTTTCTGTATACAAGGTATGAAACATCCAGGTCTTCTACCTTCTGAAATATTAGCTTTAAACAAATAGTTTACGCAGCCGCTTCAGGATTATTATACTTTCGTCGCAGGCGAGACAAAAACCGCGATACTATATTTCAATTCATTTTCCATTTGTTCTGAAAATTTAACATCAATTAGATTCTTACAACGAATATTACATTAATATTGAAAATCAAGATAAAATGTCATCATGTTTATGCCGTTTTGTCTTTTTTAAGGGAGATTACAATATACAACATTATAATTAATGCTTAGTGAATAAATATAAACATCATATTAAAATTGACCATGTCCGATAAAAACCACTTACTTATGAGCAAGCCAACTAAAACAGACGATTGGAAATGTTGCATCATTGCCATCCTTGTAATTTCTAAAATGTACATAAAACTCAAACTATTGTATAACTGCCTTATAGACTAACGAATTGTAAAAGCTTTTAGCAAACAACTATGTTTCCGTATATTTCAATATTATTTCCTCAATAGGTCACAGAAAACAGACATGTAAAAAATGTATATGACATTATAGAATGGTACTACATTGTATTTACAAGGTTTTTACATATTGACATTGAAAGTTTAGCAAAAATTGTACATGTTACTTATTTTGGTTGAAAACGCAATGCGTGTTTGAAGAAATAGATTTTTTTCAAAACATGAAAGCTTTTTCCAGGCAACAATATTTTTTTTAATTGTCATGTTCATATGCTGTTACAATATAGACAAGGGGATATAAATATTACAGATTCATGAAGGTCTGTTTGGTTTTGATTAAACGACGATAATAAGAAATATATCAAACGAAATACGCTTATTGTGATGGCCGGATGGATGGCTGTTTAACGTCCAGTGGGGAATTTAATTCATATTAAAGACGATAATATAATAATATGATATAAATATAAACCCTGTTTTGTACTAGACCCAACCGCTAATCCTGATTTTCAACGTGCTAGTTCAAAAGATAACAAGCCGCAGTTAGACATGTCTTCCTACCCGGATATGTTATTTTGACTCCGAGGCGACCAGTCTTTGCTCTTACTCCTAAATGACGCGTGCTTAGAGGAGAAGCAGCAAATATCAATGTTCAAGCCTTTTGTGTGACCCGGTCGGGTTTTGAATTCAAGAACCCCTCGCACTCGATGCAAAAAATGTTACCACGAGACCACCGAGGCAGTTCACTTATACTGCATCATCCACTATGAGTTCCAACTTATCAATGTCTATTCAAAGTTACAAATGACAAGATCTTTATGTCAACAACGTTTTACGTCTTAATCTGCGATTTTTTCATCAATGGTGTTGAAACACAATGTTTTTAAAATTAGTAAGCGTCCACTTTCTTACATGTAGCATGCAGTGTTTAGATTAAAAATTTAAAATACTTATGATCGTCGCATTCTTTATTAGATAGATAAACTAGTCTCATAAGTATCAATACGAAATAATCATTTTGCGTTTATTTTCATGTAATATAGGGCAAAGAGCTATATTTTTAAAATATACAAAATGAACTTGCTTTATTCCGTATGCCATATTTATAAATCTTTCTTGGTATGAATTTTCTGTTATGAGCATACAGTTACTGACATTTTTTTTTAAAGTTCGAATTTGCAGCGTCCAGATAATGCCAATTTCCACAAAGAAAAAGTCATAAACGGAAAGGGAAAATAGCAAAATGTTGAAAAATAATGTATATGTCATGTATGTTAGATTCCAGAATTGTTTTTATATAAATTCATATTATACAAAAGCCTAGCTTTTAAAACATATTGATGTAGAATGACCGATATATTTTGCAACAATTCAGATATTATTGCGCTCTTCGCACCTTAATAACCCTTGCAGCAACTCTTTGAAAGGTCTGAAGGTGGCTTATTTTCTCACCCTATCAAAAATACCCCCATTTTCAATAGCATTCCAAATGTCCGACCCTCCATGACGATCGACCCTTATTGCAGAACATGGCTATTGAATTGATTGTTAATTTTTTCCCATCCTAAACATGCATGAAATATTTTCCACTGGACGTTACGCAAATAACAATCGATCAATTAACCAATCAAAGAAATGTCTGCAGTTCTTAATCACGGTGTATGATTATATAATATGATTTATTAAGTATATGTTATCATTCTCTTACAAACTTAGAATATTGTAAAAGTGTTTAAGGCTCAAATGATCTCCTGATTGGTCCATTCATAGTTTGTGCAATGTTTACATGCATGACTTTCTTTAAGACATTTCATTTATGGATTAGTCTCAATGATGCATGTAAGGACTTTCTTATAATTTGGAGAACTTTAATAAATTGTGTTTTAGACATATAATGACACAACAGTATTTTTGTACGATGAAATGGTAAGAATTGTATAGGAATTGTATAAACTTCTTAATTGTAAGTATAAATGTAAATCATGTAATATTTTAGTGAGTAATTGATTTTGTTTATTTACAGTTCAAATCAATAAATTCAAAAAATTAGTTACAACTGTATATTTTTCCACAGCCAATAGTTGATTCCAACTCTTTAATAAAGATACTACGTAATTAACTAAAATGTAATGTTAAAAAGATGCAATTTATTAGAAATTCGAAAGTTTTTTAATTACCTGGGTTTTTTTCTGAATATTTGAATAAAGTGGTCTGAGTTTTGATAAACAAATAAGCTTAAGATTAAGAGTATTAGATCTGAAAAAAAAAATCTTCTTTTTTGCATTGCTTTGATATTATTTATTTTTGTAATTTTGAATTTATGAATACTCACCAATTTTACTGCAACTTGGTTTACTTTTTTGGGTTTTTTATTTCGACATTTAACTTTTAGAAATGGTCAGTCATAAATCCTTTCAAGCTGATAAATTTGCTTCGGAGCAGTTGCAACTCATTTATAGAAATTCTCTGTTTTGATCAGTAAGTAGGCCTAAACAATAGGATAATCCCTCACTAATAACTTGATTTATATTCATGAGCACATACTAACAACTTCTTGTCCCATCAAATTGCTTGAAGTTTCAGAAGTGAAAAAGATATAAGGTATTTGAATTCATTAACATTACTAAAAAAAAAAAAAAAAAAAAAAAAAAAAAAAAAAAAAAAAAAACATTACTAAAGATCAATACACATGAACACATATAAATAGATATAGGAAGATGTGGTATGACTGCCAATGAGACAACTCTCCATCAAAGTTACAATTTATAAAAGTAAACCATTATAGGTCAAGGTACGGCCTTCAACACGGAGCATTGGCTCACACCGAACAGCAAGCTATAAAGGGCCCCAAAAAATTACTAGTGTAAAACCATTCAAACGGAAAAAACAACGGTCTAATCTATATTAAAACGAGAAACGAGAAACACGTATGAGTTTGTAATAAAAAAGTTAAATTCTGTATTGCTAAAGAAACAGTTCCATTGCTGAGGCCTCTTGCTGAACAAAAGAACCTGCAAAATAATTCAAATAAATAAACATATTTATATATTAATAATAATTCAGCAAAATTAGACTATCTGCAAACATTTCATACAATTAGAAAAAAAACGAAATTACCGCTTTGAAAATTTTTCATTTCCACGACAACAGGGTTGTCTTTGTTTACAAATTTATGGAATTACGTATTTGACCGTTTCCGTCCAAGTTAACTACTCTTGATCACTAATGTATTCAATCCCGCCACATTCTTTATATGCCTATCCCAAGTCAGGAGCCTTTAGTTCAGTGGTTGTCATTGGTTCATGTCTGTCATATTTGTTTTTCGTGAACTGTTTTGTTAAAAAATAGGCCGTTAGTTTTCTCAATTGAATTGTTTTATATTTTTCATGTCGGGGCCTTTTATATCCGGTATGGGTTTTTCTCATTGTTAAAGCAGTATGGTTATCTATAATTGCTTTCATCCAGTTTATTTACAATTTGGTGGATAGTTGTCTCATTGGCAGTCTTACTACATTTCCTTATCTTTATATTTACAAACGGGTTATTTCTCAATTTTTAATGTGTGTATAAACTAGTATGTCAGCTGTTTGTAAAACAATTTAAAGCCTTTCCCTTGAAAGTCTGATGTTTGTAATATACTCTTTACGACATTTCATTTGATATGCTATAAGCATACCTTCTTAAACCTTTCACGTTTCGCACTTAATGACTCGATCCATCTCCATTTTCGAGATCGGAAGAATGATATTTGTAGTGTAGACTTGATGTCCTTTCATTTGACATGTGACAACACCATCTTCTAGGAAGTTTGATTTTTGCCCTCAATAACCTCATCCAACTCACTTTTAGGGACAGAAATTTGATATTTATATTGTACACATAATGATCTTTTATTTGATATGCTACAGCCTTAACTTTGAAGACAATTTATTTTGCTCTCAATGACCCCACCAAACCTATGTTTCGGGGACATATTAAATTTGATATTTGAAATGTAAGGTTTATGAATTGTCATTTGATATGCCAAAACCTTACCGTCTTTGGAGTTTTAATTTGGTCTTTATGACCCAACCCTTCTTATAAAGATGGAAAAGGGGGCTTCAATTTCTTTCATATTTGAATAGATAGATATAAGAAGATGTGGTATGAGTGCCAATGAGACAACTCTCAATCCAAATCACAGTTTGTAAAAGTAAACAATTATAGGTCAAAGTACGGTCTTCAACACCGAACAGCAAGCTATAAAGGCCCCAAAAATGACTAGTGTAAAACCATTCAAACAGGAAACCAACAGCCTAATCTATAAAATAAACGAGAAACGAGAAACAATTATGAACCACATCAACAAACGACAACCACTGAACATCAGGTTTCTGACTGACTAAGGACAAGTGCAAACAAATGCAGTGGGTTTAAACGTTTTAATAGGCGCCAACATTCACCCTACCTGAAATAATAGTGTAACATCACAACATAGAAAGACTCACTATAAAATATCAATTGAAATGGCTTAACTCAATCAAAAGACATATTAACAAAAACAAGTAAACATACACTGAACGAATCAATTTGATCTATGACACAATGAAAATACAAAATTAATAAAACACGGAGGGTAGATGTAAAACAATATCAGAAAGACAACTATAACCTTGGACTATGGAAGCTTAAATGGGTCAAAAATTTATAATTCAAATTGACATATTTAAGTCAAAATCTATACAACATTTCTACAAGTTAACTTAAATATGGGTTCTTAATGAGTTGATATCTCTCTAAATATCAACAAATCAACCTAATTTTGTATACGTGTCGAGTGAACAAAGTATACATTAAATATCATTGGTAAAACATGACTTTAGCTGTGTGGAGTGTATGATTTGTTTTCATCTTGTGTACCTTTAAATGTCATTTTGACGACACAACTTCTCAACAAGTGGACAAGTAACAAGTCATCTTATCGTGTTGTTTAAAATATATATACTTATTCTAAGTCAGATTGTCTTAAAAATAACAGCATATTAACATATATGATGTAAATTTGACTATAAATTCCAAAGACGAGACATGCAGTCCAAAGTTACTGTGCTTCTGCTAGTGGAAAGGATAAATGCTTCGGACAAAGTCTTTCAAGGTATGTTGATCTATTTCTCAGTACTAAATATCGAATTAGGATAGCGTGAAAGTTAAAATACATATTGCCATATTTGACTTTGAAACTGAAAAGGTGTTACCGGTAAAATATGCAGTCAATGGTATTGCAATGTTTTCATAGTACGAACAACTAATATCCAAATCCTGCAGAAGCTCCTTAGGATATACCAGGGTTTGTAAAAGGTAAAAAAAAAATAATACCAAACTCCAAGAAAAATCTAAATAGAAAGTCTTTAATTAAATTGCAAAATAATAAAAAGCTCAGACATATCATGTGAATGGAAAGCAACTGTCATATTCTTGAATGGGTACAGGCATTTTTGTGTGTTTAGAAAATGGCGGATTAAATCTGGTTTACAAGCTAGCAAACCTCTCATTTGGATAACAGTCGCAAAACATTCCATCATATATGTAATAGGGTTAAATTTTGAATTTAATTTGTGCACTTTAATATTTGTAGTTTGTCAGTTTTCTGCAGTGTAGAACTTATATAAACACAACAAGTGTGGTCTCTATTCAAGACACAAAGCAGTTAACATAACCAATTATAGGTCACAGTGCGGCCTTCAATGTGGAGCCTTGACTCACACCGCAATGTAAGCTATAAATGGTCCTAAAAATTACTAATGTGAAACAATTCAGACGGGACGAACTAACGGCCAGATTTATTGATAAAAACAATAAACGAAAACTGGCTCCTGACTTAGAACAGGTACATATAGTATATGTGCAGCGAGGTTAAACGTATTTGCTGGATCTAAACCCTCCCTCTAACATGGGACAGTGGTGTTACAGCACAACAGAATAACAAACAGTTAAAACTCTTTTCAAATGGGTTTAACTCATCAGACCTTTACAATGTAACATAAAGCAACCAATGAATAAACAGGTTAGATAACACAATTAATCATAAAGGACATCACGAAGAAAATAATAAGAAATTAAATAGTATCATCGGACAATTAAAACCAAGTAAAGATCAGGGAGTACTCGCAGTTACTGAAAGCTAGTTCAAAACCCAAAACAAATGATAGAGAAATCATGTGTTCAAGACTAAATACCAATCAATAAACATCCAAAGTAGTTAGTGTATAGACGTCATGACATCCTGAGAAGACATGACATTTTACAATACAAAAATAAAAGTAAAGACAGGTTGTGGGACCGTATGGGTTCATAGTACTATAAATATATATATCTATAGCTATGTTACAAGTATATAAAACAAATTTTTAAATAGGCCTGTCTGCGTATCTATACATCCCAAAAAAGTTCATTAACAAACAAAAAATATATCTAGTAGTGTTTTAATTTATTGATAACAAAATCGATATTAGTACCGATAAAAACAATGTTCAAAGTTTTTATTACGATATTAATATGGTAACCTTTAAGAGTTAATTTATTCAAAGGGTCAATAAGTGTATAGGGTCGTTTATAAATTTTCGTGCTCTATAACAATATTTCCGTAAAAATTAGAATGCGAAATACCGTTTTTGATACGTTTTCTACAAGTACAGCCGATTTAAGAATTTTGTGGTAGCAAAAACCCTTGACTCAATAATTCACTAGTGATACACTGATTACGTTCGTTGAAATAAATTACCTCACTGCAGACACGGGCATAGCGGACGAGTTGGGATATATAAACACTGTAAGATGGAGCCAATGGAACTTCGCCATCAAGTTAAGGAAAATTAACAATAGAGAATACAAATCGTCTCTTTTGTCGTAAATTTAAGAGTAAAGTTTACCCTGATAAATAGAAATATCTAAATCTAGAAATGGACAACTACTACTGTTGACATTTGATTTATTTAAAGTAAGCTCCTTTGGGTAAATTTCGGCAGTATATTTAGAAAATTCTTGTTTATTTAACGAAAAAATATCACCAGGATAACGGTAAGTGTTGTTAAATTTTTCTATTAAATGTAATATGTACATATTACAAGGTTTGTATTAGCATATAGGGATTCAAAGTGCTGTTGTCAGATTACAGATGTCTAAATATAATATATATGACTAACTATGTATTTTTTTTACAGGTAACATTCCTTGTGATGCATTTCTGTCTTGCTTGGGATATGCCTGGAGACATTGCAAACACCCAAGAACTTGTTCGCTATTATCATGATCTTCGGTACACTACGAAAGAAATATGTGGATTGTTTATGTTATTTCATAATATGTATTTTAGCATATCAACAATTAAGCGGATGAAAAGACGCCTGAACCTATGAACATGTCAAATACCGTTGCAAACAGTGATAAATTGTATTTTGGAACTTCGCTGTCAAGGTTTAGTAAATCTGGGATATCGAGCAATGTGGCGACAGCTTTATAGTTTCCGAGGTATACACGTGTCCCGAGAAGTCGTTCGAATATGCATGAGAGAAATAGATAGAGAGGAGATCGCTCTAAGGTCGCAAAGAAGACTTATAAGAAGGCAGTATTTTAGTCTGAGTCCCAATTATTTAATACACCTGCACGGATACGATATACTTAAACCATATGGAATCGCAATTCATGGGGGGATCGATGGATTTTCCAGAAAAGTCCTGTGGCTTAAAGCTGGGCCATCAAACAATGACCCCAGATACATTGCAAACTTTCACATCAACTTCATTAAGGAAAATCGTCGCATTCCGGCTATAATCAGATCAGATGCAGGAAAAGAAAATGTAATCATGCGAGATTTACAGATTGCTCTACGAATGGACCACGATGATAGGATGTGGGAGAAAAAGTTTTTTAGTTGGGCCTTCAACTGCCAATCACGGAATCGAAAGACTTTGGGGCACTCTGAATATGCATTTTACACAGTTTTGGAGAAATGTGTTTGCTGAAATGCGTGACACTGCAGTCCTGAATAATCACAATCCTATCCTTATTGAATGCATACGATATTGTTTTCTTCCAATTATTCAGTTTCAGCTACAAGATTTTATGATATCATGGAATTCACACACTGTTCGTGCTCAACGCCGAAACAAATTATTAACTCCTACTGGCAAACCAGATGTATTATATTACCAACCTGAATTATTTGGTAAAGTCGACCAGTCTTTCCCATTACAATGTACAGATCAAGCAATAAGTGAACTGGAAAATATGTTCACAGAAAGGTTCCCTTTCAGGTGATGTTCTGCAAATTTCATTGAAGTTGTTAATCTCTTGACAGGCTTGCCAACAGATTATACCCCTGTTCCACACACTGTTCGGGAAGCATTGGCATAGTGTTTTAATTACTGTGTGTGACTTTTTTGACACGTAAACATTGTTTGTTATAATAAAGTTTTCCATTTTTGAGTATATCATTTGTGTACTATGTATCATTTGTATTCCAATCAGTTGATTTTGGAAAAAGAATTTTGCAGCTGGAACCAAACTCGGTCAAAAAATCCTTGCTCTGTCCCCTCTATTAAATGTGTCTGACATGTCATATTCTATCAAAGATGACTAGTGTAGGACATAGTTTAACATTCAAACACATGGGAAACATGTTGATGGTCATCTTTCTGACACTATTTTTCAAATTTGAACCAAACTTTGTAAAAATAGTTCTTGGGTGGTCCCCTTTTGAAATGTGTCTGACATTCATCCACGGTGGTCAGAAGAACATGATATGTATTTAAATTTTTGAGATTTTTTTTATCAAATAAAACTAAACTTTACATAAATGATGTATGGAATGTCCTTTTCAAAGTTTGCTGATTCTGTTCCAATCCGACAGAAAACATTGCCGCCAGCGCAGAACATAGATTAATATTGGACCATAAAAATCCTGTAAATGACCATCTTTTCTGAACCAAACTTTTTTGAAATAATCCTAAGCTGGTCCTCTTTTATAAAAAATGACTGACATGTCCTACCTCCAATTAATATGGCTACCAGCATTGTTTATAAACATTGGACCCCATTGGAAAAATATTAATGATAATTTTAGTTCATCTGACCCAAAAGATAAGCCACCCGTCCATTAACTTTTCACATTTTGATCAACTTCTCTGAAATGACTGAAGCAAATTGAACCACACTTTATATTGTATAGAAGGTCTTTTTCAAAGATTGCTCATTTTGTTCCGTCAAGCAAAGAACATAACTGCCAGCACAGAACACAGTTCAACATTTGACTCTATGGGAAAACATGTAAATGGTAATCTTTTCTAAAATTATTTGGCCAAATAGTCCTTGGATGGTCGCCTGTATAAAACGTGCCATCGCAGGACATAGGTTAACAGTGGACCCTATGGGAAACATGTTAATGATAATTTATTTCAGAAAATGTTTTGCCAATTTGAACCAAACTAGATAAAAAGTTCTTCGGTAGTCCCCTATACAAATTGTATCTGACATGTCCGACCTTCATCATAGATGGCCGCCAGTGCAGCTAAGATGTGTTTAAACATTGGACCATATGGCAAACATATTTTGATCAACTGCCCTTAAACTACTGAAGCACATTGAACCAAACTTTACAGAAATAATGTATGGAAGATCCTGTACACTGGTCCCTATGGGAAAAACATGGTAATCCTAACAACTAACATGGCGGAGTGAGTTTTTTTTCAGGTTATATATCAGAAGGCAGACAAGCCCTGAGTAATACCATAATCATTTGTGTAGGTTTATCTTTCTATGGAAGTTTGCTTCAGAAACATTTTGTGCAAGTGAGCGATACAGGCTCAGCCATCTGAGTCTCTACTTATTATACAATTGCCCTACTAATAAATTTAAAATTATGCATCAAAACACTGCAACGTTTATAATTATAAATGTCGACAAAGTCAAACAGTAAAAAAGGAAAACGTGTACAAAACCCAACCAACAAAGAAAACGAAAATCAAGTAGTATAACTAGAAATATTAAACTTGAAAAAATAATGTCTTCGTTTGAATCTATGCAGTAAATCTGGCTCTATCTATTTAAAAAAGTAATTGATAATGAGGAAGGTGCACTCCCTGTCTGCATACGTTTCACAATGTGAAACGTACTGTATTTCTTCATGTTGTTACTAAATAGATGTAATTTGCTGAATTTTTCATGTTAAATGTGCCTTCAGTCCTTTGGGACATACTTGTGCGTTTGCGAATCAAGTAAATAAAGTTAATTATATGCTTGAAGTAAGGCCTATCACTGAAAGATGGTACTATTTGCACAAGACAATGAAGCAAGACAGCAAAGCTTGTTTGTCTGTAATCCCGACAGCTGATCTTTACATCAAACAAAGAACTGTCCAGATTTTGTAATGTTGATATAACATATATACATAGATGTCAAAACCATTAACCATGCTTATGTCAAGCAAATGGGTGTCCTGTGAAATGGTGTCCATCTAATATGGCACATTTATACCGAAGTAAGCAAAGCCATGGCTATGTTATGATGGGGGTATCCGTCAGTAATATGTCTTTGTTGCGTATAACTTATTGTGTGGTAAAAGGTGGGCGGATGGGCGAGCAGCCATATATATCGCTTTGTTAGTGCGAGACTTTAAAAAAAATACTGACGGTTTACTACAACAATATCTAGCTCAAGATCGAATCTGAGTAGTATCGGTCTCATACTTTCCAAAAAAAAAAAAATGTTGAAAGGTGGTCTCAAAAGGTATTCAGCAGTTGTGGAAGTCTATGATTGGCTCTAAATGCCATGGAAAATCGCACGAAAAATTATAAAGGGAGTATAAGAATGACTTAAGTTGTCTTGGAAACCAAACAAAAAGGCAAAATTGTGAGAATAATGTACTTTTAATTGATTTTCACGTTTTGCTTCTAGTAATCTCGATAACTTATATTATAAGGAAGACCCTGTTCCAATTTTTTGGCGGGATCTCTAGAAGCATTCGTACTAAAATAAAATGCTCAACTGAACCATTGGATGTCAGGATTTCATTCTTTGATTAACCTTTTGCAAACATCATTACATCTTATAAACGTTAACAGCTACATACTATCTATTTATATGGTTCCGAAATGTATAAATCGGGGACCACAATAGAAAAATCGCATTCAAATATGTTAAAAAGAAAATTGTTGTTGTCTTAAAATTACCTTTAGTCCCAATTTCACTGAACAGGAATTAATGATACATAGTAACATATGATGAGGCCTAATACATTTGTCCTTCCGTTGGTGTCATAACTGCGCTAACAGTTTTTTACGCATTATTTACTTAACATTTTCCGGGAAACTCCATGCGATGCATAAAAAAATATTTTTCCTTGTGCGTGGACCTTTCTGTATTCATAGCTTCACAGAAGAATGGCCTTATAGTGAAGAGGCGGTACCAAACTATAGAAATCAGCCGGATGAACCCATTTGATAATCAATTTCAACATTTCATCTGTGTATCTCGGAAATCGAATATGCAGCCTCAAGTTCGTTACATCATTAAATATACAATTTTAAAAGCAAGAATCTGAAACAAACTGTATCAAAGTAAAGTAAGAAGTAAAACATCTAAAAAGCAACAATGCATTCCCCGGATTTTTGAATTCGGCTTGAAAAGAAAAAATATTTTCGTTATAGTCCTGGGTTAAATTGTGTACAATATTGATTTTTGTTTTTTGCTCAGTCGGGCTCTTTGTAAACCAAATTTAAAAAACTCAGCTGAACTATTTCAAAGGAGAATCAGACAAGAGGTTCCGTGGAGCCTGTAGTCGCTCAACTGGTTTTCTATTTGGCTTTCAACAAGAGTGACAGCCTTTTTGAATTTGTGGTGGAACAGTGATGCTGAACATCGTTTACACGGTACAACTCATCATTATAATCTGTATGCTGTTTTACCGTAAATGTGATGATTTGAGCTGGTTTTACTATTAAAAATGTTAACAAATCGCAAAAGTTCTAGTAAACAAAATATGCACAAAATGGAAAACAATTATTATATTTAAAGAGGAAAAGAAGATTTATATTTATTATTTGATTTTCTCTATCATAAGATAATCTGGAGCTTTAAGAAGTAATTTTTGTAACTTTCATGTCAGAGCTTTAGCTGTATTTTTCGTCACTCACTAACCATCAATAAGCATAAAACTTATATCAAAGAAAGATATTGGTATATTAAACAACTTAATACTGTTTAGTTTTTGTATTGAAAATCATTGTGGAAATCACTTTTTCCCTAATTTGGCTCTGTCCTGAATATGTGCTGGTAAGTCCTGGTATATTGCTGGTTGGTCGTGGTATTTTGCTGGTGGTGATAAATAATTATATCATTGCCGCATTATAATACCGTTAGAGCAAAATACAATATTCCTGTAGTGACAAGGTAAGAAGCGTATAGGTTGCACTTTGTAAATACAGCTGTTTCTCAAACCACGCCTCTTTTGGGGAGATATATAATATTCATAGATATGTTAATTTGTTAATGTACTGGTTCCGATTGATGATGTCTGTGTTTCATCTCATAGAGACATCACTTGGGAATGTAACCAGTATAGAAAAACATGGTAGCGCCTAAATTTTAATTCTTAGGAGGTCCAAATATGAAGGTAAGGGTAGTATAGAATTTTAGTATAAGTTTAAACTCTTAGAGGTTCAGGGCATATAAATGTTGAAAATATGCCGCACAGCCATATATTTTGACCTTTGAATAAAATAGAAGTGCATATAAACTTTCCGTTCTGGGATATTATTTTTCACGAAACTTCATAGTAAAAGTGTCACAGCTTTAGCCGCAAAGGGAGTTCCTATGGGAAATTGCATTGTCTATATTTACAGAATTGCAACCTATATAGGGTTAAAAAATAGAACATACAGAATTTCACAAAATCTGGTTTATCTCAGAGATTTTAAAGAATTTAACTCAAATATGAAGTTTTATAAATATTTCATGAAGATTGAGAAAATCCTGAGCCTTAACTATGATGACTCAGCATATATTCACAATTTACAGTATGCATGGTTTACTTAAAGCCCTGAATTCAAAATAAATTCATAATATATGCCTATTTGTGATTTAAATTGTTTAGAAGTGCTTATATTTACTCTTCGCAGACATTGCAACTCGTTGATCCTTGCTAAATAATTTTGTTAGGTTATTTTTGTCCTGTCGATAACCCAAAAGTAAGCCGTAACACCTAAATGTATTTTTTTGTGACCGCGGCATTAAAAAGTACAAGCTAGAATTACAAAAAGACCTCAATAAAACTTACAATAGTGTGCTCTATCCTAAATATATACTAAATACTCCACATTGCTAGAAACAGGGAAAATATTTAGGGAATTGAGGCCCCAGGGGGCAAAAAACAGAATAAAATGCCTACCCTGGGTCATAAAACAGATAATTTAACTTGTAAATGCTATGATTTTATTATTTTCAAGGTCTTTTGTAAACAAAACAATAACTGTGCTGGAAAGTTATGCAAAAATAAGATGTAAGCAGTCATTTCTATCAAACTTTTAGTGAATGTATGCACCAGACTGATATCTTCTTAAATACAATTTTGCAAATATGGCTTTGTTTAGACACTTCTAGTTCATACATTAACTAACTTATGTTAGTTATATGGTTAGAAATGATACTGTTGTGACATGAATTCTTAACTGACCATTTGAGACATAAGTTGTGAACTTTCATTGACAAATAGGCATACAGTAAGATGTGGACTGGAGACACAGGCAGGATTGGATACTTTGTATAATCTTGAATGTTGGAATGATTAACTACTAAACAATACATTTATAGTATTCTAAAATGCTTTCAATTTGTTATCAGAATAGTTTCAAACATGTTTTGGACATTTCATGTCAGAAAACATGCACATAGGGTAAGCTGGCAATGATTAAAGTCTTGTTTTCAAATTCTTTAAAAAACTGAAATAGGGGTAGGGGTATAAAATGTACTGTAAAAGGAAACTTAGAGTATATGCAGTGATTTCCTTAAGGCTATAATTCTGATAAATAAATATTGTTGTGAGAAAAAGTGTTTTTAGAAGGTTTTCTATTTGAATAAATGTTTGTTTAGGTTGCACTTTGTAAATACAGCTGTTTCTCAAACCACGCCTCTTTTGGGGAGATATATAATATTCATAGATATGTTAATTTGTTAATGTACTGGTTCCCATTTATGATCTCTGTGTTTCATCTCATAGAAACATCACTTGTGAATGTAACCAGTATGGAAAAACATGGTAGCGCCTAAATTTTAATTCTTAGGAGGTCCAAATATGAAGGTAAGGGTAGTATAGAATTTTAGTATAAGTTTAAACTCTTAGAAGTTCAGGGCATATAAATGTTGAAAATATGCCGCACAGCCTTATATTTTGACCTTTGAATAAAATAGTAGTGCATATAAACTTTCCGTTCTGGGATATTATTTTTCACGAAACTTCATAGTAAAAGTGTCACAGTTTTAGTCGCAAAGGGAGTTCCTATGGGAAATTGCATTGTCTATATTTACAGAATTGCAACCTAAAGCGACTGTAAGTTTCTGAGATACTCTGGATTTGATCTGCTTATCCGAGAATTTATATGGAGTTTGTGATATTTAGTTTGTGAAATCCTTATAATGTGAAGATGTCTTTATAGTAATATAAATGCAAATTTTTTGATGTTATGCCGTTTATAAACATTGGCTATTCGCTCTCTGTTAAACCCTATTCTCCTATACTTCCCCTGGGAGTGGCTCTACATATATGATGGATCATCATAAGATATAGGCAGAGATGCATTTTTAACATGTTTAATGATATACAACAATTTGATTTCATTTTACTTTCTCATGTGACATTTTTCTACACTCACATTGGTCATTCGGCTTATTTAGAGAGTTGTCCGTTGACTTGACGTTATATAAGGTTACAGTGGAAGTTGATCAGTACATCCGAGTAGGTATGGGTCCGTTGTTCTGAATTTATCGAACTATCAACAGGAAGGTTATTCAAATTTTGCTTTTTTTCACTAATTCGTATGATTTTTCCAAATTTTGCTTTTTTTCACTAATTCATATTATTTTTCAAATTTCTTTTTTAATTTTCTAATTTCTACCAAAATAAAGATGTATGGATATATGGTTATTACATCATTACAGCATTTTAGAAAAGCATCACGTTTGTCATAAAGTTTATATTTCAAGAGTCCACTCATTAACTGACCCATGTGTTATCAATTTTTAATAAATATAAGATATTGGCGTCGAGTGTTTAGGTGGTGTATTCTACTAACTCTTATCTTCTTTTGGCATACTTTTTAAAGTGTGTTTGCAAAGTATGTCTCTTGAAAATGCTAAAATGATGTTTTTTACATTTGAAAAGATTGAAATGTAACCGTGAGCAACATGCTTTTTATAAAATGCTGTAATGATGTAATAATCATATATCCATACATCTTTTTTTTTGGTAGAAATTAAAAAATTAAAAACGAAATTTGAAAAAAAATCATATGAATTAGTGAAAAAAAGCCGAATGACCAATGTGAGTGTGGAAAAATGTCACATGAGAAAGTAAAATGAAATCAAATTGTTGCATATCATTAAAAATGTTAAAAATGCATCTCAATGATTCATCATATATGTAGAACCACTCCAGGGGAGTATAAGGGAATAGGGTTTAACAGAGAGCGAATTGCCAATGTTTATAAACGGCATAACATCGAAAGCTTTGCAATTATATTACTATAAAGACATTTCACCATAAGGATTTCACAAACTAAGTATTACAAACTCCATATACATTCTCGGATAAGCAGATCAAATCCAGAGGATCTCAGAAACTTACAGTCGCTTTACGCTTCTTACCTTGTCACTACAGGAATATTTTCTTTTGCTCTTACGGTATTATAATGCGGCAATGATATAATTATTTATCACCAGCAAAATACCAGGACCCATCAGCAATATACCAGGACTCACCAATATCTTTCTTTGGTATAAGTGTGTGCTTATTGATGGTTAGAGAGTGACGAAAAATACAACTTAAGCTCTAACATGAATGTTACAAAAATTACTTCTTAAAGATCCAGATTTAAAGCTTACCTAATGATAGAGAAAATCAAATAATAAATATAAATCTTCTTTTCCTCTTTAAATATAATAATTGTTTTCCGTTTTGTGCATATTTTGTTTACTAGAACTGTTGCTATTTGTTAACATCTGTAATAGTAAAACCAGCTCAAATCATCACATTTACGGTAAAACTGCAAACGGATGATAATGATGCGTTGTACCGTGTAAACGATGTTCAGCATCACTGTTCCACTACGAATTCAAAATACTGTCACTCTTGTTAAAGCCAATTAGAAAACCAGTTGAGCGACTGCAGGCTTCACGGAACCTCTTGTCTGCTTTTCTTTTGAAATAGTTCAGCCTAAAATTTGGTTTACAAAGAAAGCATGAGCCCGACTGAGCAAAAAAACAAAAATCAATATTGTACACAAATTAACGCAGGTCTATAACTAAATCATTTATTTCTTTTCAAGCCGAATTAAAAAATCCAGGAAATGCATTGTTGATTTTTAGATGGTATGGTTTATTTCTTACTTTATTTTGATAGTTTATTTCAGATTCTTGCTTATAAAATTGTATATTTGATGATGTAACGAACTTGAGGCTGAATCTTACTTCATACACAGAAGACATGTTGAAATTAATTATCAAATGGGTTCATCCGGCTGATTTCTATAGTTTGGCACCGCCGCTTCACTATAAGGTCATTCTTCTGTGAAGCTATGAATACAGAAAAGTCCACGCACAAGGAACAATATTTTTTATGCATCGCAAAGAGTTTCCCGGAGAATGTTAAGTAAATAATGCGTAAAAAACTGATAGGCAATGGTGACACCAACGAAAGGACAAATGTATTGGGCCTCATCATATTTTACTATTTATCATTAATTCTTGTTTAGTGAAATGGGGAACAAAGGTAGTTTTAAGATAGCAATATTTTGTTCTTTAACATATTCGACAGCGTTTTTTTCTATTGTGGTCCCCAATTCATACATTTCGAAACCATATAAATAGATAGTATGCAGCTGTTAACGTTTATAAGATTTTTGGTACATCCCATAACTGTGGACAAACGTATCTAGTTCCAGGCTGGTTCAGACCTTACCGTGTTTAGCAGCTTACCACTTGTTTCATTTAGAAAAAATCAAATGTACCCAATTTGTTCTTTCGGTACAATAACAACAAGACGCCAGCAAGCTACATTCAACTTGGCCAAATAAATATTTTTTTCTAAATAAATTGTCAATGACCTTCAATAATGTACATGTAAGGTACCAAAACTTTAAAAATTGGGTAAAAAATGTCCCTGATAGCTCCAATTCTACTTCCTCAAAAGTTACTTGGCAGGTTATATCTTATCCTTCTTGATTTTTATATCTAGCACAATTTTGAAGATATTTGCCAATACCGGCTTTCTGGTTCCTATAATGTATATTTAGTAACGGTAGCCATCTTGTTTGATTTACTGCAGCCTCGAATACAATTTTAAACAAGATACCATATTGATGATTCAGACACATTTTCATTCCACGTGTATTAAATAATTGGGACTCAGACTAAAATACTGCCTTTTTATAAGTCTTCTTTGCGACCTCAGGGCGACCTCCTCTCTATCTATTTCTCTCATGCATATTTGAACGACTTCCTTATAACTGCATTATAATGTGAAACGTATGCAGTCACTGACTCACTTTTATACCCCTGTTCCACACACTGTTCGGGAAGCATTGGACTTGTTTAGTGTTTTAATTACTGTGTGTGACTTTGGTGACACGTAAACATTGTTTGTCATAATAAAGTTTTCTATTTTTGAGTATATCAGTTGTGTACTATGTATCCTTTGTAGTCCAATCAGTTGATTTTGGAAAAAGAATTTGAGATGTAATATAAAGTCGATACACCCACTTTTCAGGAATATTGCAATCTAAGTGTAAATTTGGTCTTTGAGTCGAATTGAGTCCTTCATAACGATTGCCATTTGAGTTCCATACTAAATCATGAACTCTTTGAATATTCATATTTTCACTATTTCATTCGTTCACCTGACTCACTGACTCATTTTTTTGGAACGATTTCGCCAACTGAAACCAAACTTTATTAGATTAGACCTTTGGTGGTCCCCTTTATATAATGTGTCTGACATGTCCGACCTTCATCCCAGATTGCCGCCATTTCAGTACATAGTTCAACATTGGACCCTATAGGAAAAACCTTTAAATGGTCATCTTTTGTAAAACTATTACGCCAGCTGGAACCAAACTCGGTCAAAAAATCCTTGCTTTGTCCCCTTTATTAAATGTGTCTGACATGTCATATTCTATCAAAGATGACTAGAGTAGGACATAGTTTGACATTAAAACACATGGGAAACATGTTGATGGTCATCTTTCTGACACTATTTTTCAAACTTGAACCAAATTTTGTAAAAATAGTTCTTGGGTGGTCCCCTTTTGGAATGTGTCTGACATGTCCGACCTTTCATCCAAGATGGTCAGAAGAACATGATATGAATTAAAATTTTGGCGATTTGTTTTTATCAAATAAAACTCAACTTTATATGAATGATGTATGGAATGTCCTTTTCAAAGATTGCTGATTTTGTTCCGATCCGACAGAAAAAATTGGCTCCAGCGTAGAACATAGAATATAATTGGACCCTAAAAACATGTAAATGGCCATCTTTTCTGAACCAAACTTTTTTGAAATAGACCTAAGCTGGTCCTCTTTTGTAAAATATGACTGACATGTCCTACCTTCAACTAATATGGCCATCAGCGCAGGACATAGTTTATAAACATTGGACTTTATTGGAAAAAATATTAATGATAATTTACGTTCATCTGACCCAAAAGATAAGCCATCCGTCCGATAAGTTTTCATATTATGATCAACTACTCTGAAATTACTGAAGCAAATTGAACCAAACTTTATTTTTTATAGAAGGTCTTTTTGAAAGATTGCTCATTTTGTTCCGTCAAGCAACGAGCATAACCGCCAGCACAGTTCAACATTTGATCCTATGGGGAAAACATGTAAATGGTGATATTTTCTAAAATTATTTGGCCAAATAGTCCTTGGATGGTCGCCTGTATTAAACGTGCGATCACAGGACATAGTTTAACAGTGGACCCTATGGGAAACATGTTAATGATAATTTATTTCAGAAAATGTTTTGCCAATTCGAACCAAACTAGATTCAAATAGTTCTTCGGTAGTCCCCTATACAAATTGTGTCTGACATGTCCGACCTTCATCATTGATGGCCATCAGTGCAGCTAGGATGTGTTTTTACATTGGACCATATGACAAACATATTTTGATCAACTGCCTTGAACTACTGAAGCAAATTGAACCAAACTTTACAGGAATAATGTATGGAAGATCTTCAATGAAATTTGCAGAACATCCCCTGAAAGGGAACCTTTCTGTGAACATTTTTCCAGTTCACTTATTGCTTGATCTGTACATGGCAATGGGAAAGACTGATCGACTTTACAAAATAATTCGGGTTGGTAATATAATACATCTGGTTTGCCAGTAGGAGTTAATAATGGGTTTCGGCGTTGAGCACGAACAGTGTGTGAATTCCATGAGGTCATAAAATCTTGTAGCTGAGACTGAATAATTGCAAGAAAACAATATCGTATGCACTCAATATGGATATGAGTGTGATTATTCAGGACTCCAGTGTCACGCATTTCAGCAAACACATTCCTCCAAAACTGTGTAAAAGAGGGACGAAAGATACCAGAGGGACAGTCAAACTCACAGATCGAAAACAAACTGACAACGCCATGGCCAAAGATAAAAAGACAAACAGACAAATAATAGTACAGATGACACAACATAGAAAACTAAAGACTAAGCAACACGAACCCCACCAAAAACTGGGGTGATCTCAGGTGCATTTTAAGCGTGCCCCAAAGTCTTTCGATTCTTTGATTGGCAGTTGAAGGTACAACTAAAAAGCTTTTTCTCCCAGACATCCTATCACCTTGGTCCGTCGTAGAGCAGTCTGTAAATCTCGCATGATTACATTTTCTGTTCTGTATCAGATCTGATAATAGCGACGATTTTCCTTGATGAAGTGGATGGAAAAGTTTGCAATGTATCTGGGGCTTTTAGCAACAGGACTTTGCTAGAAAATCCGTTCGTTTCCCCCCCTCCCCCCCCCCCCCCCCTCATGAATTGCGATTCCATATGGTTTAAGTTTATCGTATCCGTCCACGTGTATTAAATAATTGGGACTCAGACTAAAATACTGCCTTTTTATAAGTCTTCTTTGCGACCTTAGGGCGACCTCCTCTCTATCTATTTCTCTCATGTATATTTGAACGACTTCCTGGGACACGTGTATACCTCGAAAAATATTAAGCTGTCGCCGCATTGCTCGATTGATTTACTAAACCTTGACAGCGAAGTTCCAAAATACAATTTATCACTGTTTGCAACGGTATTTGACATCTTCTCAGTTTCAGGCGTCTTTTCATCCGCTTAATTGTTGATATGCTAAAATACATATTATGTACTAACATAAAAAATCCACATATTTCTTTCGTAGTGTACCGAAGATCATGATAATAGCGAACAAATTCTTGGGTGTTTGCAATGTTTCCATGCATATCCCAAGCAAGACAGAAATGCATCACAAGGAATGTTACCCTTAAAAAAAATACATAGTTAGTCATATACATTATATTTAGACATCTGTAATCTGACAACAGCACCTTGAATCCCTATATGCTAATAAAAACCTTGTATTGTGTACATATTACATTTAATAGAAAAATCTAACAAAACTTACCGTTATCCTGATGATATTTTTTCGTTAAAAATGCCGAAATTTACCCATAGGAGCTTATTTAAAATAAATATAATGTCAACAGTAGTAGTTGTCCATTCCTAGATTTAGATATTTCTATTTGTCAGGGTAAACTTTACACTAAAATTTACGACAAAAGAGACGATTTTTCATTCTCTATTGTTAATTTTCCTTTTCTTGATGGCGAAGTACCATTGGCTCCATCTTACGGTGTTTATATATCCCAACTCGTACTCTATGCCCGTGTCATTTTCTTCCATGATTATTACAAAGATGTGAAACCAGTTGGTGAAAAAATGTAAAAGATTAAATGATTTTAAGAGCATTTGAAACCTAATTTTATTTCTATTTCTACTAGTGTGGACGGAGAATTCAATTTTAAGTATATATATATATATATATACTAGTCTAAATTGAAAACAACGTTCAAACCTATGATTGCGTTGAATAAAAACCGCAATTTTTATACGTGTGCATGCAAAACAAATTTCTTTGTAGGGGGGTCTAAATACAGCACAAACAACATTTTCCAAAAGACCAAAAAAGTGAAAAAGTATATTTTAACAAAACGCATTTGACTAGCAGGTCGAACAACGGAGGTTCTTAAACCCTGCTGACTGCCATGGCGATTGCCAAATAAACGGATCACAGATGTAACACAATGGATCTTAATTATATTAATTTAATACCAAACAGAAAACAATAAACTTGCGGAAAAGATGGTATATCGCAAACATGAGGTGCAAAAATTTGTACACCATATCCGGATTTCGACAATTAATGGCTCTTCAGTGATGTTAGGAATCGAAACGGTATTTGGAAGGCCATATAATTTACCTCAATTTGGGATTGACTCTTGAATTTTGAAGAGTCGAAATAGGATGAACGGATCATATAAACCCGAAGGCAAATATAATACAAGCCCAAACGAAAAAATATAAACAAGTCTAAATTGAAAACAACGTTCAAACCTATGATTGCGTTGGATAAAAACCGCAATTTTTATACGTGTGCATGCAAAACAAATTTCTTTGTAGAGGGGTCTAAATACAGCACAAACAACATTTTCCAAAAGACCAAAAAAGTGAAAAAGTATATTTTAACAAAACGCATTTGACTAGCAGGTCGAACAACGGATGTTCTTAAACCCTGCTGACTGCCATGGCGATTGCCAAATAAACGGATCACAGATGTAACACAATGGATCTTAATTATATTAATTTAATACCAAACAGAAAACAATAAACTTGCGGAAAAGATGGTATATCGCAAACATGAGGTGCAAAAATTTGTACACCATATCCGGATTTCGACAATTAATGTCTCTTCAGTGATGTTAGGAATCGAAACGGTATTTGGAAGGCCATATAATTGACCTCAATTTGGGATTGACTCTTGAATTTTGAAGAGTCGAAATGGGATGAACGGATCATATAAACCCGAAGGCAAATATAATACAAGCCCAAACGAAAAAATATAAACAAGTCTAAATTGAAAACAACGTTCAAACCTATGATTGCGATGGATAAAAACCGCATTTTTTATACGTGTGCATGCAAAACAAATTTCTTTGTAGAGGGGTCTAAATCATCACAAACAACATTTTCCAAAAGACCAAACAAGTGAAAAAGTATATTTTAACAAAACGCATTTGACTAGCAGGTCGAACAACGGATGTTCTTAAACCCTGCTGACTGCCATGGCGATTGCCAAATAAACGAATCACAGATGTAACACAATGGATCTTAATTATATTAATTTAATACCAAACAGAAAACAATAAACTTGCGGAAAAGATGGTATATCGCAAACATGAGGTGCAAAAATTTGTACACCATATCCGGATTTCGACAATTAATGTCTCTTCAGTGATGTTAGGAATCGAAACGGTATTTGGAAGGCCATATAATTTACCTCAATTTGGGATTGACTCTTGAATTTTGAAGAGTCGAAATAGGATGAACGGATCATATAAACCCAAAGGCAAATATAATACAAGCCCAAACGAAAAAATATAAACAAGTCTAAATTGAAAACAACGTTCAAACCTATGATTGCGTTGGATAAAAACCGCATTTTTTATACGTGTGCATGCAAAACAAATTTCTTTGTAGAGGGGTCTAAATACAGCACAAACAACATTTTCCAAAAGACCAAAAAAGTGAAAAAGTATATTTTAACAAAACGCATTTGACTAGCAGGTCGAACAACGGATGTTCTTAAACCCTGCTGACTGCCATGGCGATTGCCAAATAAACGGATCACAGATGTAACACAATGGATCTTAAGTATATTAATTTAATACCAAACAGAAAACAATAAACTTGCGGAAAAGATGGTATATCGCAAACATGAGGTGCAAAAATTTGTACACCATATCCGAATTTCGACAATTAATGTCTCTTCAGTGATGTTAGGAATCGAAACGGTATTTGGAAGGCCATATAATTTACCTCAATTTGGGATTGACCCTTGAATATTGAAGAGTCGAAATAGGATGAACGGATCATATAAACCCGAAGGCAAATATAATACAAGCCCAAACGAAAAAATATAAACAAGTCTAAATTGAAAACAACGTTCAAACCTATGATTGCGTTGGATAAAAACCGCAATTTTTATACGTGTGCATGCAAAACAAATTTCTTTGTAGAGGGGTCTAAATACAGCACAAACAACATTTTCCAAAAGACCAAAAAAGTGAAAAAGTATATTTTAACAAAACGCATTTGACTAGCAGGTCGAACAACGGATGTTCTTAAACCCAGCTGACTGCCATGGCGATTGCCAAATAAACGGATCACAGATGTAACAGAATGGATCTTAATTATATTAATTTAATACCAAACAGAAAACAATAAACTTGCGGAAAAGATGGTATATCGCAAACATGAGGTGCAAAAATTTGTACACCATATCCGGATTTCGACAATTAATGTCTCTTCAGTGATGTTAGGAATCGAAACGGTATTTGGAAGGCCATATAATTTACCTCAATTTGGGATTGACTCTTGAATTTTGAAGAGTCGAAATAGGATGAACGGATCATATAAACCCGAAGGCAAATATAATACAAGCCCAAACGAAAAAATACAAACAAGTCTAAATTGAAAACAACGTTCAAACCTATGATTGCGTTGGATAAAAACCGCAATTTTTATACGTGTGCATGCAAAACAAATTTCTTTGTAGAGGGGTCTAAATACAGCACAAACAACATTTTCCAAAAGACCAAAAAAGTGAAAAAGTATATTTTAACAAAACGCATTTGACTAGCAGGTCGAACAACGGATGTTCTTAAACCCTGCTGACTGCCATGGCGATTGCCAAATAAACGGATCACAGATGTAACACAATGGATCTTAATTATATTAATTTAATACCAAACAGAAAACAATAAACTTGCGGAAAAGATGGTATATCGCAAACATGAGGTGCAAAAATTTGTACACCATATCCGGATTTCGACAATTAATGTCTCTTCAGTGATGTTAGGAATCGAAACGGTATTTGGAAGGCCATATAATTTACCTCAATTTGGGATTGACTCTTGAATATTGAAGAGTCGAAATAGGATGAACGGATCATATAAACCCGAAGGCAAATATAATACAAGCCCAAACGAAAAAATATAAACAAGTCTAAATTGAAAACAACTTTCAAACCTATGATTGCATTGGATAAAAACCGCAATTTTTATACGTGTGCATGCAAAACAAATTTCTTTGTAGAGGGGTCTAAATACAGCACAAACAACATTTTCCAAAAGACCAAAAAAGTGAAAAAGTATATTTTAACAAAACGCATTTGACTAGCAGGTCGAACAACGGACGTTCTTAAACCCAGCTGACTGCCATGGCGATTGCCAAATAAACGGATCACAGATGTAACAGAATGGATCTTAATTATATTAATTTAATACCAAACAGAAAACAATAAACTTGCGGAAAAGATGGTATATCGCAAACATGAGGTGCAAAAATTTGTACACCATATCCGGATTTCGACAATTAATGTCTCTTCAGTGATGTTAGGAATCGAAACGGTATTTGGAAGGCCATATAATTTACCTCAATTTGGGATTGACTCTTGAATTTTGAAGAGTCGAAATAGGATGAACGGATCATATAAACCCGAAGGCAAATATAATACAAGCCCAAACGAAAAAATACAAACAAGTCTAAATTGAAAACAACGTTCAAACCTATGATTGCGTTGGATAAAAACCGCAATTTTTATACGTGTGCATGCAAAACAAATATCTTTGTAGAGGGGTCTAAATACAGCACAAACAACATTTTCCAAAGACCAAAAAAGTGAAAAAGTATATTTTAACAAAACGCATTTGACTAGCAGGTCGAACAACGGATGTTCTTAACCCTGCTGACTGCCATGGCGATTGCCAAATAAACGGATCACAGATGTAACACAATGGATCTTAATTATATTAATTTAATACCAAACAGAAAAACAATAAACTTGCGGAAAAGATGGTATATCGCAAACATGAGGTGCAAAAATTTGTACACCATATCCGGATTTCGACAATTAATGGCTCTTCAGTGATGTTAGGAATCGAAACGGTATTTGGAAGGCCATATAATTTACCTCAATTTGGGATTGACTCTTGAATTTTGAAGAGTCGAAATAGGATGAACGGATCATATAAACCCGAAGGCAAATATAATACAAGCCCAAACGAAAAAATATAAACAAGTCTAAATTGAAAACAACGTTCAAACCTATGATTGCGTTGGATAAAAACCGCAATTTTTATACATGTGCATGCAAAACAAATTTCTTTGTAGAGGGGTCTAAATACAGCACAAACAACATTTTCCAAAAGACCAAAAAAGTGAAAAAGTATATTTTAACAAAACGCATTTGACTAGCAGGTCGAACAACGGATGTTCTTAAACCCTGCTGACTGCCATGGCGATTGCCAAATAAACGGATCACAGATGTAACACAATGGATCTTAATTATATTAATTTAATACCAAACAGAAAACAATAAACTTGCGGAAAAGATGGTATATCGCAAACATGAGGTGCAAAAATTTGTACACCATATCCGGATTTCGACAATTAATGTCTCTTCAGTGATGTTAGGAATCGAAACGGTATTTGGAAGGCCATATAATTGACCTCAATTTGGGATTGACTCTTGAATTTTGAAGAGTCGAAATGGGATGAACGGATCATATAAACCCGAAGGCAAATATAATACAAGCCCAAACGAAAAAATATAAACAAGTCTAAATTGAAAACAACGTTCAAACCTATGATTGCGTTGGATAAAAACCGCAATTTTTATACGTGTGCATGCAAAACAAATTTCTTTGTAGAGGGGTCTAAATCATCACAAACAACATTTTCCAAAAGACCAAACAAGTGAAAAAGTATATTTTAACAAAACGCATTTGACTAGCAGGTCGAACAACGGATGTTCTTAAACCCTGCTGACTGCCATGGCGATTGCCAAATAAACGAATCACAGATGTAACACAATGGATCTTAATTATATTAATTTAATACCAAACAGAAAACAATAAACTTGCGGAAAAGATGGTATATCGCAAACATGAGGTGCAAAAATTTGTACACCATATCCGGATTTCGACAATTAATGTCTCTTCAGTGATGTTAGGAATCGAAACGGTATTTGGAAGGCCATATAATTGACCTCAATTTTGGATTGACTCTTGAAATTTGAAGAGTCGAAATAGGATGAACGGATCATATAAACCCAAAGGCAAATATAATACAAGCCCAAACGAAAAAATATAAACAAGTCTAAATTGAAAACAACGTTCAAACCTATGATTGCGTTGGATAAAAACCGCAATTTTTATACGTGTGCATGCAAAACAAATTTCTTTGTAGAGGGGTCTAAATACAGCACAAACAACATTTTCCAAAAGACCAAAAAAGTGAAAAAGTATATTTTAACAAAACGCATTTGACTAGCAGGTCGAACAACGGATGTTCTTAAACCCTGCTGACTGCCATGGCGATTGCCAAATAAACGGATCACAGATGTAACACAATGGATCTTAATTATATTAATTTAATACCAAACAGAAAACAATAAACTTGCGGAAAAGATGGTATATCGCAAACATGAGGTGCAAAAATTTGTACACCATATCCGGATTTCGACAATTAATGTCTCTTCAGTGATGTTAGGAATCGAAACGGTATTTGGAAGGCCATATAATTTACCTCAATTTGGGATTGACTCTTGAATTTTGAAGAGTCGAAATAGGATGAACGGATCATATAAACCCAAAGGCAAATATAATACAAGCCCAAACGAAAAAAATATAAACAAGTCTAAATTGAAAACAACGTTCAAACCTATGATTGCGTTGGATAAAAACCGCAATTTTTATACGTGTGCATGCAAAACAAATTTCTTTGTAGAGGGGTCTAAATACAGCACAAACAACATTTTCCAAAAGACCAAAAAAGTGAAAAAGTATATTTTAACAAAACGCATTTGACTAGCAGGTCGAACAACGGATGTTCTTAAACCCTGCTGACTGCCATGGCGATTGCCAAATAAACGGATCACAGATGTAACACAATGGATCTTAATTATATTAATTTAATACCAAACAGAAAACAATAAACTTGCGGAAAAGATGGTATATCGCAAACATGAGGTGCAAAAATTTGTACACCATATCCGGATTTCGACAATTAATGGCTCTTCAGTGATGTTAGGAATCGAAACGGTATTTGGAAGGCCATATAATTTACCTCAATTTGGGATTGACTCTTGAATTTTGAAGAGTCGAAATAGGATGAACGGATCATATAAACCCGAAGGCAAATATAATACAAGCCCAAACGAAAAATATAAACAAGTCTAAATTGAAAACAACGTTCAAACCTATGATTGCGTTGGGTAAAAACCGCAATTTTTATACGTGTGCATGCAAAACAAATTTCTTTGTAGAGGGGTCTAAATACAGCACAAACAACATTTTCCAAAAGACCAAAAAAGTGAAAAAGTATATTTTAACAAAACGCATTTGACTAGCAGGTCGAACAACGGATGTTCTTAAACCCTGCTGACTGCCATGGCGATTGCCAAATAAACGGATCACAGATGTAACACAATGGATCTTAATTATATTAATTTAATACCAAACAGAAAACAATAAACTTGCGGAAAAGATGGTATATCGCAAACATGAGGTGCAAAAATTTGTACACCATATCCGGATTTCGACAATTAATGGCTCTTCAGTGATGTTAGGAATCGAAACGGTATTTGGAAGGCCATATAATTTACCTCAATTTGGGATTGACTCTTGAATTTTGAAGAGTCGAAATAGGATGAACGGATCATATAAACCCGAAGGCAAATATAATACAAGCCCAAACGAAAAAATATAAACAAGTCTAAATTGAAAACAACGTTCAAACCTATGATTGCGTTGGATAAAAACCGCATTTTTTATACGTGTGCATGCAAAACAAATTTCTTTGTAGAGGGGTCTAAATACAGCACAAACAACATTTTCCAAAAGACCAAAAAAGTGAAAAAGTATATTTTAACAAAACGCATTTGACTAGCAGGTCGAACAACGGATGTTCTTAAACCCTGCTGACTGCCATGGCGATTGCCAAATAAACGGATCACAGATGTAACACAATGGATCTTAATTATATTAATTTAATACCAAACAGAAAACAATAAACTTGCGGAAAAGATGGTATATCGCAAACATGAGGTGCAAAAATTTGTACACCATATCCGGATTTCGACAATTAATGTCTCTTCAGTGATGTTAGGAATCGAAACGGTATTTGGAAGGCCATATAATTTACCTCAATTTGGGATTGACTCTTGAATTTTGAAGAGTCGAAATAGGATGAACGGATCATATAAACCCGAAGGCAAATAAAATACAAGCCCAAACGAAAAAATATAAACAAGTCTAAATTGAAAACAACGTTCAAACCTATGATTGCGTTGGATAAAAACCGCAATTTTTATACGTGTGCATGCAAAACAAATTTCTTTGTAGAGGGGTCTAAATACAGCACAAACAACATTTTCCAAAAGACCAAAAAAGTGAAAAAGTATGTTTTAACAAAACGCATTTGACTAGCAGGTCGAACAACGGATGTTCTTAAACCCTGCTGACTGCCATGGCGATTGCCAAATAAACGGATCACAGATGTAACACAATGGATCTTAATTATATAACTCGTCTAAACATCAGCCCAACAATGTTAGATCTTGTTCTTCCCTTTCCGGGATTCGAACTCATACTACTATACAAATCTAAATTGAAAACAACGTTCAAAATTATAATTGCGTTGGATAGATAAAATATATATATAGGTAAAAAAAATATAGGAAAAATAAGGGTGAAAATGCACGATATATTCATATTCAATACGAATATTCACATTTTGTCTATTCAAACATCAAATTGTTGAAAAATGTTCCAATAGTATTCTATTGGTTTCACTGCTTAACAAATACTCATGGATGAATTGAATATAAATACTTGGTGCATTTTCAGCCTTAATTTTTCCCCTTTTTTATGCACAGCGTGGACAAAATTTAAAACTTCAATATATATATATTCAATAATGTAAGATAAAGAACATTAAGACTTAAACCAAATGTCGGAGTTGAATTTTGTAAATCAACTAACAACACAAACTATCTTTATAACCAATGTTAGTGATAATTTGATATAAGGTCCCAAAACAGATAAGAAAGTGAAGTTTATTAACTATGCGGTTTGGGTTCATTGTTGAAGGCCGTACGGTGTCACCTTTAGCAGTTATTTTTTGTGTTATTTTGTCTCTTGTGGAGAGTTGTCTCTTTTCAAATCATACCACATCTTCTTTTTTATATTGTATAGTGTATTACGAACTGAAAAAAATGAGTAAGAGATATTAACAAGAAATAATATTTAGGCCGAAGTTTAAATAGATACCTAGAATTAAATACATTTTTCTCTGTATGTGTGATATGTAGTTTTATGTAAAAAAGTTGGAAAATGTAGAAACCGTACGTGTTCAACAGACGGAATTGTGTTATAAACTTTATGATGAAATGACTATTAAGTTAAGTGGAGTTTTGTTACACTCTGGATTCTTTAAAGTGTTGACACAATATAATGCAGCTTCAATTCTTCCATATCTTAATCAAACATCCTGTTTGTTAAAAGCGGAACCACAAATAATTACAGTCTTTCGCAAAATTCTACCTTTATCAAGGTTGCGGTTTTATCTTGAAGGTCAATATGTAGTAATAACTTTTGTAAACTCATTCAAACATTCAGGAAACGGATGCATAAAATAGCATGCGTAATTACATGGTTGATAACGCCACAAAGATAATACCACAGTATTAGCTTTTGATAAAACACATACATATAGATTCTACCACTGCATCGAGTGTGATACGATATTTATCCACTCGAGACAGTTAAATTTTCAAATTTCAAACGCGAGGCTCGCCGAGCGTTTTAAATATTTAAAATTTAACTGTCGAGAGTGGATAAATATCGTATTACACGAGATTTGGTGGTGGAATCTGTTTCTCTAATGATTTTTAAACAATACGCAAGCAAATTTATTCCTTCTTTTCGAATGATCTGCAAAAAGATGTGTTCTTTCTATGTGACGTCATCAGGCATGGTCGCCTTTTTTCATGCCGTCACAATAGAAAATTCAGAGGAAAGCAAAAAAATTCGACGTCATAATCGGATTTTAACCTATTAAGAACTGAGATCAAACGAACCACACGTTGATTAAATTTTTTTTATACAATGGGTGCAGAAAGGGATAAATTGACGAAGAATTAGAGAAAAATATATATATGTTACTTAAATGCGTTTAAAAAGGTAGATCTGAAGACCTCGGGGCCACTTACTATGTAATGAGTGGTAGTGATGAGTCGCTAAAATAGGTCAATATTTCATGAAAAGGGTGAGAAAATCAGATTGAATACATCGCGATCGATAGGTTGATATAATCACTTGCTTGATTATATCATAAGTATCTAATACTAATTATATGTCCGTATTTATTTTGATGCGGTTAAACCACAGCGGCTGCCGTAAATGCATCAGCTATTTGTCAAACCAATTAAACTCTATTTACTGAAACCTGGTATTTCCACTGATGCTATTTATAGATGCAACAAATCCGATCATTTTGATATGTGCACCTAATTCACATTAAAGGTTTGTTTACATGAAGTATGATAACAATTATTGAAAGAAATTCCTTTGTGACAGCTAGTGTCCTTTAAGAGGGAACGGCAAAGTAACTTTTTATCAGTTTTTCATTAATATTAAACTCAATGAAAGTGTTAGCTACTGTCTGGGGTGTTAATTCATTTATCTGATCAAACATCTTTAATTGTCTTTTGAAATTAAAATTTCTTCATAATACAAGATATAAAAGGGGTAATAGAGAAAAGTGTTAAAGAAGTGACGAATTTATTTGAAAAGCAAGGTGTTATTTAAGTATTCTATTTGGAATAAATACTCAATAGTAATTATTCCGTGAAGAATACAATTATAATCTACAACATAATTATTCTTCCTTTTTTGTATTTTGGGACACTGACAGGAGGAGAGGGTATTGCAGAAAGGATTTAAAATTCGAGATAAAAGGAGTATTAATGACTGGGAGAAAAAAAATCCTCGCTAATCCATAAAAAATAAAGCAACTTGCTATTTCTTTTTTTTCGAACTCAATAGTGACGAACATTTCATTAAAGGTGTGTTTACCCGTGTTCAGAACTTTTGGACGGGTTGTACTGAATGCAAAACTGACTGATACAATATTACGAAATTTAGCTGGCGGGCGGGTTGACATGCAGTCGAGCAGGAGAAGAGGGAACCCGTTTTGAGCAATAAACTCCTAATCTCTAGTGCCTCATTAACCCTTATTGGACATTGGAAATGATTTTATGTATACTAATCTGTTAATACCTACACAGGAATTAATTTCCTTTATCTTATATTCATGTAAAATGTGACTGGTTCGATCCGTTGTGGACACTAGAAATTATATCAGGTTCACACGGAGTAGTTATCAACAGGATGATTTTCAACAGTTTAATAAACTGCCTTTAATTTGCCACGTGTGAAATAAGATTTCCCTGGAATTTGGTCATATTAGGTAAAATAGAAATACCGCATGTCGTTCTCCGTTCGTTATCCTCTATTGGCGCCTTCAACTTAGAGCTACGTGTAGAACAAGAGCAGAAAAAATATAATGTAAAAAATAAATTTGCAATTATCGTTCGGGTGTAAGGTATACTTGAAACACGCTATTAGACGCTGAAAAATTCAGTGGAAGCCTATGCAGAAATCTGAAAAAAAACATCTAGACTGTATAATTTTGTGCAGGTTTTGCAGAGATTGATTGAAAGTTGTTTGTTTTTTCGTCCAGTGACAAATATTTCATGCTTTTTCAACTTCCAAAATCGGTGGAAGCCTATGGAGACATCCGAAAACAATTCAATCAGACTGTAGAGTTATGCGGGTTTTGCCTAGATTTATTATATTATATTGAATATTGTTTGGATGTTTTGGTCCAGTTACAAATATTTCGTGCTTTTCGGAACGAGGTACAGTAATGGAGTGACAGATTGATAACGTAATGAATAAAGTAAAAAAAATCCCCCCCCCCCCCACACACAAAGACTCACACCTTGCCCATCCTATGATCTAACCAAAGCAATGATATCAGAAACTGATTATACTCAATTTGTATAACTTTTAATGAATCAAGACTTGTGTGTAGGATACCCGGTTAACATAACTCAAATTGAATTTTACCTGTTTTAATCGATAATCAATGTTTTGACACAGTCTCCTCATTTTAAGTCTTATTTGCCAACCTCAGCGTCGAGTATATACCTTTTCGTACCACTTCAAATATTAAGACTGCGTTGCTTCTAAACAAGAACCTGATGATGAGCGGAACCCCAAAAAATCTACATAGTAATGTACCAGAAGATGAAATATATCCAAATATATCTATAGATTTAAGAAGATGTTGTATGAGTGCTAATGAGACAACTCTCCATCTAAGTCACAATTTGTAAAAGTAAACCATTATAGGCCAAAAGATAGACTTGCTACAATTCCCTTTCTTTTGTTTCTTTCTTACTAATCTATATGTTTACTGAAAACTGCCAGTATACTGATTGTCCTTGGATCCGAAACAGACCTTTCTCTGCAAATGTCAGTATGATGGTAATCTCTTAGTTACAGTAGTAAAATTGTTAAAGGAGAACATTGAATAAAAAAATAATAAGGAAGGGACATGTAGCAAGTCTGATCAACGTACAGTCTTTAACACGGTGCCTTGGCTCACACCAAACAGTAAGCTGTATAGGTCTGTTTTTTTTTTTTGTTAATTGTGTATGATAAGGTATATATTTTTGATAAACAAAATATATGAAAAGGGTTGGGTACTTGGCGTCTCAGCTGCTCATCCCTACTAACAAAAAGTTTAAAATTTCTAAAAAATATTTCAAACACTGACTTATTATTATTTACTATTTACATAGTTTTAATGAGATAAGATAAGATTCTTTTTCATTCAATTAGACATGGACCATTTGACTTTCTTTCTTATATCAAGCCAGATTGTTTTAATCATGCAAACCGAGCAAGAATATTTTTTTCAACATTTGAATGAACCAATGCTATATATACTAATACACACTCTTAGCATTTGATTTTTAAATTCTTTTTTCTATTTTGTCCTTTCGATATTTTATCATAAATGTCCTCTATGTAAATATTTGTTTAAGTGTTCGGTTAAGGTTTAACAAGTGTGTCCTGTCCTGTGTGTCGGTTTGTCCATAGATCTTGAAAGTGAGGTACTAGTACACTACAATCTGACAATGTGTGGATAATCTTTTTAGCGAGCGAAGAAAAAGTAACATCATATATGTCATACTTGCTGTAGATGAAGCCATAGTATTTTTAGCAACTAAAAAGGCCAGATTATTTTTGTTTCAAAAAAAAATACCGCACATCCCCCCCCCCCCCCCCCCCCCCCCCCCCCCCATGCCTTATGTCTCATAACAATACTAGTGACTGGGCTTTTTCGGTAAAAGCAACGGAAATTAAATATATAACAATGACACTTGATAGTATCTGCGATGTTACACTATTATAAGCTACATGTAATAGCAAATATGCCAGGCTGTTTGAAAACATCTCAATAAATCATGTACATTGAACTCAGTTTCCAAGCGTTTTATATCTGTTTTTCCCTTTGTCTTCCACAGTTTCAAACTAGCCGTTTGACCCTGGAACAAGTCTGATACATGTGCTTCTGTTAATGAATTTGTAGGTAATCATATCGTGTTTACGTTCTTTATTACCCATGGGTCGGCATCGCTTAACATTATATAAATAACACATAGAGGGTGATAGAGCAGATTGTTACCCCGAGAAAACATTGTCAACTGAGGCGAAGCCAAGGTTGAAAATGTCTTTTCGAGGGGTAACAATCTGCTCTATCACCCTCTCAGATATGTGTTATTTAATTTATTATACTGAATGTTCTGTTATTACTGTCGATTAAATTTCAAATTCAAATTAATAAACTATGACGTCTTGTACATAACAACCATCCGTATTTAATAAAGCGCACACTTGATCAAGCGTGTCCGTGAAGGTTAATAGAGTATTTGCCATAGGATAGAGTCGTATTTAATAAAGCGCACAGTTGATCAAGCGTCTCCGTGAAGGTAATAGAGTATTTGCCTTAGGATAGAGTCGTATTTAATAAAGCGCACACTTGATCAAGCGTCTCCATGAAGGGTAATATAGTAAATTAACACCCTCGTATTAGCCAATCAAAATATGGCATTTTGACATGAAGTATAATAAATATATATTCCCAGATGATTGCATTCGCTTTCTCGTCAGTGATTGTTATATATGTTATTTAATGCATTATATTTATAGGTGTAAATCCAATCCGTAAAATGAGGCAATTTTTTAAGACAAGGTTGAAATTTCCCAATCATGAGACAATTTGTATTTTGGTGTTTTTTTTTTCTCTAGCCCTAAGGATGACTGGAAAATAAAAAATCTTCCTCCGCCGATAAAAGAGGGGTGCCCCGTTGGCTATGAGGGATGCATGAGTATATACGCAAACACGTACGATCAGAATTGGGACTAATGTTGTAAAAGAGCGTCATTAGAACCCTTGCAATAACTCTGTGTTGGGTCCACAGACGGCCTGTTGTTAAATTTCTGTCCTTATTTACTATATCTTCATCTCCCAGTCTAAATTTACCACCCTTCATCCCGGACGACCCTTGTTAAAGGACCCACATAATTATTGTTTTCTTATATTGTTAAATCGTTTTCTGATAATGATTTTTTTTAAACTCGTGTTACATGTGTAATTTACCAATCAGATTGCAGGATTTTCTACATAAGAAATAAGAAAAGATACATACGAGAGCGTATATAATACTAGTCGGTTCTACAATATACTTATGTGTATATGCAATGTATGTATAAAAGGCATTCAAAAATACGATCCCAAGTACGATACTAAATAATATAAATTATAGTATCAAAGAATACTGTCCTGTTTGTACGTCTTTTTATACAAATGAAGAGGTTGGTTCCTCCCTAACCGATACAAGATATGATTTCGTTCTGCAGATAAAGAAAAACCAATTTAAACTATTAAACTTAAAACCATTGAAAATTTTCTGTTGCAGTAGTGTCACTCTGGCGATGTTTTTTTTTCTAGTATTAGATTGATTATGCCATATAATATTCTGAAACAAGATATAATTGTCGAATCTTGTACATGGTCGTTTAAATGCAAGATGGAAAATCTTGTGACAAAAACGTATCGAAATAGTAAGGATTTTCTTCCCCAGGAAAACATATCTCTAGCCGTGTATTTGGAATTTTGTATCCTCAATTCTATTTATCTTCGAGCTCATTTTGCCATATTAACTGTTTTGATTCGAATGTCACTGATTAGTCTTATGAAGACAAAACGAGCGGTTGGTGACATTTTTATACTCGTGTTATTTATGATGAGATTTTTTTATCCCCTTATACAGACTCTAAAACGGAACTCTTCAATTGTAAGAACATTTTCCCGCTATAACAGAGTAGTTCATTAAAAAAATATGGACACAAATAAATCGATTGGAAGACAGTAAACATATGTGTAACACGTTACTCTGACTCCGATCCGACTAGTGTTTGCTCCTACTCCTAAAGGACACGTACTCAATTAAGACGCATCAAATAGCAATGTTCAAATCTGTGGTTGGACTCGGCTGTCCTGTCAATTAAAGGTTGTGAGTTCAAACCCCTATGAAACATTTGCGTTTGGCTCTCATCTTAATTGAATAGAATTGCATGCCAGTTTTCTTGCCGAAGGTCGGTTGTTCTCTTCTGGAACGCCGGCTCCTTCATCAATATAAACAGCCAACAGGGATGAAAGTGGCGTTAATTACCAACAATCTATCAATCAATCATAGAGTTGCAAAAGTGCTCTTTGGTGTCTGAAATCTGTAGATTTCAGAGTATGACTTAAATAAGATTTGAGGAAGATGAATTATATGTAATAAGAAAACAATATAATACCCAAAAGGCAAATAATACAACAACTCACAAGGCAAATGGTTTTCAATACATAGATATAAGAAGATGTGGTATGAGTGCCAACGAGACAACTCTCCATCAAAGTCAAAATTTATACAAGTAAACCGTTATAGGTCAAAGTACGGTCTTCAACACGGAGCCTTGGCTCACACCGAACAGTAAGCTATAAAGGGCACCAAAATTACTAGTGTAAAACCATTCAAACGGGAAAACCAACGGTCTAATCTATATAAAAAACGAGAAACGAGAAACACTTATGAACCACATCAACAAACGACAACTACTGAACATCAGATTCCTGATTTAGGACAGGTGCAAACAAATGCAGCGGGTTTAAACGTTTTAATGGTACCAAACCTTCACCCTTTTTCTGAAACAATAGTGTAACATCACAACATAGAAAGACACTCTATAAAATATCAACTGAAATAGCTTAACTCAATCAAAGGACATATTAACACCAGTGAACATACACTGAACAATAGTCTATACCATATGCCATGCTCTATACAATTGGGAAATAGTTATTTCTAGTCATTCACTTCTACAAACCAATAGGCGTTTACATGAAACTTTAATTAAATTGTAGCATATTTCTAATTTTGATATTCATGGAAGCTCTTAAAATCTTTCATATCATTCATTTTAGTTTTTTTTCGAAATCCAGTTTCGTTATAAAATGTAGTTGAGGTACTATTTTCGGTGTTTCATAATTATTACGACCAAACAAATTGAAAAGTGCATTTTTCTTCATTACATTTGTTTAAGTCTAAAATTAAGCTAAAATGTAAGAAATATATTTGCATGTGACAAAAAAGAAAAGAAGCTTGATGGGGTTAACAAAATACAGAATTATGGGCAAAAATAGAGAGTATAGGGTGCACAAAAAGTGGATAAAAGGCAAAAACATAAAGGGTAGAGGTAAATATGTCAAAAGAAAAGTGAATACTGGTGTGCTTATATATATATTTGTATTCAGAAGAAAGAATATGAAAAAACAACAAAAATATAAAGACATATATAGCCCACCAGACACATACACACACAAATTAAAACATTTTTACATATAGATGAATGAATTCAATTTTTGTTATCTTTATTTAACCACATACCGCATGTTCTGTGCTGTATCCTCCTGAACATGCGATAGAGACTAAAAGCATTAAAAGACACACACAAAAATGTTTGAGTGGACTAAAATGTTGGTTTTTTCAGATCTTTTCTATGAGTTATGCTTATTTAGTGACCAACGGTAAAGGTTATTATCCCGCTTCCTCTAGATTAATTATTTTTCTAATTATTACAATTTCATGCTATTCTTTTGCCCTTAGTAAGATTGTTTTTTTTACATTTTTTTCCTATTGGTAGAAAAGATAATTATGTAATCTTGGCTTCATACTGTTTTTTTAAAGAAAAAAAAAATCTCTTTTGAAGTTAAATTGTCGTTCCTTAACTAATTTTTGCATGTTTATATTTACATAACAATATCCTGTCAATAGTTTTTAATCAATTTGTGTGTAACTTACCTCGTAGATTAGGGAGGGAGGTGTGGTGTGGGGGGGGGGGGGGGGGGGGGGGGGGAGGGGGGTACTAAAATACTTAATTCAGTGACAGGGGGTGCCGATGAGGTTCTTTTCGTATAATTTAATTCTATAATAAGGTATACTTTTTA
Organism: Mytilus californianus; assembly: GCF_021869535.1. NCBI lineage: Eukaryota > Metazoa > Mollusca > Bivalvia > Mytilida > Mytilidae > Mytilus > Mytilus californianus. The sequence goes on from NW_026262722.1 coordinate 119,336, forward strand.
TTACATAATTGAATTGAAAAATAACTTGTATGCAAATTTTGGTAAAATGTATTCATCGTGGGATCGAAACTGTATTGTATGCCCTTAAATATCAATCAGAACACATTCACCTTGGTTTTAGTACAAAGACTGCGTTGACAGTCAGAGAAAAGCTTAACCTTCTGTTCACTATTTTTTCCTGCATTTTGTGTTGCAAAATATTCTAATCCCACCTAGTGTCAGATTATTTATCAACAGTTCTTACCAGGCCAGCAGTATATTTATTTTCACTCCCCCTCACTAAATCAGTCGGTTGACTTGAAAAAAAAGGGGGGATACGTTATACATACAAGGTGATAGGACGTGCCACTGGAATAGGTTATACATTTTCCGGCTTCAAAATATATGTATAGGTGGGGAAAACTATAAGAAATATACATGATACATTACTTGTAATTATATGAAAAGCCCTCACGGTAACTTTCTTGGTGTTATGACTGTTTTGTTATCCATAAAATTACCATTTATTGACAAAGGTGAACATTTTTAAAATAAATTATATGAAAAGAACCTCAGTGGCACCCTCTATCAATTAAGTATTGAAGTCCCCCTTCAAATCTGTAAGTAAACGCAAATTGATTAAAATCTATTGATCGACCGGATATTGTTATGTAAATATAAACATGCAAACATTAGTTAAGTCATCTGATATTCTCATCTTCCTATAGATTATCTAATTAAATTGTAATATCACTGAATGGCATTGCATCTGTCTTTTGTAAAAACTATTTATAATTACACGGTACTTATTCTAAAATCTTAATGTTTGAAATAAAAGGTATATATTATAGCTATAGGCAACCGTTATATCATTTTCATCACCCTCCCCAGTTATCAAGCCAAGACTTTTGTAAGATAGGATTCGTTGTATAAATCAAGTGCGACTGCAAAATATATCATTTGTGTGTTTTCAATACTATACCGATTAACTGTTACACATGTACTTATAGTCTGGGAATATAGAATTCAGCAGTTTATCTTGATTACATCAATTAATGTCAAAACTGTTGTAACTACATGAATGGGGTTTTCTAACCACAAAGATATCAAATGCCAAGCCTATCCTTGATCTAAAAATTCTGCCGGGATCTTTATTATTATGCAGTAGAACAAACTATATAATATAACAAGTCTAAAAGGGTACAACATCACCAAAAAAAAATGATTAAATCATGAACAAATTTCAGATATTTCGGATATAATTATATATGTATATATAAAGTGCTTAGAAAATCAACCTAACGATGTAAGAGTAGATCTCGTTATATATATATATATATAATGATTTGTTTATATTATGAGTAAAAAGTAGATATTTTTGTAATGCTTTCGTACAAATTAATTCGTGTAATTTATTATTATCATAGCTGCTGTGAACATATTATCTTTAAAATTATTCTTGTGTTTTCCTCTTATTGTTAAATCATACTTTTTAATTTTGACTCTTACAGAGAGGGGACGACCATTTGATATCATTTTCTTAATCCTCCTATATCCCCAGAAGAAAATCAAATGGTCGTCTTTTTATTTTAAGCAAATATTATGAAAACAAAGTGTCATCAAGGACAGACTTTAAATATGAATAAAAAGAAAAATGTCGTATTCATCAACAAGACAGTAACTCAATGACAAACAAATTGACAAATGACCAGATTGCAGATAAATTATACAGTTAATATATGTAGGAAACTATAATGGTTTGTTTTCTTTTTTACTTGCTTATAAAAACAATAGTACTATCAATGTTGCTCTTAGTAAAAAAGGACAAGAAATCGTCCTAAATATGCATGCAATATTTGCCACTGGACTTTGTACAACCAACATTTATTCATACATTGAGGAACATACATTTGTGTATCCTTTGTGAACTAGACGTACGTTGTCTCCTTTCCTTTTTCTTAGAGGAGAGGGGGAGGGGGGGGGGGGGGGGTCAGTTATGTCTGCAAAACAGGTCATTATTTTTTTATACAAAAAGGAGCACAAATATTTCTAAATTCCAATTGACTGAATGAATACAAGAAACCTTTTAAGGAAATACATGACATTGAACTAAAGGCTTTTTTTTTTACCTATATACGTATTTTGCTAAGGTATGTTGGTAAACAATTTAAGACATTTGTTTAGCTACACAATTTTAACTATCGCAAGATGGAGTCATCTAAAACAGGCAAATTGACATCTAAAAATATTGAACGCTTATGCATCTCTTTAAGATATAAGTTGGACGCAAAATAAATGTCAATTAATGTTCTTAAAAAATTAGTTTTTTTGTCCGCAAGTGAAAAAAAAGTAGGATGATTTGGCAATTTATAGCCTGTTGACTAAATGAAAACGTCATCGGAATGCAATATGAGTGATTTGATTGGTTAACCTCATTTATTAAACATTACATGTATTCAAGAAAACTTCTAACGAGCTTGAAACAAAGAACATGCATGCAATTATATATATAAGGACGGTGTCATATCAACAGATCTCTACTGTAAACTTACAGATAAACATCAGTACCTTTCTCCCCAAAGCTGTCACCTCAAACACTGTACAAAAAGTATCCCGTACAGTCAAGCTCTCAGAGTAAAGCGGATTTGCTCCTCTGAGGAGGCTGTCACGAAACGGTTACAGGAACTTCGCGGTTTTTTGACCAAACGAGGTTATAAGAAATTGGACATAGATAAGGGATTTGGGCGTGCTAATAACAACAGCCGCAATGACCTATTACAGTACAAACAGAAGAGGCGCAGCAAAATAGTTCCGTTTGTTTTAACATACAATCCCGCCTTTACTAACCTTTCACGTTTGATCCGTGCCAATTGACAAACTATTGCCAAGCACCCAAAATTGGCCAAGATCTTTCCCAATCCTCCTGTCTTAGCTTTTCGGAGACCAGCAAGTCTGAAAGACTTATTTGTGAGAGCTGACGTCTCCTATAATAAAAACTGTTCCACTGCAGGATGGTGCAAGTCGTGTGGTAACAGACGATGTCTGACTTGCCAACAAATATAGAATACTCAAACATTTACTTGCCACTCCACTGGGTCTGTGTACACTATATTTTGTAATGTAATTTGCAAAACACAGAATGTTGTATACCTTCTTCAGTGTCGATGTGGCATTCAGTATATTGGCGAGACAGAACAGCCATTCAACAAACGCATGAATGGTCATCGAAGTGACTACACCTGCAACCCGACCTCCCTGTAAGTCGTCATTTTGAGATCACCTGGGCACGCCCAAGCTGATCTCAAAAACCTTACAATCACAATCATAGACCACAACGAGGGTTGGTCAAGGGCCGAAAGACTTGCTCGGGAAAGGTTTTGGATACAAAAGCTAAGGACAGTTTCCCCAGAGGGAATAAATGAAAAAACATAGAATGAGTCACTCATTTTCCCTACGATCACTCATTTTCCACATCATTTGTTTCCAGTTACTCCGGCGTCCTCACTTGACTCTTACAGTTTTAAGGATTCTTTTGGAATTTTATGAATTTTACTAGTTTAAATACCAGGGTTCTTTTCATCTGGTAGGGATGTACAAGTACGCATCCACGTCCAATTATTAACCTTAGCCCAAATTTACTATTATTTTTTTCTTTTTATTATAAAACCTCTGTTTGACATATTTTACCAGCTTATATCGATCAGTGCTGCTTTTTTGGGAATGTATTTACACGCAGTTGTTGTAACATCTTAAATGACGTCATTTTGGAATTTTAGAGTTGTGCCACTTCATATCTCTTATTACTATTTTCATTTTAGGCATGTCTTTGAGTAGTTTTTTTGAAATTTTAAAAATTTATTAGCGTCTCTACATATGATGTTCGGGTGAAACTGTTTCACTTTTTTTATTGCATAGAATTCAAGATTGCTATAGTTCAATAATCAGAATAGATTGATCTGATTCATTTTACATCGTGCTCATACTGATGAAGGATATCTGTTATCCGAAATATTTATAGTTACATTTGTTCGTTTATTGTCATTTTTAGGTGATGTTGTACCCTTTAGACTGGTTATATATTATATTTTGTAGTGTACTGTATCATATTTATATGATCCATCGCCCCGTAAGATTTATCGTTGGCTATTATTCAGTCATTTTATATATATATATACAAGTCTAAATTGAAAACAACGTTCAAACCTATGATTGCGTTGGATAAAAACCGCAATTTTTATACGTGTGCATGTAAAACAAATTTCTTGGTAGAGGGGTCTACATACAGCACAAACAACATTTTCCAAAAGACCAAAAAGTGAAAAGTATATTTTAACAAAACGCATTTGACTAACAGGTCGAACAACTGATGTTCTTAAACCCTGCTGACTGCCATTGGCGATTGCCAAATAAATTGATCACCAGATGTAACATGGATCTTAATTAAAAATTTAATACCAAACAGAAAACAATAAACTTGCGGAAAAGATGGTATATCGCAAACATAAGGTGCAAAAATTTGTACACCATATCCGGATTTCGACAATTAATGTCTCTTCAGTGATGTTAGGGATCGAAACGGTATTTTGAAGGCCATATAATTTACCTCAATTTAGGATAAACTCTTGAATTTTAAAGAGTCGAAATAGGATGAACGGATCATATAAACCCGAAGGAAAATATAATACAAGCCCAAACGAAATATATATATATATAGTCAACACCACGGCCTTCAACATTGAGGAAAACCCATACTGTATAGCGGTTTATAGAATATGATTCATTTTAAACTTAAAGCATGACAAGAGTACTGACACAACACGACTGTCACTAGACGAGGGAGGATCAATCGTTCAAAATATGATTAAACCTGTTATATTATTTATTATGTCTGTCCAAAACTAGCAGTGGTCGTTAATTACTTTTTTTTTTATAGTTTTTAACATATATTTGATCGTTGGTTTGCTCTTTTGAAAAGCATATTTCACAATATGTTATACCAGTGTCTGTTTAAAGTAAACTACACTCTACTGGTATTGCTCATAGTTCAAGACCGTACGATTGAATATACACAAATGTATGTTTGCCGCTTTCAAACAGTATGCTACAATGTACATTTATAAAAATAAGAAATTAGATTTTATGAGTTGATTAACTAGCAGGACATAATTGTTCAATGAAAGGGTATTAGTGTTTTTATATTGAGAATGTGTCAATGTGTGCACGTATATGTACATATACATTTTGAGATGCATTTAAATTTTCAATCGGACTTAATTAAGTCTGTGTTTGAAAATGCCTAGTGTCTTAAATTTCCAATTCGTGTTAATATTTCCTGAATAGCAATCGATTTTGTTTACACTTTAGTCTATTTTCTGAATAAAACTAATGAACGTCTTATATTCTGGTATCGTAACCTTTGCTTGAGATGGACATCCGTTTAACTGTGCGGGATGTATAAATACGCAGCCACGTTCGATCGGAACTTGGACGGATGCTTCATGTCTATATGTTCCTGAGGGTTGACATGCTGGTGACCTATTTCTAGATAAATTTCTGTCCTTATCAATACCCTAGCAGTGGCTGTCTCCAATTCCTAACCTTCAAACGGAACATCCCTTTCTTTTAAAATCAACATATCGCATGCTGTACATGCATGACATATTTGACACTGGACGTAAACCATCAACTATCAGTCCTAGTATTGCTGCTGTGTACAGATCAAGTAAATAAATAATGAAGGTTGGTACCTAACGATATCATTAGCACACCAAATATTGTTTATTAATTTCATAGCCCTCTGTTCTCACATCTTTCTATATTCATAGCGGTATCTCTGGTAAAAAGCCTTGAATTCCCGTATTCTTTTGAAGGGTTTCTATTGAATTATGACAGATATAGATGACTTTTTTAAAAATTGATTAAATTTCCTAAAGACGTAAAGCTTGAAAGCAAAAAATACAACCACAAATTTACATTGTTAGGCAACAAATTTAAAGAAAGTCATTATCGAACTGAAAAAAAATCTACATTTCTTATTTATAGAAAGTCGAGTTGCGAGTTACGAAAGTAAAGTGCGATTTGAAAGAGTCAAGCTGCAAGTAAAAATAGAAGATTTGATAGTTAAGCATGTTTATAGAATATTCCAAAATAAAAATGATGTATAGTGGACAGTCTTTGAAATAACCGACATTCGTATGAAAACATGATTTGATTCAAACTAATATTGCTACATCATTCCAGAATAAATAAAAAATCTAAAAGTCACTGCAAAAAAAAAAAGAGTATTTGGCACAGCAATTTATCAAAAAACTAAAAAGACCTTCGAATAAAATAAATAAAAACGTGAGGACCTGACAGACTGAACAATGTGTACAAATGATAAAAAAAAAAATTAAAAGAGAAAAAGCGTGGTAAAGTTGTAGTTATACGTAATGAATCTAAGCGTTATGATTGTAAATTATTTAATTCCAATAAAAAGGCCAATGGCTGAAACGTATGGAATCTTCAGGCTTATACTTTCATTAACTGCAATTTTTTTTAGGTATGCCATTGTATTTTAACATAGTTTTATTTTTACATAATGTGAAATTAACGCGTTATTACAGAGTAAATTGTTTTAGTCTGAACTAAATTGTATTAAACATTCGTGAAAGTATTGTAAAAATTATGAATGGAAATGGGGAATGTGTCAAAGAGACAAGAACCCGCCCATAGATTTAGTCTTAGATGCATGATTTTTTTTATTAGTTGCTAGTGGCTTTCGACTAGCTGTCAGTTACTGCGAGTACTCTCAGATCTGTACTTATATTGTCTTTTTGTTGTTGGATGTACAAGTACCCTGCCACGTCCACTCTGTGTACAGTTGTATTTGTATTTATATCCATCTGACGAGTTAAGATTTTTTCAACTAATTTTTATAGTTTGTTCTTATGTTGTACTGTTACAGTACTATTCAGGGTTTGGAGGATGGTTGGGATCCCGCTAACATGTTTAACCCCGCCACATTCTGCATGTTTGTGCCTGTCCAAAGTCAGGAGCCTGTAACTCAGTGGTTGTCGTTTGTTCATGTGTTACTTATTTGTTTTTCGTTTTTTTTTTGTACATAAATCACGCCGTTATTTTTCTCGTTTGAATTGTTTTACATTGTCATTTCGGGGCCTCTTATAGCTGACTATGAGGTATGGACTTTGCTCATTGTTGAAGGAAGTACGGTGATCTATAGTAGTTAATTTCTGTGTCATTTGTCTGTTGTGGAGAGTTGTCTAATTGGCAATCATACCACATCTTCTTTTTTATACATAGAGCAGAAAACAGCCGAAGGCCACCAATTGGTCGTCAAGCACACGTAAGCACCCGGAGGCGTACTTCAGCCGGCCCCTAAACAAAAATGTGTACTAGTTTGGTGATAATGGACGTCATACTTAACTCCAAAATATATAAATGAACTAAAATTATAAATCATAAAAGACAAACAAAGGTCAGAGGCTCCTGACTTGGGACAGTGTGCAAACATGCGGCGGGGTTAAACATTTTTATTGAAATCTCAACCCTCCGCCAATACCTCTAGCCAATGTAGAAAAAAAACACAAAGCAATACGCACAGTAACACTGAGTTAAAAAGAAGTTAGAGTCCGATGATAGAATAGGTAACAAAGGAAACTACTAGTAAACAAAATGACAATGATACATAAATTAACAAAGAACTTGTAGCAGTTACTAACATTCAAGCTCCATACATCAGTTAAAAAGGGTAAGGGCTTTTCTCATTGTTGAAAACCGTACGATGACATATAGTTGTTAATTTCTGTGTCATTTGGTCTCTTGTGGAGAGTTGTCTCATTGGCAATCATACCTCATCTTCTTTTTTTTTGTATATTTATATGTATTAGAGTGTGTGGTAATGGTTGGGGTGTCAGATCATCGTTTCTGTAGTTAATTTTTTTTTATTTTTCTACAATTTCGCTCTATTCTTTATTCCTCTGCCAATTAGTATTTTTATTAGTCCTAAACATGCATGAAATATTTGCCGCCGGACGTTAAGCAACCAACAACTAATCAATCTTATCTTCATATTTCATCACCTGTTGTTTATATTTTTTGGTCCCATTATTCACTTTTTTGCAAATCCCATTCATATCCTCATAAATGGTGACCCATGCATAGCCTCACACATGTACATGGTAATTGAAACAGAGAAGAAGAGGGAAAAGAAATTATGTCATTCAGTTTCATAACAAATCTTGTGTGAACAAAGTGTGTTGTTGAATTAAGCCACAAAAAGTCAGTATCTAAAGAATTAAATATTCACAAGAAATGATAATGTGAGAGTTTTGTTATGAAGTCATTTCCTATATATATCGATACCATTATTCTTGGCACTAAACAATTATTTATACATATTCGTTTATAACACAAATTTTAGTATGCAAGTTCTTTCCTTGATCAAAAGATTTCACCTGTTAAAATATTTGGACTATTCGAAACAATATGTGCATGTACTTTATATCAAATCTTTTGAAAATAGACATTACATACAGGATTCAATTTTTACCCACTCATTGATAAGATGTCAGAAATCACGTATGTTGAAGCTGAGGTTAATTCACGGCCAGTTATAAAAAGTGAAAACAAGCTTTTGTGAATAATGTTCGCTCTAGATGTCTAGGTTAGTCTATGGAAAGGTATATACTATGAAATTTAGAGCGAGGGGCTTGCCCCGAGCTCTTAATTTCATAGTATATACCTTTTCATAGACTATCCAATTTAGCACATATTTACAACTCGAGTAATCTTTTAGTTGGTCTATTGATAGTTTATTTTGGCTGACTACTTGTATCCCAGGTGTTTGTAAAACGAAGCTCATTAACGAAGTTTTGTAATTCTACTCACTAGTATCATTGTAAAATATGTGATTTCAAAAGGCCCTTCACTCCAGTATGAAAAGATGGTAGCTGCTGGTGTAAGTATGTATACTGATATAAAGTGGTGTTTTACTATACATGTTCTTCTTGCATGGTAAGATGACAAAATAAATTGACCAAAAGCAGGCAATAATTAAATTGCACTGGAAGCTTTACATGTTTTGAAATTTTTTTGTTAATTTCACAGTAAAACTAAAGCTATAATAAATTTGAAACATATAGATAGTTTGTCCCCATAGATATAGTCTAGCAGATAGGCATTAAAAAGCAACTACCAATAGATCAGAGATTATAGGTTTTGTGTTTTGTGTTTTTTTTTTTATTATTTCAAAGTAAAAAGTAAAAGATTTATCAGAATATGTTTATATATATATATATATATATATATATATATATATATATATATATATATATAGGTGGCACATTATCTTCAGACATAATCACAGTTTTTCAATTCATGGCATCGTCCTAAACATGCATGAAATATTTGCCACTGGACATTAAGCAACCAATAATCAATAAATCAATCAATTCATGACGAAATAGATCACCTTCCTTAAGAAAGTTTAAAAAATTATCACCAAGTTGCTTTAATTTTCCTTCACAAGGTTTCATAGTACACACTTTTCTGTGTACAAAGTAATTGCATGGATGATACCTTATCATAATTTTAAGATATCGTTGTACTCTAATCAAGGTATAAAGAACCATATGTATTACCCTGTATTTAAATGATAAAATTTGCAATTGTCTAAAACATTTTTTAGATCCAAAGATTTTAATAGCAGGATATTTAAAAATCAACGTGAAAAATAATTACAAACTATTTAATTTAATTTGGAACACAGCATTTTTTTCTCAAAATAGCCAGTGGCAATTTTTGTTTTAAATATCTTGATTACGATACAATGAAATCTTACCCTTGTGGTCATTCATGCGTAGTTACTTAGTACACAGGAAAAGTATGTACTATGAAAATTAGAAGGCAAATATAAGCAATTTGATTGGACGAGAAGTTGTAAGTATGTGCTAAAAATAGATCTAGCAGTAAAAACGTTTTGTTAAACATTTTATTTGTCTAGCGCGTCGTGGACAGTGCATCGTGCCACGCTATCTCAGTAGAATGAGTTCGAATCCCGGCCAGGCAATTACAGATCTAACATTATCGGGCTGTTATTTAGACGAAATATACATGTTACAGTAAATAGGTGAATTTAGGAATTAAATGTAATTACTAAAATTTAGGAATTACATGTAGTTCCTGGTGCACTTAGTTAATACAATTATAGTTCCTGAAACGGCCCAGTTATTACCAGTACTTACTTATTTTTAAAATGAATTTTTACACCTATTGTTATCTAATAGTTCGTTTCTGTGTGTGTTGCATTTTAGTGTTTCTGTTGTGTCGTTGTTCTCCTCTTATATTTGATGTGTTTCTCTCAGTTTTAGTTTGTAACCTGGATTTGTTTTTTTCTCAATCGATTTATGAATTTCGAACAGCGGTATACTACTGTTGCCTTTACATGTTTATTTACTAACTTTTGAAAAAGACATTTGATATTCTATTCATGTAATACTTTAAGCAAATAATGCTCATCAGCACAAACAATCGGTCTTTACTGGTTCTTATTCTTTTTTAGATTACAATCCCATCTACTGTTAATTCTGAATAACCGTAAAAAAATAGGTCAAATCCTGAATTCCTGGTATGATAATAAAACCTATCTACAGTATTTATTGTTAACATAATGTCGTTGAAATAATGCATGAAATATTTGGCACTGGACGTTATGACTTTTGTTTGTGTGTCGTTAGTGATGCTCGAAACCTAAAATTTATTAAAAAATCTGATAACAGTTTTTGATTTGAAGAGCTTTTAAAATATCAGAACTGTTGAAAACAGGTAGCAAAGTCTGCTGAAAGCCCGCCGTGGGATTAATATAAAAGGCATCATCAGAGTTTATAAGTAGCACTTAATTTACATAGTAAACGATTAATTCAACTACACTAGAACTTTTTGTATGTTTGCTCTAAATGAGCATGAAATACTTGCAACTGAACAATAAGCAATTTCAGTCAAAATTTAAGGACATACATGTATTAGTGCTAAAAGACGTGAGAAGTTCTGGCGTTTAACAGTGGACACGTTTTGGCGATAACAATTATTGGACACGTTTGGGCAATATTGAATATTACGGACACGTTTGGGGAGAATAGACACGTTTTGGGGAATCGGACACTTAATCTTAGAATGTATTACTACAGGTGAAATTCGATGCATTCTAAAAACAAATTTTGTTTAAGTCCCAGTTTTCTTATCTGTAACACTTAGAAAAGTGGCGAGGCCACATCCTAGCTAAGATAGCTTCGATATACAGTAAGTCGGTACTCAAAATAAACTTAATTTATTTCAAAGATAGATCTTAGGACAGATCCTAAGACAGCTTCGATAAACAACGCCCCTGATCACACTTAGTTAATTTATAATATTCACCTAGGCACAGTACAATATTTTAATATATTAAAAGTTTAAACGAAAGAGAATAAACCGGTGTGCTTGAAAAACAGAGAAGTCAAAAAATGAAAGACTTTGTGAAAATAAGATTCCAATTACGTCATGTAACAAGTTGAAAATAAATTTATTTAAAGAGTTTAACATTTGTTTTTTTTCTAGATCAATTTTCACAATATGTATAAAACGTCTAGATATTTGCCAACGACCTTTCTAACGAGGGCACTGTATCATTAACGATACCTGTACACAATAAATAAATTGAAAAAATGATATATCAAATACTTTATAACGATGATATACTGTGTTTTTTTTTCTACCAATTATTGCTCAAAATCCCTTCTTATCTTTAATTAAGTAAATAGTTTTGAATAACAAAGTTTTGACACTTTCATAACGATAAGAATTGTAACTAATGTCCCTTTAATAATCATCGCAGACATATGTTTCTAATAATGTAGCTAGGTATTATGCTATAATTGCAAGCTTATCATACAGAACGTTTTTCTACAGGAGTGTGTCTCCCAAATCTGATTAGATTATAATATAGATTGTGAAGAATGTCGTATATTCAGAAGATTATCATTCGTTAACAAATACGCTGCTTTTTTTGTTATGCATCTTTTTTCTTGCATAATTTAGATTGTAGACAGGTTCCCACTTTGTACTAAAAAAACATAATGGAAAATCTTGTATTTTTTGATAAATCAAAACTATATGGTATGTTTTCAGATGTCCTGTTTACTCATAATGTAGAATATAAACACATGATATATGGATTTTATCGTTTTTGAAATCAGAGAAAATATTGTTTGTATCAATATTTTATTATTGTTTATATTCATCATAGTTATATTTTTATTGTTCTGACTATTGTGACTGTTTAACTTATCATTTGACATCTGTCTTGTTTTTTCGCAATTTTAATTTCAACTTCATCGAATATTAAGCTATTTTGAATCAGTTTTACATAATTCCTGACATCTTCTAACCATGTGTTACATATAAAATTGAGAATGGAAATGGGGAATATGTCAAAGAGACAACAACCCGACCAAAGTGCAGACAACAGCCGAAGGTCACCAATAGGTCTTCAATGAAGCGAGAAAATCCCGCACCCGGAGGTGGTCTTCAGCTGGCTCCTAACTAAAATTGTGTGCTAGTTCAGTGAAAATGGACGTCACACTAAACTCCAAAACATATAAATGAACTAAAATTAAAAAACATACTAGACTAACAAAGGCCAGAGGCTCCTGACTTGGGACAGGCGCAAAAATGCGGCGGGGTTAAACATGTTTTGTGTGATCTCAGCCCTCCCCCTATACCTCTAGCCAATTTAGAATAAAGAAACACACAGCAATACGCACAATTACATGTACATGTATTATCTCCATTTCTGTAGACATTAATTTATACTTGTTTGTTTTATATACACCTTGAGGGCGTTAGTCCAAATGGGTGTATCTAAAGTACACCAATATATTATTGTCAATGCAGAATTGTAGTTGTCAATACTTTAAAGGAGGGATCTTTCTGCGATTCGACCAAATATAATTGAAAAGCATGATAAATGCAGGATATCTAATTTCATTTAACAGTATCTTTTTGTACAATGTATATGCAACTACACGTTCAAAGATCCAACTTCTATAGACATTTTGATATATCATTGTACATCCTGTATACGTTATTCAAATGGGTTTCATCAACTGTTTTTCTTTTTACCATTTTACATTCGAAAGAAATAAAAATAACATTAAACTAAAAAGGTAAAACAATGTTTATACCGATCTAGTGGTGTATGGTAAGTTATTATTATAAATTATAAACCTACATTCGGCACAATATGTACGAAACTCCTGGATTCATAACAAGGTATAAATACTCAATAGAAGAATGTCATAATAAATAATAAAAAAGTATGATAAGGACGACACTTGCAATTTCGTACTTCTAATGAAAACAAACAGGAAGCAGTATTATATACTGAGTAGATATCTATTATATATTAATACGGTCTTGTCGAAAAATATTCATATAATAACTATAAAACGAAAATGCTGTAAGACTGCCTATGAGACAACAGTCCACTATAGACTAAAATATGTAGAGGATAAGAACTAACAGTCACCGTATGGCCTTTAACGATGAGCCTTAAAAAAGAAATGTTTTGATCTACCCATGAATAAAAATAGAGAAACAGGCAATGTCATTTATGATTTAACTTCGTTTTTGTCGTTATTTTACGGAAGCGTAAAAGTCCCATACATTTGTTTTCTTATATGTCTCCTTATGTTTGCATTATAATGCAAACCTTTGCGAAATAACACAAGCAATTGCGTATAATGCCAACTAACGCAAACATTTGCGAAATAAGGCAAATCTGTGCGATATAACGCAAACATTATTTGTCCTTTCTATTTTTATGTTAGATTTAAGGGAATAAGCTGTTGTAAATAAAGAAAGGTGCATGTATAAAAATTAACCACCCTGTGTGCTTACTGCAAAGTAAAATGCTGAGTGTTATGCACATATCATGGCATAACAATGAGGAGAAGAATAAACTTATATATATATATATATATATATATAAACTGGTAATTATTGATTGATTGATTTTTCGTTGCTTAATGTCCAGTGAAAAATATTTAATGCATGTTTAGGACAAGAACAAGTTAACAATAAATACAATAGGCAGGTCTTGTATAAGTGGCCAACCAGGATGAAGGTCGGGGAAATTTGGACTGGCACTGTAAAATGAGAGTATTTTGGATAGGGACAGAAATTTTGCCTTGCAACAGGCCACCTACGGACCCCTCAAAGAGTTGTTTCAAGGGTTCGTAACTTACAGATAGCGTTACACTCTCTTTACATGAGGCATCAGATTTACCGTCCCCATTCTGACTGGATGTGACTGCAAATGCGTACATCCCGCACAGCCACAAGGACTTTGTCAAGCTTTTTACTGCCGGTCGAAAGAAGACTACGTGACCATACTTCTATCCCCCAGTCACCCTTTGGGGTCCCTATTAATGTAACCGGAAAAAAAACCACTTCAAAAGTAAGCGCTTGTTTGAGCATTGTGAAAGATTGGTTAGATCTTTACAAGCTACCATATTAAAAAAAAATGTATAATATGAAGATTTCTTATTATCATAATTATGTAGTCTATAATAATTTTCTACGCAAGTATCTTAAATAATCACCTTACCAGATTGAAGTTCAAAATCCCCATATTTGTTTTAATTAAAGAAACTTTATCATATACTGAAATTCGACAAACGATTTCGTATGTCAGCACTATTTTTTCTTCTTCTTCAAAGTAAATCATTTTGAAGCCGAAATATCGTTTTGTCTACTTGACTCGAGAGTTTTGCAATTGTATGAACTTTTTTGTTTACCTACTTTGCCACTTCCCTGTAAATCAAAATTATCGAAAGCGTAGTCTTTCAATTAAAAATTGTTCTATGCCATATCAATTTTCACGTTAAATTTATATAATTTTCTGATACAAAAATATTTCTTAATTTGTGTATAATTGTGATACAAGTATTCCTTTATTCTTATGTATATTTATTATAATGAGTTTGCCTGATTTTTATACTCTCTTTCTTAACTAAATCACAAACAGGCGGACGGACATGCAAATGCAGATATTTACAAAACACCACTTTCAAATTATATAATAAACATAAAATTTAAATTCAATATAAAAGTTTTTAATTATAAAATATTCTAAACTTAATGAATCATTTAAATCAAAACGTGTGCGTAATATAGCAATTGTTTCGTTTAAAATATGTACAAATGTATGTTATTAAAACAAATACTCCTTTTTACAACATAAATTTTCTACAATCGTTTCTTTTGTAAACAATAAGTTTTGTTGTTGAATCATACCAAGATGAGTTGTTATTACATGTTGTACACGCTACATATCTTGACAGCAGTGATGAAAATAAACCATAATACATCGTTATGCACTTAAATGCCGTATCTTACGATTTAATCTTATCATAATTATCCGATCATGGAAGTAGTTTATTGACAATAAACTACTTCCATGATCCAATTAGCAGTACCTAAATCAACAAAAGAATACTGTAAAATATTTAAAAAATAATTCTAAAATTAAAAGAAATATAAAGTTTCTACACGCGGTAAAGAAAATATCGCTTTTTACAAAATTAAGATCAGACATATGATTATAGTTGTTAAATATTTTTGTTATTTGGCGTTATTTTAGTTAACAAATACATCGTTATGCATTAAATAACCTTTGCTAGATAATATTTGATTTGGTGTTTTGATATTGTATTGTTTCAACATGCATATGACAACAGACAATTGTTTAGATAACCCTTTAAAATTTATATAAAGTATATTCATTTCAAACGTCTTAAACTAGATAATTCAAGATTTCGAAAATTAAAATGAAAAACGCAGCTGTAAATCAGATGCAAATTAGATTAGAAATATAACAAATACACATCTTCAATCTTAGATTAGCAATAAAAAGATCGATTTATCAAAAACCTATAACTGCAAGTTGTATTTTAAACCGATACTAGTTGTCTCCCTTTGTTAAATTATTTACAACAAACAAAGAGGGTCGTGTCGGGAGAATTTAAGGCGTGTCGGTGAAAATCTGACAGTTGATCATTATGACCTGGTATAAACGCCCCTCAAAAATATTTATTTGTTTCAAGAAATTTCCCAAAATTAGTCACGGGGCCCAAAAAAACGACCGAAACAAATATTTAAATTACGAAATCCAATAATATAGTTACAAAATTAGCCGATTAACTAATTATATGAAGTTTCATAATAATGTGTTAAATAAGGATATTTCATAATATTATGCAATTTCCTATTTGCCTCGACATGATTCTATTGATACCTTATTGACCGATCAATCTAAATCCTGGTTACTAGTTAGACCTAGTGGTGTGACTAATTGACTATACCAGGCTTAATATTTCGAACGTCATACGCCTGTGTCGTCACAATCAAACTCATCAGTGGTGAAGATACCCATTGGCATTTTGTCATACCTTCTTTAACTTTCCAAAACTTAACCTTGCACTTCTGTAGGTATAGACAACGCAATTTCCCATATGAACTCTCTTTACGGCTAAAACTGTAATACTTTTACTATGAAGTTTCGTAAAATATTACATCCTAAAATGGAAAGTTCAACTGCACTACTATTGTATTCAAAGGTCAAAACATAGGGCTGTGCAGCATATTTTCAACATGTATATGCCGAACTTCTAAGCGTTTAAACTTATACTAACATTCTGTACTACCACTCCCTTTACTTTGATGATTTCTCAGAATTCAATTTCGCCGCTATCCATGTGTATATATATATATATATACTGGTAATATTTCCAAGTTATGTCTCTATGACATGAAGCATAGAGATCATATCTGGGAACAAGTACGTAGCCAAAACAAAGTATTTATGAATATGGTGTATCGCCACAAAAGAGGCGTGGTTTGTAAAACAGCTGTATTTGCAAAGTGCAACGCAAAGATTGGTAAACACACTTATTAACCTTGATTATGAGGATAATTATCACAGGAATGCTCTTTCCTACTGCTTTTTGGTGCTGCAAGGTTGTTTGTCATACTGAAATCTATTTAAAAATTGATAAAACAAAATAAACTTAAATACAGATACGTAGTTTTCATATTGTCATTAACAAAATTAACATTAATATTATTACAATAGCATTTTTATAGCGTCTCGATCCATTTGGATGTAATTATCTTTGTTTTGTTTTGTATTGTATAATTGTATTTATACTAGGTTGATAGTGGGTTTATGTATTGCTAGGAACTATACCCACAGTAATCAGATATTTCGAAAGAATCATATTGCATTGTGCCTTCTGTACATGTATAAGTAAAAGGCATATCCTTCTTTGATATAAATGAGTGCTCTGAAATAGCATTTACTGTTTCAATTTACTACTACACAACAGCGCAATATGTGCTGCTCAATTTTGTTTCCATAAAAGGTTTTAACTATATTGTTTTAATTTGTGATTTCTATTTGCGAAATATGTACAGCTGGGGAGGATGTGCGTATGAGTATTTGCTTTGAACTCATCATAGTTGGTGTCCTTATTTTTCAGGTGTTATAGAACATGCGTTGCTGTCTGCATTACGGTTGGTCTTTTATTAAAATAATATTGATACCCTTCGGTGCATTATACAAGATGAACCTTAAAATATTGATCATCTATAACCTATTGATGTTATCACATGCTGTTCGTGTGCTACACAATCAGAGATAACTTTTTATTATTTTTTAGGACACAGGACGATATGGAGCTTGACATATTTGGCTGACACAAGCACATTTGAAACTGATGAAGGAATGCTTGTATTTAAACTCTATGGAACTTTCATTGTTCCGAGTAATTTTAACAAACTAACAAAACGAGTGCGAAAATATAATTGTCTAGTTGGTTCATTTGTCCACTCTTTTGGTAAGGCGCTTCCATTGAATTTATTGTTTGTGTTTAAATCCCGTTTTTGGGCATTTCGTTGATACTGTCTTATACGTGTTGGTCCATTTGGTCATTTTGTGCTCAGTTGTCTGTTTCTTTCGTTTGTAGTTTGAATTTTGTATTTTCGTAATTAATTGTCAGTATAGTCGAGTTACTTGTGGTTCGTACACAGGGTTTTTGCTTTATCTTGTTTGTTTTCAAGTGTGTTAACTGTTTGGTCTTACATGTTCTTGCCTTATATTACAGTTATTTTATTTTTATTTTCTACATGTATGTAAAAGTTAAGATAAAAAATCAGCTATTACATTCATATGATTTTAAGTTAAGAACAACTATATGCACAGGATTTTTCTGTTTATACACAGTTTTGATTTAGAAGAAAACCCGACATGGTTAAAAAATAAAAATTACAACACCATTTCAAACAAAATTCCATTTTGATATTATTATAATGGTTAGAAATACATATGACAACACCATTACCAACATAATCCCGATTTGATGTTCTTGTACGTCTCTATAAATAAAACTAATCTGTTTTATTTTTTAGGAATGAAACCTGTGAGGATATAAACGTCACAAAACATACGTCACTTTTTTGTGACGTTGATCCATTCATTAGACGCGCAGTTTATATTTCGTTTGTAGTGTCCTGGTGTGCTGTAGTAAATTCATGGGAAGTGTCCGTTGTTCTTTTGCGGTTTACCTGTCTTGATGTACTATTATATTATTTATTTCTGAATTTCTCTGCGCTGAGTATTCTTGTGTTTATTCGTACTGTATTCCTGTCACGTAATGTTGTCATTTTTAGCAGTATTTTTAACATTGCATTACAAGCGGGAGTTTAGCTAGCATTAAACAGGTGCAATCCACAATTTAATTTTTTTAAGTTCTCTGTTTGTATTTGTTGTTTTTCCAATGGGAAAGCACTTTTTGCACCAGCGACAAGTATTAAAATTTTCACAGGGATTTAATAGTAAAAATATTTGTTAATTTATTGATAACTTGAAGCAAGTATATACTTTTTACGAATTTAATTCTCAACAAATTTCAACATTTTCACATCCTTTTCAAAAAAACTGTTTTAAATGGCAGTAGTTGAAATGTATTTTTGTAACCTAAAAGATGAATCAATAGGAATCATGTGAATAATGGATACCTTATGTTCCTTTTACATTTATACTCTATTGATAATAAATAACGAATACAAGATAGGAATATCGACAGAGAGAAAATAGTAAATGTACGGGTATATATAAATTTTTCGCGTAGAAAATATACAATTAAGCATGACTATAAATGAAATTTCACACCAAAAAGAGAAACAGATAGACAGGTTAAAAACAATCTTTCCGATATAGCTGCTGCATGTGGAAAAATTAAGATTATTTATCTTTAAATTTCATTTTCAATTGATTCCCTTTTTTGCATTTGAAAACTCAATGGATGTATTCATTTAATTTACAAATATGCATTTAATCGTGTTTTTTTTTTTTAATATTCAGTATTTTTTTTTTCTAAATTGGGTCCAGCTGAAGCCCTCCTCCGGGTGCGCATTTGCTAGCTGCTTTGAAGATATTATCATTTGGTACTCCATACGCGTTGGTCGTCAACATTAAATTCATCAGTGGTTTAAATAGGCATTGGTATCCTGTCATGTCTTCTTTAACTTTCCAAAACTAAAGATTTGTATACACATCTATTTACCTTGATAACGCCTGTAATCAAGATTTTGGTTAAAAGAGACAACTTTCCTGCTGCCTTTTGGTGCTGCATGGTTATTTTTCATACTGACATCTATTTAAGAATTAAGAAAACAAAATATAGTAATAAAAGATACGTAGTTTTCTTATTGTAATTGAAAAAAGTTTCAAATGTTATTACAATAACACTTTCGTAGCGTCTTGATCCATTTGGATATAAGTATCTTTGTTTTGTTTTGTTTGTATTGTGTATTTCGATTAACTAGGAATTTGGTGCACACTTGTGACAAAATATACTAGTGGTAAAAAGGATAATTCTGAAGCTTTATATTGAATTTTCTCTCTGTACATTTTTAACTGAAGGACAGATCCTTCTTTGATATCAAGAATTGCTCTGAAACAGATTTTACTGTTTATTATGATTTAATCCTGGACAAGAGTGCAGTATGTGCTACTAAAAAAAGTGCGTAATACCATTTGGTTTGTTCTCATCATATTCGATGTATTCACCAGTCCGGTATTTTGGGAAATCTGTAGTTTGTTTTTTTATTTATGATATTATGTGTGGACGCTTATTTTTATGGAGGAGTCGGATGGTGGTGATTTGTAAAGTTTTTATTGCGCTTTCCTATTTTTCTGAAGAAGAATGGTTTTCATATTTTATACAATAAAAAAATTACTTTTAGAGTTTTGTTCAGGACTAAGGGCGATACAGTGCTTCATACTATTGTGCTAGTTCACAGCGTATGCTGTCTTCTAAATGTCCTTTCTGTAAATCATAATTAGTATCGTCAATTCGTAAGGAAAATGTTTAAAGAAAGTACCTAATGTATACAAAAATAACGAATTTCAATGGAATTTCAAACAGTTAGGTCCATCAAAAATGACAAAATGAAGGAAATTTTGTTAAACCTTGTCTGATAGCAAACAAACATACAAATAAAAATAACAAAGATTGATAGTATTTGACAAAGACACAAACAAAGGCGCTTTTGTGGTTGAAAGTACAAACAGTATAAAGTATATAGTATGAACTTTGTCGATCATGTAAAGATTAAGTAAAATATTAAGACAAGGATTAACAAAATTTAACAGCACTGTAAACTCCTCTTATTTCCGAATTGCACCTCTGGAACCACCTGAAACAGGAAACCCGATAGCTGGATGAATAAATACCGAATGACATCAAGCGCCATACAACTACAAAACATAAAGTATATCAAAAGATACATAACTTTAGCACATAAAAACTATAACTAGTTACCATCTTGTATTATTTGTGATGTAGGCACTGAATATATATCTATTTGATTTAGAAAGACGGCTTCATATCCCTATCCACTATGCAGCTACATAGTAATAGAGTTAAAACAGATTTTATCAAATGCAATCTATTTTCTATGTAATCAAAAATATCGTGTTTTGTCTACATGGCGTCAAACAGAAATTGATATACTGCCATGCCTTCTTTTAGTTTCCAAGACTCGACATTTGTATACATAATTATTCATTAACTTTGATGCTTATAATAAGGTTGATGATCTTAGGATTGCTTATTCCTTCTGGCTTGTTGTGCTGTACAGTTATATAATTTATTGAAATATGTTATAGAAAAGGGAAAAAAACGAGTTAACTAAATGGTCTTATCCTCATCAAAGAATGTAACAATTGGTAATAAAATAACATGTATAAGTGCAAGAATTCATATATATTTTGAAAACTTTGTTTTGTGTTGTTTTGATTTGTTTTGTTATGTTTTGTTTTATTTGTATTGTATAGCTAGTTAAATGCTTACTTTTTGTTGGTATAGTATAATTATACATATATTTCAGAAGAAACATACTGATAACCTCTTTAGTTCATTTAAAACTAACGCCCTTATCTTTCTTTCATATAATTACGTGATTGCTCTGAAAAAGCATTTATTGCAGTTTCAACTAAACTTATCATAGATACCAAGCTTACAATTCTGTACGCCAGACGCGCGTTTTATTTACAAAAGACTCATTAGTGATTAGAATAAACATAACTTAAAAAAGCTAAATACAGTACGAAGATGAGAAGCACAGAGAACTCAAAATTACAGTTAGCAATATGAATTGTTCAATTTTATTTCCAAAATAAGGTCAAACTAGAGGTTTTCCTTTTGCGTTTATCATTTACAACAACTGTTTTGCTAGATAAAGGTGATGTCGTGCGTAATAAAATTTGGTTTGACGCCATTATATTTGAGGCTTATTCTCACTGTCTTCTTGTACTGCAAAGTTATATAATATAATAATTGTTCTGAAATATCATTTAATGTTTCATTTATACTCATCAAAGATACCAAACTTAAAATTCTGTACGGCAGACGCCCTTTCTGTAATTACGTGGTACTATCCAATATTACTGTAAATATTGCTTTTTTATATGTTATATATTAAATTAGTATTAATTTCTTTTTTAGGAAATCGGGCGACAAGTAGCGTGACATATATTGTGCTGACACTTATATATTGACATCACTTAAACTCCTTAGGAAATGGTATACCGATGGTTTAATATTTAATTCAGCCGTTTACGTCAACATAGAGATATACCATATTTTTTTCAAAACTAAGCTATTTTTTGAAAAGCTGATTGCGAACACGTCCTGTTTGAATATAGTGTATGCAACAATTGTAATGCTTCTAACATCTAAAAAGGCAATAAATAAAACTTAAAAAATATAATTAATTTGCGCATATGGAGCAAAAAGCCGTAGGGCGCAAACACTCCTCGATGACACCAAATTTTGAATTGATACTCCAGACACATATTTTGTCTGCGTAATATTCAGTAGTGGCGCTCGAATAGAAATAATTGGAAGGAAAATTCAAAGACGAAAATTCCGAAAAGGGGTGTTGATATCTCGAGATGGAACACCCTTAGTATTTGGAATACCTTATCGATTGAAAACAATATATATACAGAACATTAACATATCAATGCAATTTCAAGTTTACACTAAAGTGTTGGCTACTGAGCTGGGGATACATTCAGAGGAAAATATTCACTAGCAATTCCATTCAACTAGTGGTTGTAAAACATGATTTCAAATAACAATTTCACCGTACGCGCGTTTCATCTACATAAGGCTCACCATTAGCGTAAAACAAACAATGATATACTGTAATACTTTCCTCTAGTTTAAAAAATGAAAATATTGCATGCAATATCATTTACCTGGAGTCGTTTGTTCAAGAATAGATCTGTTTGAAGGTGCAGTGATAAGGGCAGTTGGTGCTGCAAAGTTATATATTATATTGAAATATGTTGAAAAATTTTGAAAAAAAAACTATTTTTTTCTATTCTAATCTAAGTGAATAATCCATGACTAAAAGTGAATAAATGTGTGTTACTTTGTTTTGTTTTTATTTGTAATGTGTAATTTAATGTACGCTGCGTTTATAGTGGATATGTGTACGGCATTGAAACTTATAAGTGATCCTAAAACATATATTTATATATCGGAAATTACAGATCTCTCTTGAAAATGCCTAATTTGAGGACATAATAGAATATTAAATATAAACGATTGCCTTGAAATAGTTGTATTGTGTCAATTCAATTTACCTTTACACCAGCCAATAATAATTAGCTGTTTAATTTTTGTGACACAAAAATGTCAAAACTTAAGGGTTTCAAAGAATATCATGCAATTTCAACTATATTCACTAGTAACATTAGTTCTGTCTGTCAGTGTTCTGGTTTCAGTTTCTGTAGGGCTTCTAAACAAATACTGTAACAGACAATATATTTAACTTCATAACCTCGATGTTATGAAAAATTGCAAGTGGGCAATTGAAATTACTACGTTTGCCATAGTCGTCAATATTTGCCGATATATAGGAAAAAGTAAAATCACAAAAATACTGAACTCCGAGGAAAATTCAAAAAGGAAAGTCCCTAATCAAATGAACGGATCTAGATATGAAGCAGATCTTCTTATGTCGGTAGTGTCCTTAAGGTTCGATTGCGTATAAAGGTTCAAGTAGAATAAACATTCGATTGACATGACTCCGCTCTTAGTATTAACTGGTATACCGACTTCCTGTTAGAATCTCTATTCATCAAATTGTTGCGGATACCAAAAGCTAGTTGAAAACTTTTATTTTGTTGTAAAAACAACTTACTAAAAAAATTAGGTTTTAAGTTATGTTTTAACGCTTTCCTTCAAACATCCTTGTATTATAGATTTTGAAAATACTTATTTACTGAAATTCAGATGTCTAAAATTTTGCGGAACATGAATACATAAAGGCAACAGTAGTATACCGCAGTTCAATATTCATAAATCGATTATCCGAAAACTAATCCGGGTCACAGACCAAAACCGAGGGAAACACATCAACTATAAAAGGAAAACAACAAAACAACAGAAACACTGAAATGCTACAAAAACAAACGCAAACATACAAAGAAACGGACTATTTGATAACAACTGCCATATTCCTGACTTGGTACAGGACATTTTAAGAAAAAAACTGTGGGTTGAACCTGGTTTTATGGCTAGCCAAACCTCGCGTTAATTACTGTTAATTGTAAATTAGCATATCGAACAGTGAATGCGTACGTGCACCATGAAACGCTCAACCTATCGACGAAACTGGTGTCGCCTTTTTCTATTTCCTTTACTGTTTGTTAGTTACATTGGTATGTCTTATCTTAAACCATATACGTGATTTGAACTGCGATATACTGCTTTTGCTTTAATTTGTATTTTACCTGCGTTTCGCTTTGAAAGACAAATCTTCCGGCAAGTTAAAGTCAACACAATAATTGTACAAATGCAAGTTACTGATCCAACTGTTGATATGATGATCGAGAGATCTAAAAAATCTACAAATCATCCAATATTTATGTATGTTAGTACAATTGTTTTTTTGTTGTTGTTCTTGGTTTTTTTTAATATAGAGTATCAAAGTAATGTTCGCCATATTTACTAAACTACTAAAACAGATGGAATAATCGCAGAAAAAAAACCTGTAGAGATAAGCTGTAGGACTTCATTGATAAATTTTGAAATACATTAATTTATAATTCATTGGTGTAGACTTGCTTACTTTTTTACCTTTCATTTCTACCTTATGTATATAGATATAAGAAGATGTGGTATGAGTGCCAATAAGACAACTCTCCATCAAAGTCAAAATTTATAAAAGTAAACCATTATAGGTCAAAGTACGGTCTTCAACACGGAGCCTTGGCTCACACCGAACAGCAAGCTATAAAGGCCCCCAAAAATTACTAGTGTAAAACCATTCAAACGGGAAAACCAACGGTCTAATCTATATAAAAAACGAGAAACGAGAAACACTTATGAACCACATCAACAAACGACAACTACTTAACATCAGATTCCTGACTTAGGACAGGTGCAAACAAATGCAGCAGGTTTAAACGTTTTAATGGCACCAAACCTTCACCCCATCTGAAACAATAGTGTAACATCACAACATAGAAAGACACACTATAAAATATCAACTGAAATAGCTTAACTCAATCTAAGGACATATTAACACTATTGAACA
Organism: Mytilus californianus; assembly: GCF_021869535.1. Lineage (NCBI taxonomy): Eukaryota > Metazoa > Mollusca > Bivalvia > Mytilida > Mytilidae > Mytilus > Mytilus californianus. The sequence continues at coordinate 144,527 of NW_026262722.1, forward strand.
TACACTGAACAAATAAATTTGACCTATGATACAATGTAAATACAAAATAAATAAACTAAGGGTAGAAGAATAAAAGTAACATGTTATATCGATATGAAATGTTAAACAATTAAAGAAAAACAATATGCACGAAATATCAGCCATTTGCAATAACTTTAAACACAGGTAAATAAAAATAATTTTGTTGTTAGGTATACGTGTATTTTATCAGAATTATCTTTAAACTAATATTCTTACCAGAATCTGATTTTGGAGTAGTTGGCTGCTGAGTCACAGTATTGAAAGGAACAATAGTCTTATGAAGAGGTTGAAATCCTAAGACAATAGAATAGACATGAAATGATCTGAAGCAAATTTTTGGTGTAGTACAATTTTTTATGACATTGGACGCATCAAGTACACTGGAAATATTTGAATTTGAAATTTGAATTAACACATGGTATGTTAAATATGTTATATCATCTGAGTTGTAACCATCTTCATTATTATCTGAATTAGTTCATAGCAATTAAAGTTATATAGTAATTGAATATAACTTAGATATGTAACAGATGTATACAAACAGGAAAAAAGATGAAAATGTTATGTTCATTTCGGTTATAGCGAAATAATGATAGCTAATTACAAAAAACAACTTTAAATTTGCTTTTTTCTAAATGCTGTTACCATCAACCACAGTAGTTAACAAGTACAACTTCTTGAACATTTATTTGTCAATAGTAAACATCTGTACACACTTATAATTAAACATTTCTTTTACAGGCAGAAAGGTGGATCACAAAAATGTTTCAGTAGATTAGTACATTAAAGAAGGACTAAACTTTGCTAAAATATATATATTGATCATCGATTGATGTTTGAAAATATAAAGAGCCTTATATAAACACAAAAATATTTCGTAAAATATAATTGAAATCCTTTTAAAAGTTAAATATGTTACCACACTTATGAACTTGACCTGATACTTTATAAATGGACAACGGAGAGTAAAAAAAAAGGAAAATTGGCAAAAGAAAATTTAGTATTCTCCTTTGATATCAAGGGACTCTGTGTGGTTATGACGTTTCCGACGTTTTTTGTAGGGTTCATGTTGCTCAGTCTTTAGTTTTCTATATTGTGTTTTGTGAACCGTTGTGTATGTGTTTATTATTTTTCATTTTTTAGCAATGATGTTTTCAGTTTATTTTTTTGCAAATGAATTCAAATGTTATATTGGTATCTGTCATCTCTCTTTTATAGCTGCCACAGTGCAATTTTGACATTTGTTCCTCCTGATACTAAAAACAAAAAGGCGTTACTCCCAAACAAATCACTCCTGATACTAAAAAAAAAGGCGTTACCCCCAAACAAACCAATTCAAAAGTATATCAAGCGAACGCAAATGCTCTACAGTTTTATCGCCTAGTATAGTTTAAAGAGAAAACAAGAACTGAAGTCCTGTTTTTATGATTCTTTGAAACGTTTGTTTTGTTTACGTTATTGATTTTATTATTTTTATATACAAATCGAACTTTAAAACATTTATTTTTTGGCACAAATAAAAAAAAGCAGAAGATATAAGTGATGGTCTAAATCGCTTAAAGGGAAACTTCGCAAAAAAATGAAAAATTGATATTATGTCCATTCTGTATAAAAAAGCTCAAATTCATAAATATTAAAGTTTTATTCTGCTAGATAAGAGATCACCATCGATTTTAAATTTAGAGTATCAATTCTCTGCGTGCGGCCATTTTGACATCTTCTCGGTTTAGAAACCACGATATATCTATAAACCACAAAGGACCAAAACCAACAGTAACCTAATGTAGTCGTAATTGCGTGTCGATATCTTGTCAATCGTACGGTTGTTTTATCCGACTAACAAATTTGATACGAAAAATGTAATTATTTTTTAAATGACCATGGTCTGTCGTTTTTAAACTGTTTATATGGGAATTAGTTAAAAAGTCAAAGTTCAAAGTCATAAATAAGTGTTCCGTGTAAAATTGTTTTCGAAAATCTAATATGTTCATAATTTTTTTATGTAATAAACTTATTTGAATAAATTTTGGACCTTCCCTTATCTGACACCAGCATGGCTAAAGGTATTACTCCCAAAGGTATTGTGAGGTGACACGTCCAGGTATTCAAGCGATTTCCTGTCGGGCTTGCAATTTCATGCATCATTTCACTTCTGAGGGTATTGATCAGTGTACACGGCCGATAACTTGTAACTTTCCATTTTGAACTATCAGGTGTATAATATCATCTCTGTCTTGCGTGTCCGATAGTGATATACTAGTCATTACTAAACTCATACGCTTATTTATAAATAACATTTCTGGTGTAAAGAATATTATTTATGAAAATCTAAATAATTCCAAAAAAAGATTTGATAAAATAAAAATCTATTTACATATTTTTTCCAAGGGTAAATTGGGGAAAATGTAAGTATATACTCGTTGTCAATAATGAAGGACATTTTGAAACATACAAGAAATATTGATTTAACAAAAATGTACGCACTTGTCGATTATTGGTTTATACGCCTGGATAGAAAGTTACGGAACTATAGATAGTCGCAATTTAAAATATATACATGTATATTGAATATAAGAAAGAAACATACATTTTGTTTAAATTGGGGTAAAAAATTGTAAATAGTCCACGTATGCGAACAGTATGTAATCATCGGATGTCGATGGAATATTGTATACCAAAAGAAGAAGAAGAATCAATTAGATTGTTCTCGAACAGTTGAAGAAATTCGTCATCATCACAATTGTTGGGTATAATGTATAATAATGTGAACCAGTGGCGGATCCAGAGGGGGGCGTAGAGGGCATACGCCCCCCCTTTGCTTGCACTTTTTTTTTTTTTTTTTGTAAAATGATTAATCAGACTAGACTTCGTGAACTTTGCCATTTCCCGTGTATTTAATTTTTATGTGACAATTCTTTACTTATAAAGATATTTTTCGCTCGTATTTACTGTAATATATTATTTATTGATTATGTCAAAGTCATGTGATTCTCTACGGTGGAGTTGACCAGTTCGTCGAAAAAAACGTCAATTAGTCATTTTGAAATTCAAATTACAGTAACACATTGCTTAGGCTGGGGATGACAAGCATGACGCCTTCAAAGCGACAAAGTATTGAGCAAGAACGTATTGACTTCTATTTCACAATTCCATCCAACAGAAAGTAATACTCTATTACACTCTCATGAGAAAAAAAAGTTGCACAGAAATATTATTTACCTACGAAAACATGTTTAACTCACACGCCCCAGCCCATTAATAACATTGCTGAATAGTGATCCCCAGTCAGTAAGCTCTAGATATAGATTTAAAGATCTGAGGGGGCAATCTGAGATATTTTAGAGAAAAATTCTGACCCTGATTTTTGCCTTAAACAAAAATTCTGGCCGTATCTGGATTGAAAACAATTTTTTTTTTTTTGGGGGGGGTTGCATGTGAATCCCATATCTGACCGGAATGTCTGTTTCGCCGAACTGATATACTGAATACATTTTTCAAGGCCCGACTGCAACCTGCCTGCTGGGTGTGGCCTATATGTCTCCATGTGTCGTCCGTCATTCACAACTTCATTGTCATTTCCGACTAATTCGTAGCCTTTGGTTGATTTGGAACCCCTCACTTCCCTTGTTGGGTAAAACATTTCAACCAAACATTTGGATGAAGATTGCTTGTTTGTCCTTCTTCGTGTCGGTCGTATTGTAAATGTCATTGAATAGCCGTATATCTTGTTTACAACAAGAAATCTGTGAGGTTATGCTAACTAACCATACAATAAACGAGAATTTTCCATGTCCATATTTTACTGACAAATCCCACATCAAATATATTAATTAGTACATAGCTTTGGATCCATCCAATCATTTCATAATAGACAATTGATGGAGAGAATACGACACCAAAAATGTCCAACCCCTACACTTTAACTATAAAATGCATTTTACACTTATTTTATGTTTTTTAGCCAAAAAAAGGTCCAAAAAAATTTTCGCCTCGCTCCGCTCGGCCAACTTTAATACTACGCCCCCCCTTTTCAAAATCCTGGATCCGCCCCTGTGAACATGGTTCTGAAAGTACAATATGCCAAATTTCCTTATCCGACATGCATGTAATACATATGCCACTGGACGTGCACTAATGATCCCCAAAAAGTCTATTTGAAGAAATCAAGAAACTTCACTTCGGATAGACTGATAGTAGTTGTACAAAAATGTATTAACGAATATCGTATTAACGTCTGATCAGCTAGAGGGTTGATTAATTTATTACGTTAGATTGTTGGTGAATAAGCCATTCCCAATATTGCACTTATGCATAAAATATTAAATAAGAGTAACATGAGAAAAAATATAAATACGAAAAGTCGCATATCTGGTAAAAAAAAGTCTCACTATCTATAGGATTTCACGTACAATTGTCATTCTTAATAGAAATAACGGACAGTTATTATAATACATGAATGACGGTAGGCTTTGATAAAAAGTAGTGCCGCATATTATTCATCATCAATCTATTTTTTTCAAGTTTATACTTTCCTGTTATTCTTATCAGTTAACGCAGAGACATGTCACTATGCATCTCTAGTTAACAACATCAACTATATAAATATCTGAATCTGATGTGACCTACCGTTCATCTCTTGCTTTTTTTTTTCCTCTTTTTTTTTTTATTTGGGCATGCAGGAACATTAACATTGTTAGATATACTTATGGTTCCCAGGTTGTTGTTTTTTTTTTGGGGGGGAGGAGGGGGGGGGGGGGGGGGGGTTGGAGGTGGCGTGTTGGAGGTCAAGTCTATCGAAAGTTACAAAATAAGAGCGTTTTATTTATAAGAATTTACAAGACGAATTATGTTCTTTGACGTAGGTTTTTTTTTAGTTCAGTGATTTAAATTTAGAAAATATCTAGTCAGAATTTAAATCGTTCCGGCAATCCACCATGTAAGACTCCTCTAAAATCGTGAATTGTCATGCTTCACAATCATCAGAATTTTCTTTGCATTGGTACATTCTGTATCGGTAGTGATTAACCATGACATTTCCGGATATAACAGAGCTACTTGTATATTACCTGCATGTGGTTAGGTGTCGTCCTATGAGGTCTTACGTATACAGTTTCACATTTATAGTGGTTTCTGATATAACAAGGTTTTATGACATTAATTCACACTTCTGCATGTTCAGTATACCACATTTTTATCTTATTTTCAGACCGAAAGGGGGATGTGAATATTTTTCAGGAAAAATATTCAGTATCAAAGTATCAAATTAATTTCGGGATTTTTTTTCTTTCTTGGTATTAAATAACAGAAATTTAAAGAATCAACTGCTTGTCCGCTTTAGGGGTATTCTTGCCAGTTAAAACAGACTAATAATTATATGTGTATATATGTCTCTGGTATAGACATGGTTTATGAATGAATTATAAGTCTTGCAAAGGTACAAGATATAAAGCACATTGAAAATTTATTCCGCCGGTCTGTCTCCATTCAAAAATAGGGAAAGTTGACATTAAATTGGTTCGGTCTTTTTTTTTAAACATCGTTGGTCAAATAGCTAAAGTATTATACGTTGTGAGACTTAGAATATTTTAATAAGGACATTCCCGATTATGTATATTTTTTTTTTTATGTTTTTCACACCTGAAAAGAATATTTGTTCGTAATTATTCGATTCCATTCCAAGAAGGACCTTAAATTTCCTGTCAAATTTTTAAACATCTTTTTTTCAAATAGCTGAAGTATTTATGAGTTGTGAGATTTAAAATATTTTGATGAGAACATTAATTCCTGAATATGTAAATAAAGATCGCTTTGGATGGACCAAATTATATAATTGCAATTGGTAATGATCTATTTCAAATATTCAAGGTTACCGATTCTAATTTGAAATAGTACAATTTTTAGTTCATACACTCGTGTTTAGAAGGCTATTATTATTTATAAATTTATTCAATTAAATTAATTCAGTATTTCATGGTTACAAAAATAGTCAGCGGTCATAATTCATTTAAAACTGAGCTTACGCAAAATATAAAAATATACAACGGCTATCCAGTTATTGTGCCACCTTATTACTCCCCTAAATTAATTTTAATTCTTTTTTATATTTTCTGTGTCTAAAACTATCACTCCCGTTTATCATTCATACGAAATGTTGTTCACACCTGGAACGGTGAACCGTGACGGCTAAAATTCACTGAGTGAAGATCAAAAGATTAGAATTCCAGAATGCTAATCTTTTAATTACCTTGAGTTTAACCACGCATTCAACATTCACTAAGTGTCACAGAACAATACACATAGTATTTACACAGTACAAGCAGGAAATGTTTGCTATACTGAAGCAAAAAGGTCAGAATACAAACATGTATTTTTAATACACTATCAATCATGTCAGTTTCATATGTTTGTTTATTAAGGAATTTGTCGGAAAAAAAATCATAAAAATTTTCTATTGTATGATTTACTTTTATTACTAAAATTCGTATCAAAAATCCTTAAAACATAAATCCTACAATTTAATTTTAAAAGTTGCACGGCTATCACTTTAATTTCTTTATTTTAAGTTGGTTAATAGCTACACCAAAAGTCGTCGATGCGCTTTAAATCGCGTTATTAGATGGTAAACGAACAAGACTTAAATGAGATTAATTCAACTCCCGGCATGCAAAAAGACTTAAACTACGTCACAGAAGTCAGGAAGTTCGAATAGATAAAATTAATAATTCCCAATTTTCTCCTTTATTAGTTTTCATATCCAAATAAAACTTGGTGAATATGTTTTTTATGGTATTATGAACATAATAAGATGATAAGTGAAAAATCGCGAATTTTCCCTTTAAGATAGGTAGGGCATCAAAATGATGGTGTTAAGCAGCAAAAAAAAAAATGCATTACAGCCGATTTCAATGAGTGTGTAGCCAAAGGTAATATCTTCGGTTAGCTTGCTTGCTAGCTGAACCGTGAAGTCATTGTTAGGTTATGTAAACTATCCTCTTTTAAGAGTAGTCTAGTCCGACAGATAACCAATATATCTGTATGTAGGACTAAGCTACTTCGAAAGGAGGGTAGTATACCTTACCTAACAATGAATTCACGGTTCAGCTAGCAAGCAAGCTAACCAAAGTTATTACCTTTAGCTACACACTCATTGAAATCGGCTGTAATCAGGAAATAAACTGATCATAGATACCAGAATTTAAATTTTGTACGCCAGACAAACGTTTTGTCTACAAAAGACTCATCAGTTACGCTCGAAATAAAAGCCAAAATGGCCCATCTACGTACGAAGTTGAAGAGCGTTGAGGACCCAAAAATTCCTAAAAGTTGAACCAAATACAGCTAAGGTAATCTAATCCTGTGCTAGAAAATCCTAAATATTTTAAAAATTTAACGTGTTGTAAACAGTTAATGTATAACTATCACCATATCAATTATAATTCACGTCAACACAGAAATGCTGACTACTGGACTAGAAACGTTTGCTTGTTTTTAGTAATGCGATAATTGAACAATGGATTAAACTGTGAGATACATTTTAGTTTTACATAGATAAAAAGGCTGATTACAAATAATGTTATAATAATAGAGAATGCAAGTTTTTATATCTTACTCCGCCGCAATTATTCGCAATACTAAACAATTACAACAAGAATTAAATTGTCGTTTGTCACATATTTCCTTTTGAATTTAACTAGAAATGTTATAAGTTAAGAAAAATATAATTATAGTTATACGATAGCATTTTTGTTTTGTAAATTTCTTAAGATATAAAAGTCGATGATAATCACAAATGGCGAAGAAAAAATGTCGACAGAAATGTATCAAAGGAAATATTTGCTTATTTCATAAAAGACAGCAAATTGTGTTTTCTTCATACAAAATAAAAATATATCAACTTTATCTTTTTTTGTTCTTTTTAACGTTTTGGATAATTTGATGTGGTTGACATTATTTGAAATCGAATCGAATAAAAACTTAACATATTGTATAGGGTCCTGTCTATTGATGCAAACCTTTGTTAAACTGTTACTTCATTTTTTTGTAATGTTAGGTTGTTGTTTCATTTAGATATACTCTACATTTCCCACATAAAGGGGTAAACTATATCAAATTTATATTCACCGATTTGATTCAAATTCTAATATTTGATTTATATTATGATTAAATGTATATTTTAGTTACAAAAAGTCCAAAAGAAACAATAAACAATACGTTGGACTCGTTATAATGTATCAACATTTCGTGCGTATTGTACTCTAGACACCATTTTACTTTCCATCGAGGTGACCTCCGGGGACTGCCGGAGGTCATATTACTTTAACAAAACATAAGTATAGACGTTAAAAAAAAACAAGAGAAGCAAGTGCCATCGTTTAATGACGATTTTTCTAGGTCTGCTTAGTCTCATGTTTTGATTAAAAACGTGTGTGTATGATAGTTTTGCCTGTATAAGAATGATTTATGGAGGTCGGAATCATTTAATGATATTTTTTTGTCTTGTTTAATGGGATGTTTCAAACTTAAAACTACATAAATATTAAAGTCTGACTGCGATTTGATTCACTTAATAATCAAACCATGGTTTTGATCGTCCAAATTGAATTAAGCAAATTGTTTTGTGTAAGACACTTCATTAGCAAGTTCACAAGTTTTTTATTATCATATTAGTTGGAATCGAAGGAACCTATAGCAAGCAAACGTAAATTTCATTTTTATAACTCAATAGATATCCTTGTTGTCAATTAAGGTGATGTGGTTTGATTGCCACTGAGACAAATCCCATCAGAGTTCGATTGACGTAAGCAATTATAGTTAACCGTACGGCATTCATAAATAATAGCAATCCATACCGTATAGTCCGATATAAAATACCTCAACATGACAAAATGTGAAACAATTGAAACATTTTATTATATGTACTCTTGTTTCTTTGATACTTTTTGTAATAAAAGTGTTGCTGATACAGTTAATTTCTTCTCCGTACATTTTAACATTTTGCAGAGGTAAGATTTTTTTTGATATTGTTGGTTTAAAAACAAATATCAATACTCACCATCACTGCCGTCCCATTTGACTGTTACATATGCCAAAAAATATACTCCCTCTGTTACCAGTCTAGTTCCACAACTATAAGAATGGTTCTTCGTATCTTTTATTACTGCAACATTCCATGTAAATGATTTGCATCTTTCAGAACATGTACACACATTTGAAGAGCATATCCCATCTGTATGATAACACGTGTTGTTGGCATATCGAATATCAACATGTGATCTATTTTCTATTAAAAACTCTGCGGTACACTGCCAAACGGCGACGTTGGTTGAGCAAATAAATTGAAACACCGTTAAAGTGTCGTTCGTAAAAGACTTTCCGTTGAGCGATATATCAAGTGATAAACCTAAAAAAGATGTTTGAAAAGCTATTTGTATTATCCTTCGAAATCTCTTTATAATTTCATAGTTATAATTATAATAAATAAATTACAAGAACAAGTTTTTATTATTTTTATCTTATTTTTTTTAAGATATGTTGCTAGACTTATTCTTATTTTATAAAACATAATCCTGGTGTCATTTATGCATCTTAAGAACTTATGGGTCGATGCAACTGCTGGTGAATGTTTTACACCCGGGATAGCACAAGTCCGTATGTCAACACTGGTGTACTTACATGATGTCATGTTGTAAGTTTGTTTTTCATAAAACTTTAAATTAAACAATTCACGCAAAAAAACGAAAACACAGAAGTAAACGATTAACGTTAACGATGTAGCTTCAAATATATTGCATGTTATAGTAAAACTAATATAATGTTACAGTTTTCTTTTTTTTCACACATAACCATTTCTACCACTTTTCGAAAACAGAGTACATTTCGAAATGAAATATAGGATCAGCTGGTTGTTAAAAAAAAAAAACATCAAAAGTGTTTGAAATTGAAGAAGTTGGAATTGCCACTGCTTCAACAATAGCCCCAAGTATAATTGGGATACAGGGTGTAAATAAATATATTTCCTAGAAATATTTTATAAAGTTTCCATTCCGTTACACTTGTCTTATTGTCAAATGGGTTATTCCGGTAAATCTTTCTGAATATTCATTTGTGGTTTGATCAGCTCTTCATTGTTTGTATAAATTTTGGTTTTTTAAATATGTTCTATGTCCTTTTTGGTATCTTTTGCCTCTCCTTTGTATATGTTTTGTTTTTTCAAATGTGTTTGCCTCGAGCATCATTGAAGAAACATATATTGTCAATATACGCATGAGGTGCAGTCAAATTTGTTACTTTATGTTGTTACTACTCCTGGGTCAATAGCTCTGCTGATGGACTTCAGTTCCTGAAGACAAAAAACAACCCAGTTGCCAGTAAGTTGGTGCTGGCATAAAAATACAGATTATTTTTTAATGAAATTTACATTAAAAATAGTTTGCTAATCAGTTCAAATTAAGAGATATATCTCCCTTCTGCAAAGCTTTGTATCTTTGTCCAGATTTGACTATTCTTTAGGACCTTTTTATCTGATCAGCTCTTCAATGTTTGTATAATCATAACAATGAGATTGGTGTGATTGCTAATGAGACAGCTCTCCACAAGAGACACAATGACACAGATAACGTAAGTGTTGTTTTTTTCAAATATTTTGGTCTCGAGTTTCACTTAAGAATCATATATTGTCGGAGTGAGTATCTGGTATTGTGAAATTGGTACCGTTTATGTTATTATTCAATATTTTGTCCATTGCCTAGTTCCTTCGCCTAGACAACTGAATTTCCTACGTTTGGAACACTTCAATCTTTTGTTCCCATATTTCCTTTAAATACCTTATATAATCTTAACATATTACATGGACAATTTTACATGTCAGACTATTTACACGAAAATTAGTTAACACTTTTTATATACGTTTATAAGTTTTACACCATGACATGTTCTACGTATAATACTTTTTGGGGACGTTATAGCTCAATAGAAATAGCTATAAAGATAGTTCAGAAATGGTTAATCTAAATATCATTTCCATTGCTGTTTGTTTTGATTTAACACAAGATATAAACCTAACCAAGTCTTCAAGCGGACTATACGGTATGGGTTTTTCTCATTGTTGAAGGGCGAACGGTTGCCAATAATTACTTACATCCACTTCATTAGAACTTTGGTGGATAGTTGTTTCATTGTCAATCGTACCACATCTCCTTATATTTATATTAACTATATCCGTGATATCTGCAAGTGTAAATTGAAAGGTATAAAGGGTAACAGCATTGTTGTCTTACTTTATTCAGTTAATCAAATAAATTAAGTTTTAAACTGGAAACAGTTGTTTACCAAAGTAATTCCGAAATTTAAAAAAAAAGTCTTTATTAACGTAATTGCATGTTGTTTTTTTTTGTGTGTTTGGAAGTTTTATTTTAGTTTTAGTCATCTACATAACTTTCTTTACCTCTGTTAACTTAAAATGTTTATTACCATCAAATATGACCAACTGTAATTGCAACTGGTATTATTTTGAAAGTGTTAGTGTAATATGTGTAATTCAAGATCACCGTTACTAACATAATCATCTTGGCATGAATCGTCTTCAAATAACTTTCCACTTCACATACATCTGGATGTGTGCAGCAATTGAAACAATTTCCCAAATGTAAAAAACACATTGCCATGGTCAACTGCCACGCCATTTTTGTATAGAAAAATAGGATATAATGTATTGTTCATATTTTTGTCAGCTGAATATAACTATTTCAAAACCTTTTGAGTGTGTTGTTCTACGATGTCTTAACCTTATACTTCAATAAAACCCGTTAAACTGTTATATTCTTTTAGCTTTGGAAATTGACTTCACAGAAAATACGAAATTTTTACTATCTTAAACTAGAATGCTGAAAATGTCACACGAGGACAATAAGTATTTGCATTGCTGTTCTATTTGGAAAATGCGTCATAATAAATTATTATGGTGTATTTCACTTGTTCACTCGTTTTGACTAATAAAGTAGAAAGGGATCAAAGTCATCACATTTTTTTTTATTGTTTCACCTTGCATAACAATCTGTGTAAATGGGAATACTATCTTCAACGTGAAACTATTGATATAGGATAAATGAGTTTATTGCCTTGTATGTGCTCTCCTTAAGAAAGACTTGATTATGCTTTAACATACTATTATAACCATAAGGAAGAAAAGGCATGGATGTTATGTGTTACTGTTTTCTAATTGTTCACGACCAATGGAAATATCAACAAAATACAAGAAAAAATACGGGTAGACGATAGGTAAATTTTAGTGGAACACATTTAATAAACATCGTCACTGAGTATGAAGTAGTTAAACTACTGAAAAGGGTTAATTTGAAAAATTTGAGTTATCTTCTTTAAGTTTAATAGTACAGGTTTATTTCTTTTTTCTTTCCTCAGACACAGCCTTTTTCTTTTCTGTGTGTAGTGGATGTGGTGTTGTCTCTTTAATTAATCATTTGATACTAAACTTTTTTTATCAAAAATAATAATTTGCATTAAATTGATAGTGAAAAAATACAACTGTAGTTTGTTAATTAAGTGTAGTTTCTTTTTGTTCTACTATTTTGGATCGTATTTCCTTTCCATTTCAAAAAAAGAGGCAAAAAATACCAAAGGGACATTCTCGAAAATAAACTGACAACGCCATGGCTAAAACGAAAAAGACAATCAGACAAACAAAACACAATAACAAACCCCACCAAAAACTGAGGGGTCATCTCAGGTGCTCTGGTAGGGTAAGCAGATCCTGCTCCACATGTGGCACCTGTCGTGTTGCTCATGTGAGTACAAACCATGAGATAAGTCTAATATTTCCGTACTCCATATGCTCCTTACAATAATATTATTATATTTACCTGTGTGCGTTATTTTATTTAACACCATTTTGTCCAAGGTTACAGTTATCTTTCTGATATTGTTTTACATCTCCCCTCCCCTTTTGTTATTAAAACTGTATTTATATTGTGTCATAGATCAAATTTATTCGTTCAGTGTATGTTTACTTGTTTTTGTTAGTATGTCTTTTTGATAGAGTTAAGTCATTTCAATTGATATTTTATAGTCACTGTGTGTCTTTTTATGTTGTAATGTTATATTACTGCCTCAGGTTAGGGTGAAGGTTGGCACCTGTTTAAACGTTTAAACCCACTGCATTTGTTTGCACCTGTCAGGAATCTGTTGGTCAGTGGTTGCCGTTTGTTGATGTGGTTCATAAATGTTTCTCGTTTCTCATTTTTTTATATAGATTAGACCGTTTGTTTCCCTGTTTGAATTGTTCTACACTAGTCATTTTGGAGCTATTTATAGCTTTCTGTTCGGTGTGAGCCAAAACTCCGTGTTGAAGGTCGTACTTTGACCTATATTGTTCACTTTTTACACATATGACTTGAATGGAGAGTTGGTTCATTGACACTCATACCACATCATCTTATTTCTACTTATTCAGTAGGTCACATTAGGGGGAAATGGGAAGGGACATAAGGAACATATTAGCTATCCTCTGTGAAACGGAAATTCCATAACGGTCAACCAACTCGTGATGGCGTCCATAAAATTTATTAAGTGCTGATTTCAACTTCACAAATTGGAACTCTTGGTTTAATAGCTTCCTTGTGAGCAGTAACCCTCTATCAATGAAATCCTGATAAGAAAATCAAGCCCTGGAATATCGTATCAACTGGGAGAAAGATTCTCCGTAGGCAGGCGCTGCTGGAATATTGCTAAATAGAAATGAACAGTTTACAAACCAGATTTAATCCACCATTTCTACATAAGAAAATGCCTGTATCAAGTCAGGAATATGACAGTTGTTATCCATTCGTTTGATGTGTTTTAGCTTTTGATTTTGCCATTTGCTTATATAGAATTCTCCCTGGAGTTCGGTATTTTTGTTATTTTACTTTTTATAAATGGGAAGCTGAAATCATCTCTTTTGTCAAAGTTTTGTTTTCAACCGACCGTCATTGTCAATTTCTAGATGTTAGTCAAGATATGAGACAGACTTAACTGTATATGTTGTATCCTTTATCTCAAGTTCGATGGGAAAGATGCGATCAACATAGTCACCAAATTTTGAATTATTTAATGAGAGAACATCATCTTTATCATGTTTATAGCGGAAATTAAAGTTAAAGGATACTGCTTATTTCTTGTCTTTCTTCCCAAGAAAGTTCCGTATGAAGTCAGCCTCGTATGAATAAAGGAACAAGTTGACAAGAAGAATGGCACAGTTGCTTCCCATGGAAATGCCGATTGTTTGTTGAAAAACACGTTAAAATTATAAATCGGGTATATTCTACCAGTCTAGTAGTCAGCAAATTTGTGTTGTGACATTGAATATCATTAATTTGTTCAATTTCGTAAATTCACTGTATATAAAATCATTTAAAGTGCTCAAAACACTACTTCATTTACTACACTTCGACAGCAGAAAGAGGCAAGCATAGTACGATTGACTTTGATGACGGGTTTGACATCGACGACCATGACCTACTTACCACTCCACCACATACATCGCCCTTGAACCTAAAATCTAAAGAGACTATAGAAGCTGCCATACTATCAGAACAACCAAACATTCCGTATCAACAACAATACCGCAGTCGGAGCAAAAAGGAAGCGAACAGACAAGCAAAGCCAACTTTGTAACACTATGTTCGATAGTCCGCAATATCCTAAAGGATAGTCGGACCCTAAAACGCATTCATCATCATCATCATCATCATCATCATCATCATCATCATCATCATCATCATCATCATCATCATCATCATCATCATCATCGAAATACTAAGGTTTTTTCAACTGATAATATTTATGTGTCAGACCACCAATTCATCCAATCCAATGTAGAAACTACGTAAAAGTAGCCCTTTCCTGACATAAATAGTGCTTTTGATGTCATTGTTTACTTAAACTAAAAAACAAATTTGAAGACATGTATTTTTGGTGAAAGAAAAATATATCTAGACAAGTTTGAGCTAAAATTTACTTGTCCACAAGTTTGCATTAACAATTGACGATTACTACACTCCATAGTATACTTATTTAAGATTTCCATAAAACTAGGGGTTATCTTTAGTAGGACTTAGCTTCCGAACGGTAGTTCTTCGTCACAAGACTTTAAACATTTGTTCAAAATTGGCGTGTAGAAAGGTGATGCATGTATGATTAAGGATATACCTGGTTTTTATAAATTTAAACTTAAGGTAAAATATTTCGAAAGCTGTGAAAATTGCATAATTTGGTTAAATAGGTGGTGTGATACATACAGACTTCTTTAGCCCTAACGTAATTGGCCCAACCTTTTACCATTTTCGGGTTTTAACGCTTATTAAAGTTGTATTAGCTCTCCAGCTGTGTAAATGCGAACGCAACTGATGTTTTCTGTAGACAAAAGTAAAATAACAAAAATACCGAACTCCAAGGAAAATTCAAAACGGAAAGTCACTAATCAAAATCCGCGTCTGCATACAATATTAAAAACCTGTGATTTGTGGCATTTTTTTTTAATTGGAAAACTAATGTTTTATTCAGTTTGTTGTCTATAAGTGTAGTATACAGAGTAGAAAAGTCAATCGTGTTATATGTTACATCAAAAGAACGTCATGTATCAAAATAAATAAAGAGAGGTTTTGAAAATGATAAACTAATTAATTCCATTATTTTTTCAAGCATCATTACAAAAATTAATTACAAGTTCTTTAATACAGATAAATGGTAGAACATAAAAGTTAATCCGAGATGCAACAAAAATTGACGGGTATAAATGTATTATAGGTGTTAAATTCATAGATGGGAACTTTTAAATGTATACAGGAGGATATAAGCTTAGGTGTGGTAGTAAAATTTCATTCTTAAGGATGATCGCTACTCTTGGATTTTTTGAAAAATTATAAAATCCTTGTTATCTTTTGATAGTTTTCGAACTAAAAGGTATTAAAGTTAAATGTATGAAAAACATAGACACTCATTTTTCTGCAAAATTTTCAATTGATTATATCTCTTAAACAAGAACACGGGCCTGTCATATTGTTCTAGTTTTTACGTTCCGTTATTTATATACTATCAATTTACACTAGTGTTTTAAAATGTTTCTTATTTTGAAATAAAAAAGGGAACCACCTTAACAACTTCCATGTAGTCTTTATGTCATACCATTACCACATTGCTGCTTTTGGGTACTTGAAGATCTTGATTATTCCTAGAGATGGCAGTATTATTAACCATTTTATTGATATCTCAATTGTACTATTTAAGACAGTTGATAAGCTCCTGCTCTTGACCGATGTCAAGTTCCCGTATTATAACATGGTAATCGGGATCATTCATAAACGTGAATGTTTCGTAGTTTCATATTAAGGGACTATCATATTCTTTAATGAAGTCAGATGTTAGTTGACGTATAACAACAACTAAACTTCTGTACGTGTAAAATTGGCTTATCGTATTACAATAGGGAGGTATAAAATTTTGGACGCCTGAGTGATTAAAAATGATAGAAAATTTGATAAAATAAATGACTCTGTTAATGTATTTTATGTCTAAAACAGTCTTTAATGATCATCAGGATAGGAGAGAACAAAGCTGTAATGACACGGGTACACTCATATGGCGCACTGTAAAATGGTATCGTATCACAATTGTTATTAATTTCTAACTAAATATAATTTAACATAGTTATGCCTAAAACTGTTAATGAAATGCATTATCATAAAATAGTGAATGGCAGTGTTATTGTTCTGTTATTTTTGTGTTTGAGTGGTGCAGTAAAAATTGGTATCGATAATGTTGAAATTGGCAATGGTCGATACCTCTGACAATAAGTCCCCAAAGGTATCAACAGACCAGAACTCCAAGAAAAATTCAAAACGAAAATCCATGAACATATTATTTAAAGGTATTTTTGCAATTTTTGCTATTATTCTAAATTAAGAAATATATCTCCCTCATGCAAAGCTCTGATTATTTGCCCGACATTGGCTATACTTTTGTTCATTTTTGTTTTTTTGCTCTTCATCCTTTTAATAAACATTTTATAATAGTCTGACCTGGAGCATTACCGAAGAGACATTTATCGAAATGGTCATCTGGAGCATATGCGTCCTTTCTTCGTCGTCAGCATTTCAGTTCAGAAACAGATGATAGAACAACCATTTTGCAAACTTTTAGTTTTTTAGTTAAATTTTGATAAATAAATAGAAAGAAATCATACAATCAAACCGTAATATAATTTACAATAAAATCATTTGAAAAAAATAATTTGTTTTGTCCTTTGATATAACATATTACAGAAACATTAAAATTTGTAATACTGCATTAAAACTTCAACCAACATCTATATATAGACCCTACAAAATATGTGTTATAATTGAAAAAAATGCATTTTTCAACTTTTCTATGTTGAAAATCAAATAAGTTTAAAAGATTCTGTCCGATTTGGATTGATTGATTGTTGATCGTTTGATGTCCCATGGTAATATGTTATGAATGTTTATGCCAATTGCTGTTATTTCGACAAAAATTAAGGGCACTGTTTAATATGGTTCAAATACATGATAGGAACTATTTTGTCTTGAAACTGACTACCTACGAAACCCTAAAATATCGTGACATTCTACCTACACGTTGCATCGGATTTTACGTCCCTTTTCCGAAAGGATTTGCTGAATATTTGTACAGTCAATACAATCACAAAGAGATCCTCTATTACAAATGTTTTACTGTAACACAGGAAAACGTCAAGTGAAGAATCGATTCTTAGCCCTAGTCAATTCTCGAGAAAAATATTACGACATTAAAAAGAACAAGTAAAACCATTTAAATATAAATAAATATATATGCTTAATAATATATTCACAATTGATTTTCTGCGACGCTACCTTTTAAGTTAAAGAAACCGTACTCATTGTGTTCTGATAACTTATAAATGTTATACTGCAAACAATTACATTAGATAATTTCATCTGTTTGTTGTCTTCATTACATTTGAATAATCCAATAGAGGATGTAATTCATCCTTTTTTTTTTTTGTCATTTTGGGTTATATACGAGGTACTAAAGGAATTTCCTACATTAGTTTATCTAATATATGATAAGTGTTTCTTGATCAACAATATTCAGAGATGACTTGTTTTAATTTTGACCAAAAAATATCTGATTTGTATGTTCTCTTCAGGATTTCAATTGAGTACGCTAGACTCGCGTCTGTATCATGACTTTAAAATTTATGTCCTGTATTTGTCAATACAATTAGCTCATGTGCTGTATTCAAGTATTTGTGCGCGTGGTGGAAAAGGGTTTCCATTTGCTCATCAGAATACCTTACTTCTTATTATAACAAACAGATCAAGCTTAGTCTCATCCACTGCTGAAGTGATTCATAGTTCTCAATTATTTTCTGGGATCTTTTAATTTATTTTAAGGAAAACGTAAAATGTTTAACGGTATTTTTATTAAATGCATAATTCTAACCATTCTAGTAACTTAAAATGTGTAAGATTAATCAAACTCACTTTAATATTTTTAATTTTATCGTCATTTTGCGTCTTGTTATGGTATGAATCATATCACACTAAGTACAACTATCTTCAAAATGGTCTTTTTACATCTTCATTCGTGAAAATAACATGCGTAACTTTACGCCAATTCCAGCTGATAATAAACACCTTAATAAGAAAAAAAGCTGTCTTAAAGTGTCAACTTTATACGCTGTGTTCAACTATATACAAACAATTAGATTGGCTATCACTTGACCTAAATCATAACAAATCAGTGAACGGATGCATTTGACTGCTAGATCATGTCTAACCCATGCTGTTACGTCTCCTAAATCCATGTAAATGATTTGCAACTTTCAGAACATGTACACACATTTGAAGAGCATATCCCATCTGTATGATAACACGTGTTGTTGGCATATCGAATATCAACATGTGATCTATTTTCTATTAAAAACTCTGCGGTACACTGCCAAACGGCGACGTTGGTTGAGCAAATAAATTGAAACACCGTTAAAGTGTCGTTCGTAAAAGACTTTCCGTTGAGCGATATATCAAGTGATAAACCTAAAAAAGATGTTTGAAAAGCTATTTGTATTATCCTTCGAAATCTCTTTATAATTTCATAGTTATAATTATAATAAATAAATTACAAGAACAAGTTTTTATTATTTTTATCTTATTTTTTTTAAGATATGTTGCTAGACTTATTCTTATTTTATAAAACATAATCCTGGTGTCATTTATGCATCTTAAGAACTTATGGGTCGATGCAACTGCTGGTGAATGTTTTACACCCGGGATAGCACAAGTCCGTATGTCAACACTGGTGTACTTACATGATGTCATGTTGTAAGTTTGTTTTTCATAAAACTTTAAATTAAACAATTCACGCAAAAAAACGAAAACACAGAAGTAACCGATTAACGTTAACGATGTAGCTTCATATATATTGCATGTTATAGTAAAACTAATATAATGTTACAGTTTTCTTTTTTTTCACACATAACCATTTCTACCACTTTTCGAAAACAGAGTACATTTCGAAATGAAATATAGGATCAGCTGGTTGTTAAAAAAAAACAACATCAAAAGTGTATGAAATTGAAGAAGTTGGAATTGCCACTGCTTCAACAATAGCCCCAAGTATAATTGGGATACAGGGTGTAAATAAATATATTTCCTAGAAATATTTTATAAAGTTTCCATTCCGTTACACTTGTCTTATTGTCAAATGGGTTATTCCGGTAAATCTTTCTGAATATTCATTTGTGGTTTGATCAGCTCTTCATTGTTTGTATAAATTTTGGTTTTTTAAATATGTTCTATGTCCTTTTTGGTATCTTTTGCCTCTCCTTTGTATATGTTTTGTTTTTTCAAATGTGTTTGCCTCGAGCATCATTGAAGAAACATATATTGTCAATATACGCATGAGGTGCAGTCAAATTTGTTACTTTATGTTGTTACTACTCCTGGGTCAATAGCTCTGCTGATGGACTTCAGTTCCTGAAGGCAAAAAACAACCCAGTTGCCAGTCAGTTGGTGCTGGCATAAAAATACAGATTATTTTTTAATGAAATTTACATTAAAAATAGTTTGCTAATCAGTTCAAATTAAGAGATATATCTCCCTTCTGCAAAGCTTTGTATCTTTGTCCAGATTTGACTATTCTTTAGGACCTTTTTATTTGATCAGCTCTTCAATGTTTGTATAATCATAACAATGAGATTGGTGTGATTGCTAATGAGACAGCTCTCCACAAGAGACACAATGACACAGATAACGTAAGTGTTGTTTTTTTCAAATATTTTGGTCTCGAGTTTCACTTAAGAATCATATATTGTCGGAGTGAGTATCTGGTATTGTGAAATTGGTACCGTTTATGTTATTATTCAATATTTTGTCCATTGCCTATTTCCTTCGCCTAGACAACTGAATTTCCTACGTTTGGAACACTTCAATCTTTTGTTCCCATATTTCCTTTAAATACCTTATATAATCTTTACATATTACATGGATAATTTTACATGTCAGACTATTTACACGAAAATTAGTTAACACTTTTTATATACGTTTATAAGTTTTACACCATGACATGTTCTACGTATAATACTTTTTGGGGACGTTATAGCTCCATAGAAATAGCTATAAAAATAGTTCAGAAATGGTTAATCTAAATATCATTTCCATTGCTGTTTGTTTTGATTTAACACAAGATATAAACCTAACCAAGTCTTCAAGCGGACTATACGGTATGGGTTTTTCTCATTGTTGAAGGGCGAACGGTTGCCAATAATTACTTACATCCACTTCATTAGAACTTTGGTGGATAGTTGTTTCATTGTCAATCGTACCACATCTCCTTATATTTATATTAACTATATCCGTGATATCTGCAAGTGTAAATTGAAAGGTATAAAGGCTAACAGCATTGTTGTCGTACTTTATTCAGTTAATCACATACATTAAATTTTAAACTGGAAACAGTTGTTTACCAAAGTAATTCCGAAATTTAAAAAAAAAAGTCTTTATTAACGTAATTGCATGTTTTTTTTTTGTGTGTTTGGAAGTTTTATTTTAGTTTTAGTCATCTACATAACTTTCTTTACTTCTGTTAACTTAAAATGTTTATTACCATCAAATATGACCAATTGTAATTGCAACTGGTATTATTTTGAAAGTGTTAGTGTAATATGTGTAATTAAAGATCACCGTTACTAACATAATCATCTTGGCATGAATCGTCTTCAAATAACTTTCCACTTCACATACATCTGGATGTGTGCAGCAATTGAAACAATTTCCCAAATGTAAAAAAAACATTGCCATGGTCAACTGCCACGCCATTTTTGTATAGAAAAATAGGATATAATGTATTGTTCATATTTTTGTCAGCTGAATATAACTATTTCAAAACCTTTTGAGTGTGTTGTTCTACGATGTCTTAACCTTATACTTCAATAAAACCCGTTAAACTGTTATATTCTTTTAGCTTTGGAAATTGACTTCACAGAAAATACGAAATTTTTACTATCTTAAACTAGAATGCTGAAAATGTCACACGAGGACAATAAGTATTTGCATTGCTATTCTATTTGGAAAATGCGTCATAATAAATTATTATGGTGTATTTCACTTGTTCACTCGTTTTGACTAATAAAGTAGAAAGGGATCAAAGTCATCACATTTTTTTTTATTGTTTCACCTTGCATAACAATCTGTGTAAATGGGAATACTATCTTCAACGTGAAACTATTGATATAGGATAAATGAGTTTATTGCCTTGTATGTGCTCTCCTTAAGAAAGACTTGATTATGCTTTAACATACTATTATAACCATAAGGAAGAAAAGGCATGGATGTTATGTGTTACTGTTTTCTAATTGTTCACGACCAATGGAAATATCAACAAAATACAAGAAAAAATACGGGTAGACGATAGGTAAATTTTAGTGGAACACATTTAATAAACATCGTCACTGAGTATGAAGTAGTTAAACTACTGAAAAGGGTTAATTTGAAAAATTTGAGTTATCTTCTTTAAGTTTAATAGTACAGGTTTATTTCTTTTTTCTTTCCTCAGACACAGCCTTTTTCTTTTCTGTGTGTAGTGGATGTGGTGTTGTCTCTTTAATTAATCATTTGATACTAAACTTTTTTTATCAAAAATAATAATTTGCATTAAATTGATAGTGAAAAAATACAACTGTAGTTTGTTAATTAAGTGTAGTTTCTTTTTGTTCTACTATTTTGGATCGTATTTCCTTTCCATTTCAAAAAAAGAGGCAAAAAATACCAAAGGGACATTCTCGAAAATAAACTGACAACGCCATGGCTAAAACGAAAAAGACAATCAGACAAACAAAACACAATAACAAACCCCACCAAAAACTGAGGGGTCATCTCAGGTGCTCTGGTAGGGTAAGCAGATCCTGCTCCACATGTGGCACCTGTCGTGTTGCTCATGTGAGTACAAACCATGAGATAAGTCTAATATTTCCGTACTCCATGTGCTCCTTACAATAATATTATTATATTTACCTGTGTGCGTTATTTTATTTAACACCATTTTGTCCAAGGTTACAGTTATCTTTCTGATACTGTTTTACATCTCCCCTCCCCTTTTGTTATTAAAACTGTATTTATATTGTGTCATAGATCAAATTTATTCGTTCAGTGTATGTTTACTTGTTTTTGTTAGTATGTCTTTTTGATAGAGTTAAGTCATTTCAATTGATATTTTTTAGTCACTGTGTGTCTTTTTATGTTGTAATGTTATATTACTACCTCAGGTTAGGGTGAAGGTTGGCACCTGTTTAAACGTTTAAACCCACTGCATTTGTTTGCACCTGTCAGGAATCTGTTGGTCAGTGGTTGCCGTTTGTTGATGTGGTTCATAAATGTTTCTCGTTTCTCATTTTTTTATATAGATTAGACCGTTTGTTTCCCTGTTTGAATTGTTCTACACTAGTCATTTTGGAGCTATTTATAGCTTTCTGTTCGGTGTGAGCCAAAACTCCGTGTTGAAGGTCGTACTTTGACCTATATTGTTCACTTTTTACACATATGACTTGAATGGAGAGTTGGTTCATTGACACTCATACCACATCATCTTATTTCTACTTATTCAGTAGGTCACATTAGGGGGAAATGGGAAGGGACATAAGGAACATATTAGCTATCCTCTGTGAAACGGAAATTCCATAACGGTCAACCAACTCGTGATGGCGTCCATAAAATTTATTAAGTGCTGATTTCAACTTCACAAATTGGAACTCTTGGTTTAATAGCTTCCTTGTGAGCAGTAACCCTCTATCAATGAAATCCTGATAAGAAAATCAAGCCCTGGAATATCGTATCAACTGGGAGAAAGATTCTCCGTAGGCAGGCGCTGCTGGAATATTGCTAAATAGAAATGAACAGTTTACAAACCAGATTTAATCCACCATTTCTACATAAGAAAATGCCTGTATCAAGTCAGGAATATGACAGTTGTTATCCATTCGTTTGATGTGTTTTAGCTTTTGATTTTGCCATTTGCTTATATAGAATTCTCCCTGGAGTTCGGTATTTTTGTTATTTTACTTTTTATAAATGGGAAGCTGAAATCATCTCTTTTGTCAAAGTTTTGTTTTCAACCGACCGTCATTGTCAATTTCTAGATGTTAGTCAAGATATGAGACAGACTTAACTGTATATGTTGTATCCTTTATCTCAAGTTCGATGGGAAAGATGCGATCAACATAGTCACCAAATTTTGAATTATTTAATGAGAGAACATCATCTTTATCATGTTTATAGCGGAAATTAAAGTTAAAGGATACTGCTTATTTCTTGTCTTTCTTCCCAAGAAAGTTCCGTATGAAGTCAGCATCGTATGAATAAAGGAACAAGTTGACAAGAAGAATGGCACAGTTGCTTCCCATGGAAATGCCGATTGTTTGTTGAAAAACACGTTAAAATTATAAATCGGGTATATTCTACCAGTCTAGTAGTCAGCAAATTTGTGTTGTGACATTGAATATCATTAATTTGTTCAATTTCGTAAATTCACTGTATATAAAATCATTTAAAGTGCTCAAAACACTACTTCATTTACTACACTTCGACAGCAGAAAGAGGCAAGCATAGTACGATTGACTTTGATGACGGGTTTGACATCGACGACCATGACCTACTTACCACTCCACCACATACATCGCCCTTGAACCTAAAATCTAAAGAGACTATAGAAGCTGCCATACTATCAGAACAACCAAACATTCCGTATCAACAACAATACCGCAGTCGGAGCAAAAAGGAAGCGAACAGACAAGCAAAGCCAACTTTGTAACACTATGTTCGATAGTCCGCAATATCCTAAAGGATAGTCGGACCCTAAAACGCATTTGTCATCATCATCATCATCATCATCATCATCATCATCATCATCATCATCATCATCATCATCATCATCATCATCATCATCATCATCATCATCATCATCATCATCATCATCATCATCATCATCATCATCATCATCATCATCATCGAAATACTAAGGTTTTTTCAACTGATAATATTTATGTGTCAGACCACCAATTCATCCAATCCAATGTAGAAACTACGTAAAAGTAGCCCTTTCCTGACATAAATAGTGCTTTTGATGTCATTGTTTACTTAAACTAAAAAACAAATTTGCAGACATGTATTTTTGGTGAAAGAAAAATATATCTAGACAAGTTTGAGCTAAAATTTACTTGTCCACAAGTTTGCATTAACAATTGACGATTACTACACTCCATAGTATACTTTTTTAAGATTTCCATAAAACTAGGGGTTATCTTTAGTAGGACTTAGCTTCCGAACGGTAGTTCTTCGTCACAAGACTTTAAACATTTGTTCAAAATTGGCGTGTAGAAAGGTGATGCATGTATGATTAAGGATATACCTGGTTTGTATAAATTTAAACTTAAGGTAAAATATTTCGAAAGCTGTGAAAATTGCATAATTTGGTTAAATAGGTGGTGTGATACATACAGACTTCTTTAGCCCTAACGTAATTGGCCCAACCTTTTACCATTTTCGGGTTTTAACGCTTATTAAAGTTGTATTAGCTCTCCAGCTGTGTAAATGCGAACGCAACTGATGTTTTCTGTAGACAAAAGTAAAATAACAAAAATACCGAACTCCAAGGAAAATTCAAAACGGAAAGTCACTAATCAAAATCCGCGTCTGCATACAATATTAAAAACCTGTGATTTGTGGCATTTTTTTTTAATTGGAAAACTAATGTTTTATTCAGTTTGTTGTCTATAAGTGTAGTATACAGATTAGAAAAGTCAATCGTGTTATATGTTACATCAAAAGAACGTCATGTATCAAAATAAATAAAGAGAGGTTTTGAAAATGATAAACTAATTAATTCCATTATTTTTTCAAGCATCATTACAAAAATTAATTACAAGTTCTTTAATACAGATAAATGGTAGAACATAAAAGTTAATCCGAGATGCAACAAAAATTGACGGGTATAAATGTATTATAGGTGTTAAATTCATAGATGGGAACTTTTAAATGTATACAGGAGGATATAAGTTTAGGTGTGGTAGTAAAATTTCATTCTTAAGGATGATCGCTACTCTTGGATTTTTTGAAAAATTATAAAATCCTTGTTATCTTTTGATAGTTTTCGAACTAAAAGGTATTAAAGTTAAATGTATGAAAAACATAGACACTCATTTTTCTGCAACATTTTCAATTGATTATATCTCTTAAACAAGAACACGGGCCTGTCATATTGTTCTAGTTTTTACGTTCCGTTATTTATATACTATCAATTTACACTAGTGTTTTAAAATGTTTCTTATTTTGAAATAAAAAAGGGAACCACCTTAACAACTTCCATGTAGTCTTTATGTCATACCATTACCACATTGCTACTTTTGGGTACTTGAAGATCTTGATTATTCCTAGAGATGGCAGTATTATTAACCATTTTATTGATATCTCAATTGTACTATTTAAGACAGTTGATAAGCTCCTGCTCTTGACCGATGTCAAGTTCCCGTATTATAACATGGTAATCGGGATCATTCATAAACGTGAATGTTTCGTAGTTTCATATTAAGGGACTATCATATTCTTTAATGAAGTCAGATGTTAGTTGACGTATAACAAAAACTAAACTTCTGTACGTGTAAAATTGGCTTATCGTATTACAATAGGGAGGTATAAAATTTTGGACGCCTGAGTGATTAAAAATGAAAATAAATGACTCTGTTAATGTATTTTATGTCTAAAACAGTCTTTAATGATCATCAGGATAGGAGAGAACAAAGCTGTAATGACACGGGTACACTCATATAGCGCACTGTAAAATGGTATCGTATCACAATTGTTATTAATTTCTAACTAAATATAATTTAACATAGTTATGCCTAAAACTGTTAATGAAATGCATTATCATAAAATAGTGAATGGCAGTGTTATTGTTCTGTTATTTTTGTGTTTGAGTGGTGCAGTAAAAATTGGTATCGATAATGTTGAAATTGGCAATGGTTGATACCTCTGCTGATGGACAATAAGTCCCCAAAGGTATCAACAGACCAGAACTCCAAGAAAAATTCAAAACGAAAATCCATGAACATATTATTTAAAGGTATTTTTGCAATTTTTGCTATTATTCTAAATTAAGAAATATATCTCCCTCATGCAAAGCTCTGATTATTTGCCCGACATTGGCTATTCTTTTGTTCATTTTTGTTTTTTTGCTCTTCATCCTTTTAATAAACATTTTATAATAGTCTGACCTGGAGCATTACCGAAGAGACATTTATCGAAATGGTCATCTGGAGCATATGCGTCCTTTCTTCGTCGTCAGCATTTCAGTTCAGAAACAGATGATAGAACAGCCATTTTGCAAACTTTTAGTTTTTTAGTTAAATTTTGATAAATAAATAGAAAGAAATCATACAATCAAACCGTAATATAATTTACAATAAAATCATTTGAAAAAAATAATTTGTTTTGTCCTTTGATATAACATATTACAGAAACATTAAAATTTGTAATACTGCATTAAAACTTCAACCAACATCTATATATAGACCCTACAAAATATGTGTTATAATTGAAAAAAATGCATTTTTCAACTTTTCTATGTTGAAAATCAAATAAGTTTAAAAGATTCTGTCCGATTTGGATTGATTGATTGTTGATCGTTTGATGTCCCATGGTAATATGTTATGAATGTTTATGCCAATTGCTGTTATTTCGACAAAAATTAAGGGCACTGTTTAATATGGTTCAAATACATGATAGGAACTATTTTGTCTTGAAACTGACTACCTACGAAACCCTAAAATATCGTGACATTCTACCTACACGTTGCATCGGATTTTACGTCCCTTTTCCGAAAAGAATTGCTGAATATTTGTACAGTCAATACAATCACAAAGAGATCCTCTATTACAAATGCTTTACTGTAACACAGGAAAACGTCAAGTGAAGAATCGATTCTTAGCCCTAGTCAATTCTCGAGAAAAATATTACGACATTAAAAAGAACAAGTAAAACCATTTAAATATAAATAAATATATATGCTTAATAATATATTCACAATTGATTTTCTGCGACGCTACCTTTTAAGTTAAAGAAACCGTACTCATTGTGTTTTGATAACTTATAAATCTTATACTGCAAACAATTACATTAGATAATTTCATCTGTTTGTTGTCTTCATTACATTTGAATAATCCAATAGAGGATGTAATTCATCCTTTTTTTTTTTGTCATTTTGGGTTATATACGAGGTACTAAAGGAACTTCCTACATTAGTTTATCTAATATATGATAAGTGTTTCTTGATCAACAATATTCAGAGATGACTTGTTTTAATTTTGACCAAAACATATCTGATTTGTATTTTCTCTTCAGGATTTCAATTGAGTACGCTAGACTCGCGTCTGTATCATGACTTTAAAATTTATGTCCTGTATTTGTCAATACAATTAGCTCATGTGCTGTATTCAAGTATTTGTGCGCGTGGTGGAAAAGGGTTTCCATTTGCTCATCAGAATACCTTACTTCTTATTATAACAAACAGATCAAGCTTAGTCTCATCCACTGCTGAAGTGATTCATAGTTCTCAATTATTTTCTGGGATCTTTTAATTTATTTTAAGGAAAACGTAAAATGTTTAACGGTATTTTTATTAAATGCATAATTCTAACCATTCTAGTAACTTAAAATGTGTAAGATTAATCAAACTCACTTTAATATTTTTAATTTTATCGTCATTTTGCGTCTTGTTATGGTATGAATCATATCACACTAAGTACAACTATCTTCAAAATGGTCTTTTTACATCTTCATTCGTGAAAATAACATGCGTAACTTTACGCCAATTCCAGCTGATAATAAACACCTTAATAAGAAAAAAAGCTGTCTTAAAGTGTCAACTTTATACGCTGTGTTCAACTATATACAAACAGTTAGATTGGCTATCACTTGACCTAAATCATAACAAATCAGTGAACGGATACATTTGACTGCTAGATCATGTCTAACCCATGCTGTTACGTCTCCTGCAATCGACGTTGACTTTGAGTTAACATGATGAAGGGGAACATAAGTAAAACCTAATTCTACATCCAAAATCGAATCATTTTATCAATGGCACTTTAAATAGTAGCTAAATGCTTGTATCATATATATCAAGGACTGTTCGCAGAAGTATCTCGTAAAATCATAATGGGTTGTATATGATCATCTGAAAGTTAAACATACTTTTTAGAGATTTACTGAGAACAATTATATTTTTACTCTTAACCAAACTAACTATTTTAGTCAAAGAAATACTACGTTTTCTGTCTTTCTCCATTACTAGAGAGTGAGGGAAACAAATTGCACATGTGGACTTCATGTCTAAAAGATTGTTTTTTTTTTTTTCATCTCAGATTGTATAAGGTAAAGCGTAATAATCAGTTAAATGACGATATAAAACAACCAATCAGAAAAAAAGATGTCATAAATTTTCATATTCGTTATTAAGTCATTATCTTACTACTTTGTAATCCTTCAAGCAAACTTTCTTGATCTCTTGCAAATTCTATAAAAGGTTTGGAATTTCTTATTGTTTGTCTGTAGGCTTATAGGACAAACTCACAGTCTTTTGCTGTCCTTCATATTTTTATTTTAAACCAACATTACAAAAATACACAGTTTTACATTGATGAGTAGAACTGTTTTGTAATAAATATATGCTATTTTTATTTTGCACAGCGTTATACTACTGTTGCCTTTATTTAGGTATGTTCTCTTTTATCGGGCCTATATGTGTATTAATGTTCATTGATTAAAGTTTATTTCCTTGCAGCTGCCATTTGTAACTTTATCTCTTATTCTTGACTTATTTATTGATATCTGTAAATTGTTTAACCCCGGTGTTTTGTTAGTCTACTTATCTGATATAGCAGGCGTGTCAATCTTGAGGTCACTCCTCCCCAACATCGTCTATAGTAATCAGAAAGTTTGTTGTTAAGTAGAAGTTGAAATTTTGTATAGGAAATAGATATACATGTTTACTTTTTGTAAAAATTGTATTTGTATTAATTGAAATATTATTGATTTATTATACACAGAGAGACCCACTTTGTTGATTTGTCATGCTAGTTTCAAATGTTTATATTTATACACACAACATTTTAACTGGAACCTATGCAGGTGTACACAAGCTGCACATCAATTCTTATCTTAAGGTTATATTACAATTTTTTTCATTATAAGATTGCTGAATATGTTGTGGATATGACAGCTGGTGTTAACATTCTCATGTATTCACTGCTGGACATTGCTCACTAGTACCTCAATTAATACTTCTGGTAGTGAAATGGATATACTTGAAATGATAGCTGGTGTGTTTGAATTAATATTAGCTCCAGTGCAATTATGGTCGTCTACAAATGTTTTCATTTAGTGAATAAACAATGTGTACTATTATATGTATTACACAAGAACGGTTTCGAATATATGGATAGAGGAATACACTAGTTTTGGACAGTTCTATAGTTAAACTGGTATACGTTTATTTTTCCAAGACAGGTCAGTTTATTGTACATTATTTATTTTCTGAGAGCAATCTGAATGTCGTTCATATTTCTTGCTTATTTGAATAGTAATTAATGCTCATACTCATTAGTTAATTATCGAAACATACAACTTCATTATTGATTTTACAAGGAACAGCTTATACAGTTGCAATGCAATTGATGAGTGTAACATGTTTGGATGAACATATTCGAATTTATTATTCTCTCGTTTTATTATCGTTGGTTTGCACCGTAAAAAAATGATTTACTGCTGACTAATTATATCTCATAGGCGGATCCAGGGGGGGGGGACACCCTGGGGGAAAATTTTGGTTGATAAAAAAGGGAATCACTGAAGCATGACTGTAGCGGGTCCCCTCTTATGGTAGTCAGTGCCCCTCCCCCAATCTTATAAAAAGTTCTGGATCCTCCACTGTATCTTAATCTATTCAGTACTATTCTAGACTTTATTTGATAGGGACGTACACACATCTACAATTTGAGTAAGAGACTAAACTCATTACAATTATTTAATACATTCTAAATATACCATCTCGGTATATCATACATATACACATTGAAAATGTTAATATGATATTTCTGTCTTATCGTTTACATGTTTACTGTGATCACATGGCCTAGGAATGGCATACATCATTTAGACTTTGTATACGATGCATCAGGTTGTATACTATATGTTTGTTCCACGTTCCTAAAAAAATACTATACCACGTGGGAACTTCTTCCTAAAATATTTCAGAATAAGTACGTCCTGTATTCATACACTATTTGTATAAATTTATCCTTAACTTTTATCAAGTTCTTATCGTACTATGGCGTGGAATAACACTCCACAGCATATGTTCGGATTTTAGATACTAGTTAATATTAACTCAATTTCACATATACATTTTACAGACCTTCTAAAATTCAAACTGACCATTATTCCGTGCGTTCATCGTGTATCGTGCGTGTTGCGTGCGTGTATCGTGCGTGTATCGTGCGTGTACCAATCGTGCGCTCATCATTCATCGTTCCGTGTATTTTCCGTGTAACGTGCGTGCATCGTGTATTCGTAATCGTGTATGGTGCGTGTATCGTGCGTGTATCGTGCGTTCATCAATCATTCATTCTTAACCGTGTATCGTGCGTTCGTCAATGGTGTATAACTGTGTACATCAGATAACGTGCATTTGTCAAACGTTCATCTCTAATCGGGTAACGTTCATTCATTGCGGTTTTTATATGATAGTCGGTTATAGAGCTCATCAAAGCTTATATTTTATCTCACGGTTAAAGTGTATATATATGTTCCGACTTTAAATAACATTTACATTCATACTTACTTTCTTGTGAACACTTAATTAACTTCATCGTACATAACGTTCATACAGATTCATGAATTTTTGTGTAAAATTTATTTATCATCTGTAAACATTTCGTGGTTATTCAGTGAATCTTGGCTGGGACTGACACATTTTAATATAATGATACATGTTCTACGTACAAACAATAACATGATGACATTTCTACGACAGAACAGTTAAAATTGGAATTTCTATTCAACTGAGCGAAATGGGCTTAAAAATATACTGTTGGCCAACTGTTATTTGTTAAAAAATATTCCGCCAATAAAAAAAAACAGTGCTTTTGCAAAATTTAGATGTGGGGTAGCTCCACTAAAAATAGAAACTGGAAAGTATGAAAGAAAAGAAGTCCACGAGATGACATGTGTTGTAGCTCTACTATTGAAGATGAACTTCATGTCATTTTAAAATGCCTATTATATGTAGATTTAAGACAAATTATGATACATTAAGCTAAACATTTTAATGAACATTTTAACCTTTAATTATCAGATAGCGAAAAAATTATATTTTTATTTAATAACGGCAATGTTGCTGCTATAGTTGCCAAAAACATCAACAATATTTCATTGAAAAGAAACGGCATTTTATTTCCTAGTTCTCAAAGAAAAAATGTTTTATTTCTATATAGTACAGGTGGACACTGTAAATTTTAAATGTTAATGAGTAAATATATTGTGTCTTAAAAGTCTCTCATTATTCTTTTTAAGATTGGTACATACAATGCAAATGTTTTAATGTTTTATGTTTATTTCTGTGATTCTCATTTTATGTTTGTATGTGGTGAGACTATAATAAAATATTGAATCAGTATTAACATGAGTAATGTTCAACTTGAGTCATTTCTCCAATATTGAACAATGCAAGATTATAATTCTTCGCTTATTTGGCAAATTCAAATTTCTACTAAATATTCAAACATTTAAGTTTTGATAAATACCATTACAAATATAATTTTTGTCTTCGTTTCTGATGGTCACGTGCACGTAAGGTTATTCCATTGAGAAAATACAATATACAAGATTGTCGGGTAAATGTGGATTGCGGATTAAGATTTTAGATGTCAAACTTGAATTAACAAATTAAACTGAGGCGAATTTAACACGAATATGTATGTTCTCTTCAACAGTGTTTTTATTCTCTGTTCTTTATTTTCATTTAAAATTAGCTAAATATGTTTTGTGGAAAATTGAATACAAATAAACATATGTATTTGAAGGCATTTTTTTAATTTAACAAGTATAAGATCACGCAAATATATCCCGTATTCCTTAAGAAGGATTTTAAATTGAGGAACTTTTTAAACTTGAAATTGTGTTTACGAGTTTAAGATATTCTTTTTTATTTAAAGTTTTTGATAAAATAGTTTAATATATTGTATTATCATAACAATTCTTTATTTAAATGGAATAAACATGGAACACTTTCACAGATTCACTTTTCATTTTGTTCATGGTTGCATATCAAGGACACCGTTTTTAATGTATGTCTAAAAGATTAATATCCGAAAAAATAATTCACAATAGTACTTTGTATTAAAGAATGAAGGATTATTTTACCAGGGGGGTATTTTTTGTTCCGTTACTGAGGACATTTTTTTGTCCTTTATGAATCCATATGACAAATTTGACTCCAATAAGGATAAATTTTATCTTATAGAAAAATCGGTAGTTTTTATCCGATATATTTTGTGTTCATCTTTATCGGATATAAAAGATTGAAAAATACAAACAATTAATTGAAGTTTCGTATGCATCTATCACGATCCAGCAACTTTTGACTAGTATAAAGGGTTGCCTTGGTTTTATAGCTCAAAACGGTATTATTTGTTTTGCTTTACATTGGGTTAAATAATGAAAAGTATGTTTCAGAAATTTACACAAGTTTGATTTCGGCTTTGACTCCCGGGGGCACTGTCGTTTACAGTAAAAGACGAAAATCTACACATGTACGTTCTTATAAAAAAGAAGTTGTGGTATGATTGCCAATGTTCATCAATATATCATAATTATTGTACTCCCCCTAATAATGAATCTATAATATATGCCACTGGACGTTAAACGATCAACTATTAATTCATCCATCTTATCCTTTTAGTTTTGTGATAATTTGCATATCAAATACATAAAACAACAGGGGCGGATCCAGCCATTTTAAAAAGGGGGGGTTCCCAACCCAGGGCAAAAAAGGGGGGGGGTCCAATTATATGTCCCCATTCAAATGCATTGATCGTCCAAAAAAAGGGGGGTTCCAACCCCCTGAACCCTCCTCCTAGATCTTTCACTGAACAACTGCAGAGTTTCACTAAAGTTAGAAGGCCGATATTATTGCACATATAAAACAGACATTAACATCGATCCCTACGTTTTGATCCCCTCACAAAACAACACTTTATAAATTTCATGCATCTATAACGCTTTTCTGGATTTACTTTCACTAGGAACGCTCAATGCTAAATATTTGAAAGCCAAAGAATGTATAAAATAGATAGGAGTGTAGAGCTATATGACCAATAAAGGGCCTATACACATTCACAACATTCTGTGTATTTATGTGTCTGTCCAAAGTCAAAAGCACGTAGTTCAGTGGTTTTCGTAACATCAATTCTGTTATATACATGTACATGTATTTGGGCTTTTTTTTTTGTGGCAAGATACATGTATCTTTGAAATAAAGAAGGCCGTTAGTTTGCTCAATTGAAATGTTTCATATTTTTTTCATTTCGGGGCGGGGACTTTAATAACCGACTTTACAGTTCCCGTATTTTTTCATTATTGAAGGTCGTATAGATATAACTTTCTTGAATAGTTGACTCACTAGTAATTATACCACATTTTCTTATTTTTACATAAGCCTTCAATCCATCAAAAGCCAATTTAGTCTGCTGTAGCTGAAACCTACGTTTCTCAAAAAAAAAATCTAAATTTATATAACGACAATTTAAGAAATGTTTGTCATAGATATCTGTTCGTGATATAAGTATCAAAATATATTTGCTATGAAGATGTGTAAACCCTTAACTAAAACCTATTTCTTTGGGCAATACCTACGGGAATTAAAATAATAAAAACCATTATTAGAAAATCGGAATATATATGTGTGTATGGCTCGGAGGTGCAATGGAGATCATAAAGTTTGACGGCCACGCGTGAAGTGCGCTGGTCTGCACCGAAGTGCGATGAGCTGTTCGATGGTTTGCGATGGTTTATATAACCCGGGATACCTAGATTAAAGTCTACAGATGTGCAATTATTATGAGCAGTATATTTGTTTCAATGTCAGTATATAAAGCATTTACTAGTGTTATTGTCTATGAATGTAATAGTTAAAGTTGCCGCGTACTAATTTAGAGATCGTCCTATTTGATGTTTTGCATGTGGAAATTATTCTTGCTTCAACATGTATCTTTACTTAATTTGTTCCTCTAATGAGATCATCATTTACCGTTATATAATCATAAGAATAGTTTCACGGTGGACCCGTATGTATTGAGGGAATGACACTTCATCGTACGTAAAAACAAATCTTTCGTATATTTTCCGTTTCAAAGTCCTACATGTATATTGAATTTTACCCACACTGACTCAGAAAGTTGACCAGCGCTGGGTATGCTTTAATCTCTTATTATAGATGTCAGGTAACTTACTCGTGTTTATGTTGGATTGCTGTCTGATTGACGAATATCCGTCATTTTATATATATATATATAACAAACAAATTTAAATTATAAATATATATTTAAATTATATATATATTTAAATTTGTTTTTTAGGGTTGCATCCAGTTGCACCTTTTCATTTAAAATATATTTCCGTGAAGTAATCTCAAAAGATTACTCACTTCAATAAAAAATAAATAAGGGAAATGAAACCTCTTCTCGCATGTTGCACTTTGTGTTATTGTTCTCTTCGACAAAATACTGCCTTGAACTCAATGTTGGTATAAATATAAAGAAGCCACATTTGGTTCTTAAATGGATATTTTTTAAACACCTAAAGCTAGGTAAAGCCTATCTCTATGTATTGGCTCTTAAATTCGGCAACCTTTAGAGACCGACCGTGCTTGGGCTTTATAGCCAGTCAAGGTCGCTAAACTCTCATTATCCGTTTAGAGATTTTCTGAAAATACGATGGTTACTGTCTCATTAAAAACTAAAACCTTATCAAATATGGTGGCCTTCGGCTGTCATCTGCTCTTTTCGGGTTGTTGTCTCTTTGACATATTCATCATTTCCATTCTCAATTTTAAAATAACTAAAAATATGATAAACAGTTGTCAGATCAATATTCATTTAACAACCCAGTGCGTTGATACAGGTTATATTCTACTGAATTTAATATATCCGTTATTATTACGTAATTATATAAGTCCCGTGTCCAGGTAAAAATAACAATTTGTGGTTTGTATGTCAGGTGAAAGTGACAACGGGTGGTATGTATACTAAAATGTTTATCGTCTTCCATTATACATGAGGGTGTGGATGGGGGTTTATAGAATAGAAAATTATTGACAAAAAAATAAAAAATACAAAAAATAACCAGACAAATATATAGAAAAGAAAATGATGAGGTACTAGAATATATGGAAGAAAGAATGATCGACAAAAGGTATAACGATTAGAAAAAAATGCCTAAAATGATAGAATACAGAAATAATGAATCCCTATTCAGACCCTCATAATCTGACGATGACATTTAGCTTTAGGACAATTATGGGCATGTGATACAGTTTTAGACCCACAGTGATTTTTTAAAAAAGTTCACATATATACAAGCTAATTTTTACAAAATCAATTTGTATATGTAATAAAAATTGTATCTTCATGTGCTAAATTTAAAAGACAAATGGGTTTGAATTATTCGACATTTACTTATAACATTTCGGTTTCTTGGACATTTTTATCCTTTGAACAGACATCCTTAACTTTTTTGTTTCAAAAGATGTAGATATGCGGATTTCGGTAAAGAGATTAGGAATATCTTCGTTACAAAATTGGGCTCTACATTTGTGTAACAATTCTTTTTAATATTTAATTTTTGTGAAAAGAAATTGATACAAGAAGAAAAAACGGTATTTTTGTTGTATATTTATCTAGTTAAAAAAAAGTCGGTAATTTCTTCATAAAAGTTGCAACGAATAATCTTCATACAGTATCAAGCAAAATGTCATGTCTAAAATGAGGGGGCCATAACTGATAACACTTGTTCCTTAAAAAAATTAAAAAAATTATATTTGGATAAGAAAATAACCCAGATGTTAAGATATATTAGAATAAAAATATTTTTTTAATTTTTTAAAAATCATTTAATATTCATCGGTTTATGATTAAATGAAAAATATAGAAAATTGTTAAGTTGTTTTTAAGGAAGGAAAATAATGTTTGTCCCGAGAAAACCCCCTTGGGATATCTTTTACAGTTTGGAATTGGAATTGGAATTAAAAATTGCATTTCCCAAAGAGTTTCAGGTAAAACCCCGAGAATCTCACCTCCTAGAAATTTGAAGTGCCAGGATGTTTGAAAATATGTATGAATTTTATTACATACTTGAAATTGTATAAGGAATATAAAAAGATTCAGTATGTTTACTGTACAAACAAACAACAGACACAAAGTGATGGATACAATTGTGGCTTATATTGTTTAATTCATTTTTACTGAGAGCAAAGTTTGATTGATTGATTATTCATTGGTTGCTTAAACGTCAAGTGGCAAAAATTTCATGCATATTCAGGACGAAAAGTCGTTTCAGAAGTATATTATGAAGTATTTGGTATTACAAATGTTTAAATTTCATTTTCTTAGCTATTTCTAATTAATTTGTACGAATCAGATTTTTC
Source organism: Mytilus californianus (assembly GCF_021869535.1). NCBI lineage: Eukaryota > Metazoa > Mollusca > Bivalvia > Mytilida > Mytilidae > Mytilus > Mytilus californianus. The sequence goes on from NW_026262722.1 coordinate 181,841, forward strand.
TGACAAATTATATATTTTGCTCTAAATTAACTCATACGATTCTGATAATATAAGGAACATTGTAACTTAAGTAAAAAAAAAGAGATTATGATTGTTTAATCAGTTGTTATGTAAGCTCGCTCGTGTCAGTCGGATCACTGATTTTCGGCAATATCAAGGAAAAACCGGCACGTTCCAAATATTGTTCAACTACTCATTTAATGGTGATTCTTTTTCTTTAAAAATTGGAATTTATGTAATAAAAATCTATCTATCTCTACCATAGTATGAAAACAGAGTACAAGTAACACGTCCTTTCTAGTACTTAGTGGCATATTATAAGTCCTTAGCAGTGTTAAGACGTATGTAGGCATAAAACAGTCGAAGGCCACCTATGGGTAGAAAATCCCGCACCAAAGGCGTTTTTCAGCTGGTCCCTAAACAAAAATAAATTTTAGTTCAGTGATAATGGACATCATACTAAACTTCGAAACATACAAATATTTCCTAAATTTCGGAACGTAAACATATGATAATTAATTAGTTAAGGTTACAAATTTAGGCAGATAAAAAGAAGGGGGGGGGGGTTCAATGCATTTGAATGGGGACATATGGTTAAAACCACCCCTTTTATCCTGGGTTGAGAACCCTTTTTTTAAAAATGGCTGGAATCGCCACTCTTTAAAACGTAGCAATTTATAAATTATTTATATTAAGTAGAATTATAAAATCGATGAGTTTTATAATTTGACAACACTCATTGATATTGGAAATACTATACTACAATTAATTTATTTAATACATGGAGTGTTTAGTAAAACTGTCGAACAATCAACATAGAAAGCGAGATATCTAAAATTTGTATACCCTTATAGATTTTCATTATCATACAACAATTTTAAATGCAATTCCAAATAAAATGGCTTTGAGAACCGTGTATTAAGCGCTTATCGTTCATTCGTCAATGAATCATTCATCGTGCGTGTATCGTGCGTGTATCGTGTGTTCATCATTCATCGTGCATCGTGCGTGTATCGTGCGTTCATCATTCATCATTCATTTTTCGTTAATCCTCCGTGTAACGCTCATCGCTCATCGTGCGTGTATCGTGTATCGTGCATTCACCGTGCGTGTATCGTGCATTCACCGTGCGTGTATCGTGCGTGCGTGTATTGTGCGTGCGTGTATCGTGCGTGTGGTCAGTTTGAATTTTAGAAGGTCTGTAATTATGTACAGCTCATTTTATATATTTTTTTAATGATTTCATGGTTCATATACGCATGACCATTCACAATTACTATTTATACTTTCCTCTTCATGTAAACATTCTGTCGGCTGCTGACTTTCTCATACTCAACATTATTCACCTCAAAACATCACTTTAGAGACAGTTATAATACACAGACATAATAATATACTAATACTTCTACTAAAAAGGAGTGATTAAAGATACTAGTAAACACAGCTGCAGCATAACCATTTCCGAAGTCTATCGCAGTTTATTAAATAATTAATCTAGAATTATTTCTCAACAATATTGACCTTATCTATTAAATTCTATCTTAGACAATTACATATGCATTACAGATGAGGAAAGGTTAAGGAGTACAGATCACGACGAATAAATACGTTGAATAAATTGAGGTTATTTCTAGTTTATGAAAATTATCTTTATCGTCTCTCTATGTTGTCTGTAATTAGAACAATTAGTATATAGAAAAGAAGATTTGATTGATAGTATCGTATCACAACACAAATTGATAATAATCATCCTAGTCATACAATATATATATATATATATAGCTTGATAGACGGTGATCACGTTTTATAGATTTATTGATATATGTATATTTTACGTGGTTTTGACCCTTATTTTATTTATTTTCATATTTCGAATATGGAGAAAAACATTGGTTGCTCACACAACCTACCGGAACTGCGATATTAATAATGAGTATACTTGAATGCAAAGAGCTGCTACCAATTAAACATGTTTAGACATAAAGATACTATGAAAGAAACAGATCGCTTGAAATCGACATATTTGCTGATAATACATTTATACATCTCAGTTTATTTACACAACATGACAATGTTGAAAGGTGGCTGCTTCAAGAAATTGGTAGCATTGACAGTTATACATTGTTTTCTATTACCTCTATCAACATAGTATGACATACATTATCCTAGTGAGATCTGTTTATTAATCTAGCAAAATAGTATGACATGTGTTAACAAACTTAAGCATGTTAAGTGTGCTTCGACTGATAAATTAACTTTTACACAGAATGAGGTATTTTCGATTCGAACTTATATTACCATTAAACAGCAGTTATTATCGGATTTTTTCGAATATCTGCATTATTCCGAATATACATGCAAAACTAACCTAACTGTCGATGTATATTTATATCTGACTGTCAAGTTAATTTACGTTAACAGGCATAGTAAAAACTTATTATCATATTTGTCTATAATATCAGTTGTATAAATATGTGACTCATTGGTTGCAGTAGCATTAAGCTATACTTGTATATTATTGTTTTATCTACATGTTTTATCTATATTATCGATACCACATGTTTACTTCGTCATGTTTATGTAATGCTATTATTAATGAACTCATGCTACACATGTATCTTAGTCTGAGTGTTCAAATAAAATCTTGAATCTTAAGAATCTTTACACCGAGCACTATTTATATTTAAATCAAAGATACAATTGTAATGGTTTCAAAGATGACATGATTCAACCGGGGTGCGTCGGACATCTGACGGACACACCCGTTATATTAGAAATTGGAAGTTAACAGGCATCAAGATCTGTTGAAATTATTATTCATAAGTTGCAAATAGATCTGTTGTTATTATTATTTCTTGACTAAGTTAGTAGAAAGCTATTTATAATTAATTACTATGTTAAGTATTTTCTTATATAATCAATATCTATTTTTATTTTTTATCACTAAGCTCTAACTATTTTTAGAACAAAGGTTTGTTACAGTACACATAATCAATTTGGCACAATCACTATTTCGGAGAAAAATTTTTGAGATACTCAATGCGTTACAAAGGCAGTATGTGTAACACATTTCGTTTGGGCAATGTAATAATGGATTTTACCTATACTTTACATGTCACAAAATTATTGCTTGAGTTCTCAGGCAGCCCTGAATAAAACGGGTAACTAGGCAGCCCTCTCGTCGGGTGAACGAATCATTTGTTTGTCCATTTGACAGTTCTTTTGAATACATGTTTTAGTGTGCAAATGGTTTTTTCACTCGAGGTTATCCATCTCAGGTTGCAAAGTGAGCCCATGCCCTCTTAGCATGGGCTGGGCCAGCGCTCAACATGCAGGTATATAATTTATGAGTAGGTATTAAATATACTTGAGTTACCTATGTTTGACATGCCAGCGCTCAACATGTCACGCGTACAGAGGTATTTCGAAGTAACACAGTGTTCTTCGAATTATGCTTCGAGCTCTTGTCAATACTCTCTATTAAAGGCTCGCTTTGCTTTAAGTTCGCATTGTTTGAGGTGTCATTCAATACTGTACGAGTTATGTTTCTGTTCGATGTATACTCAAGCGGCTCATATTTTTCTCCTCATGGTCTAAGTTAATTGAAGTCACAGTAATACATCTACACTCTATCGTCTATTGCAGTTTCAGCGATAGATGCTCGAATAATGTGAATTTAATTTCTTATTTTACTTATTTTTTAAATACATATCAATCATCAGCATGTTGCATGTTGCCCGTAACGACAATTTTTGTATTTTTTTATATTTGTATTTATTGTGTTTTTATTTTGTTATGTATATATATTAAATATTTCGTCATTTTTGATTTATTTTGATTTTTTCTATTGGGTTATTAATTTTTTTATCTTAATTGGAATTGATTCATCAGTCGTTCTGGGTTTGTTTTCATATCAGTTTGATTGATAGCGTGGAGATGCTTCTAACACGCATTAAATCTTAAATCAGCTGGGGGAAGGTCATCGTCCGTTCATATCTTTGTTTAAAACATAAATTATTAGTTTAACTCCTAGACTGAAAATGCTTATATATATGATATCATGTTATAATTGTACAACTTATGCTAAATGCAGGGTAAAGATGTTTGATAAAAGTAAGAAATACAAATATTTTTCGCACGTTCAAGGCTGATATACCATATATTATAATCAGCTACTATTTGTCAGTAAACATACTATCACTAGCAAGTCAATACTGAGGTTGTGAGTTCGAATCCCGCACCAAATCAATTGCAAAGTAAAAGGCTGGAGTGTTTAGTACATATTATGGCATTTTATTGAGCAGGAGAATTTACAAAGAAAATAGAGTAAATTGAAGTTATACCTAAGAAAATCTAAAATCAACCCTGAAAATGAAGCCAAATTATTACAATTATGTACTTTACATTCAAATCGCATTTTAAAGCTGGAGGATCATTTTGTCTCTTTGAATTGATTTTTTCACAATTGTATGAATTGTTTGGTTGCTCTTCTCTACTTTTCCAGTTTTCGTTAATCAAAAAATTCAAAATATTAGTCTTTCAATTAAAATTTGCTTATCCCATCATCTATTTTCATATTAAATTTGCATAATTTTTTGACATGAAAATCATCCTAAATTTGTGTATAACTGCGATACAAGTATTCCCTTATTCCCTCATTCCTATGTATCTTTTTTTATATAATGATTTGGCAATTTGTTCATTGTCCTTTTCTTAGTCGCAACAAAACTGTACAGGCAGACGGACATGGAAATGCTGATATTAACAAAACACGGCTTTCACATTATATAATAAATGTATGTAGAATGTAACTTTTATATGATTTTGATTATATAATATACAAAACTTAATGAATGATTAAAAGGTTTCTTTATTTCGCGAAGGTTTGCATTATAATGCAAACTAAGGAAACAAATATAACAAACAAATGTGTATGGTGCTAATAAGATCCGTAAACTCCACTTTGTTCTAGATATAAAAAAAAAATGAAAAGTGATGGCGATGGCGATTACTTTTTCCATAAAAATAAAAATAAAAAAACAAAAATAGAGCATTTTATCATATTTTAATTTTAAATGTCAAAACGAATTTGGAGGTTTTTTTTTAAATTAAATTTAAATGGCTCCACATAGGTACCTTTTTTTCGTATTTCAATTTTGAATTGAATTTCAAAAATTATTATGGTGGTAAAACATACAAATACACTTATTTTAAATATTGAAAATTAAATCTATCATTGCATATATGTTATCTTAATTTTTCGATATTCTTTCAAATCGAAAAAGTAAATTGCATTAACATTTTGAATTGCAAATCTAATACAGAACATTAATTTATTTTAAAGACTTCATAAGTCCCTTTCCCGTCTTCAAAACAAGTTCTTTAAAAATTGCTTTCAACATACATGTATTCGATTTGCAAAAGCTATTTTTGTTTACATAAATGTACATGAAAAATACACCAAAATTGTTTAAAATTGACCGTTTACAAAATGTACCAGTTAACATTTTAACCAACTTTGTCTTCGAATCTAAAAACAATTCTCATCATATTAAGATAAGAACAAAATCCAACTCTAGTACAGACCTACTTCGATCAAAGCTCAATCTCGAGTTAGAAGTTGATAGTAACTAAAGCACTGTGCAGTCCATGAGGTTTACTTCTTCCATAATAAATTTCAACAGCGAACATGGCAATATATAATGTTGATGGTAGGCAAAGAATAAAAACATTTATGGTTCAAGTATGCTTTCCAGACAACAAACATGTCATAAGTTACCACAAGTAAAAATCAAAGATACTCTGATATAATTGCGTACATCATACGTGTGATTTGTCTACACAGGATTATTTCGAATGCAGATCGCTAGAATCACAATAGTTTGAAGGCCTTATTGATTAGCAAGTAAAATTGCAATAAAGAATGAAAAATCTTAGATTTTGTTCCTAATCTGGTTCAGACAATCTATGTAGAAGATTTTACATATTCTAATAATTTTTAGATTTAAGCACGTATCAATGATCTACTTTGCCATCACATGAGTGTTTACTACTATGTTGGTAATACCATCGGGGACTGATCATCTGCCAACAATACCATCTACTCAGTGGTTGTGAAATCTCATAAAAAAATAATACTCAAAATTCCTACGCCAGACACGCCTTATTCTTACTAGACTCGTCAATGATGTTCAATTTGAAACTGTTGGATGGCCAATCACTGAGGGAAAAGTACTGAAACCACAGATTTAAAAAAAAAATGTTCTTTATATGGATTAGACTACTTCTGCTACAAAGTCAGTTTGTATGCTACACCAGTCGCACGTTTCGGATACCCAAGATTCACCATATATCAAAACACTTAGAACGGCAAACGGAGAAGTAAGTAATGATCGATCCGTTCAACAACACAAATAATTTGATTCAGTTAGTCACATTCGCGGAATTGTATTCCTAAAGAATCCCATAAACGTAATATTGTTTAGCCGTATACATCATTAAGCAAAAATCAATTACTTTTAACACGTGTAGAAAAGTTGTTATTTTAACGGATGTATTGGAACACATTAGTAACCATAAGACAGGTTGATTCAAAAACGAAAACATTAAAAAACTACGTATCCCTGCTCTATGAAAAAAATGTGGTATTTAATAGTTCCTCGCCAAACAAGGGACATAAAGCACTAAGTATGTGTACTAAATATACGAAGCTCAACGACGGAAACGTGTCTGAATATATATGGTTATGTATGCAAAATATCGTAAATACATTACAATCCTCAATATGCATTAAACAGTTTACATTTGATATACAGCCGACTTCTGTCCATCAATCAAGCAATCAAAGAAATAAATGGTCATAATACGAAACATACATTTTTTAACGCATTTTATTTGAAAATTTAAAGAAAACGAAATCACAGATATCAAAGGCATGAATTGGAGAAGGGCATCATTTATGTTCCAAATGTTAAAGATACTAATACTTGTTGTTTGGTGTGAGCCAAGGCTCCGTGTTAAAGGCCGTACTTTGACCTATAAGTGTTTACTTTTTATATTTCTTATTTATATAATTGAAGAATTATTTATTATTTACACTTATTTGTCATAGATGTACAAAAAAAAGGTAAAAATATTGTTATCTTAATTGAATGTATTTGTTTTTTAAAACAGTTTAGATTAGTTTACGTTTAGATAATTTTTATAAAAAATGATGATTTAACTGCCACCAAGTATTTCAAGATATTTTTGAGACAATCATCAGGCAATCGACATAAGTATCTAATGAGTATCAAATCCGTTGTGTATATATTTGAAAATTTATCGTAGGACAAAAAAAATACTTCTATTAAATTTAAAATAAGCATTCCGATTAAAAGATATCATAATTGCCTTGAACTTACATGTATGCTTTGAAAAGGTTAGACAAAACTGTGAAAATATGGTTGAATAAACCTTGGTGTGCTTGGTTTTTTGGTATTGGTGTATTTTTGTATAATTTTCTCTTTTTTTTTTTGGCAGTAATACTTACGGTCTTCTAAACAATAAATTTCTGCCACAATAAACAGTAAAAGAGTATATACCATCTCAGTCTGAAACATAATAATTGGAATCATTTGAAATCACAAAAATGTATTTGAGAAACTTTTGTCTGCTTGCCGTCGGTATCGTTTCAACTGAACAACTTAAAAAGTCGTAATATAGCAGCTGATTTTTTATCTTTCCGCGAAAAATATTTTGTTGTTTAGCAGACAATCTAGAATCATTTGTCAATACTTAGCAAACATCTGTACTGGAATGCCTTACACCAGAAGACCAGAAGGTAGAATTCAAAGCAAATAATGGCATCCCATATTCATCGACATTAGTTACCAGAAAATCACTCTCCTTTATTCTAGAAACCATCCCTTAACATACAGATGAGTGTAATATAGAATTATATTTACTAGGCTTTTTCTAAATGTTCAACAAAATATATTTCTTAAATCTGTACTATCACTCTTTGTGTGTTTTTTGAAACGAACAATCTTACTTTTCGAAGAAACATACTGATTCAACACCAAACAAAAAAAAAAGCCGATATTATCAGAATGCTGGGCTTTTTCCAACAAAATACTTGAGTCTATTTTGATGGATTCATATTTCGTATTTTTGACCCGGATTTGTTTTCGCTTAATCGCCTTATGACTTTTGAACAGCGGTATACTACTGTTGCCGTTACTATTCAGCACAAAGTCGGTGTTCATGTTGGTAATTAAAGTGTTTTACACTTCCGGTCGACGTGGTTTTTTTTTTTCGTTTTTTTTTACACTCAATCAATGATTAATATAAATACAACTTTTCCTAAGTCATACACAACGTTCTATACAGACGAAAAAACATTCTAAATTGTCATGATATATTGATGATGTTTTGTCACACAATAATCAACATTTAAAAGGGTAATATGTATGACCCAATGACATTAGAGTTTAAGATACTACTGAAACAAAGTGTTTCATTAATGTCTAGATCGTTTGTTGATATAAGCACAGCTAGATTACTTTTAAATAGGATCAACGACTAAGATGATGATTTAAGTAAATAAATACCACATTTTCATTTCTCAGCAGCATACTACTGTTTTCTCAAACTAGCCGCTTTAACACATTTCAATTCTTACGTACATGCGCGAGCTTACTGATATTTTGCAAAAATATATTTTTAAAGAATATCATCCTGTTTGAAAAAGATGATCATGCATAAAATTGGGGAAGAACGACGGAATTCTAAATTCACATGTTTATCATCCTAATTAATTAGATACTAGAATATTATTCTTATATGTACAACTGCAATTTATACAATACTATGATTTATGACGAATGATTATTTGCAAGGCGGGACGTAACAAGCATAGCAGGATACGAACACCCTGTCGAAGAATCATTTCGCGCTTTATCAAGTGTTCAGGTGATCTTTTTTATCTTGATTATTTCTTTCTATTACGGGAACATCAGTATCTACCAGTTGTCAGTATATATTTAATTTATTCTATTTTGAAGGACAAGACATTATTATTTTGAGTGAAATGAATTTAGAATTGAATGCGTTATGAAAACGTATATTAAAAAAATTCAAAAAGATTTATGTTGGGTAGTTTCTGAATTGTATGCAAATCAAAATTTGTAAATTTGGTTTTCAGGGAGTATTAAAAAGACTTGTCAATATGTGAGACCATTTTGTATCAATTGAATTATATTTGTGGATTCTTAGTTTGGTGGACTGAAAAAGAAATGTATCTTTTGTGAATACTTGATTTTTTGTGAAAATGGTTCGCCTTTTTCCACCAAATTAACGAATGTTGTTACCACACAGATAATAATGAATCCACAGTGCATGGAGAAATAACGTAAACCTCCAATTTGTAATAGGCATAAATAAGGTAAATCAGGTCAAAATATAATTTATAACATTTATTTATATACATTTCGGTGACAAAAAATCATCGGTATGACCTTTAATTTATTGTTATAATTGTGAATACAAATAGTCAATTCGACTACTTAAGCTTATTTTGAATTTTTTATACATTTATTTTGAATTCGATATAACAAATTAAAACAATTGTGATCACGGATTCAAATCGTCTTCCTTGTTATCCGTGTTATCACGAATTTAACTATAGTTTGTTGTTATAAATTTTACAATTTGTGATGACTATTTTTCACTAGTGATCACGGTTTTCATAAACGAAAGCATATGATGTGACAAATTGAAGCTATTATCGCAAATTAAAAAAGAAAACAAACAACGAAAATCAGTATAAACAAATTATGAAATAAGTGATAACGATTTTTATCAGCGTTTTTTTTTTTTTTTTAATTCCTGATTTTGAATTCAAACTGTAGATTAGGGATGTCCTAAATGGGCTTCTTTGATAGGACTAAATAGGTATTTGTTACGTCTTCTAGTTAGGTAGTTATGCATTTAGATATTTTCAAACTGCACTAAGATTTTGTTTTTACTGTTTTAAAAACGGTAGAATAATCATTATAAAGGTGAAAAGCACTTACTTAAACGAAAACAAAAATGAAAAACGGCATTAAACGAAATGGCCCAAAGAACCTATTCCGAAACGATAACACGAAATTAACGCAGGCAATAATTCTTAAGCACAATAACTGCAACATAAGTGAAAACGTTTTGCCGAACATGCCAATAGATGTCAGTTTTTTTTTTTATATATTTAATGCGGATAGTAGTTGTACAATTGTAAAGTAATGTAAGATAGTAACGCAACATACATTCCTACAGAGACGTTTACTAATAAGGCCCTTTAAGGCCTGCATTTTACGCATAATTCACACAAAAAAGTATTTGACGGACATCAATAACAAACGATACTGAAGTCATATACTTCTTTAAGTTAATCAGTACTTAATAGTCATACAACGGAATGATAGTGTTATTAAAGGTTTGCAACATGTTATGGTTTCTTAGTTAAAGAATTAATTAAGATTTTATAAGAAACTAAGTTTCCAATTCTCCCTCCCTTCCAGAAAATATTTTTGTTAGAGGGATTTTGTTATATGTTTTAGCTCATGTCTGTCATACAGTTTTCCATTTTTTTCAAGTGTTTACATATACCTCAATTGAAAATTAAGGTTGAAGAGTAACTGATTAAAAGTTCATCCAGTAAACCCTCAAAATGTTTAAAGTATTTTATTTTTATTTTGAGCAAAAGATTGATTTTGCTGCTGTTCTTATTTAGTCCAAGTTACAGATCAGTAGTCAGTGTTGTGTAACATGATATGTAGTCATTCAGAAAGCAAAACTGTCACTTCACAAAAATGGGTGTTATCCCTTTAATATGTATACACTAATAATGTCATTTTCACATATACTCGTATTTTTAAAAGATCGCAAACAAAGTTTTAAATTTCCTCTATCATTATTGTTTTCACTAGTGTACCTTTAAATTGTAAAGCCGAAAGAACTAACAATCTTAATCATATATCAGGGTTGTTTGGCGAACAAAATAAAAAATAGCATAGTGATGTTTTCTCCTTGTCACCATAGTATTTTATAAACATATACGATTCGCATGTAGTCGATCCACGTCTGCTGGCAAATAATATACTTATGATATTCAATTCTGTTTTAAAGAACACAACAAGAACGTGTTTGATAGATGTTGTTCAGACAGCAATATACTAACAATACCGTATGAAATAAGATACGCATCATCTCCTATCGAAATCTTCATTTCACAAAGTTTGGTATAACGTCAGTCCTGTATACGATATCCCAAAATGTAATAAATTAGAACCAACAATAGATGAACTAAGCTTTCTATCATGCAACTTTGGTATAGATAAATAAAAAGAAATCTTCAACAAGTCAATACACGAGATCTCAACCTAGCTAACTCTCATGCTGAAGTGAACTACAATTAGAAAATGATAACTCACGTACTGCATAATTGACATCAATAAGTACAGTGTTTCTCAATCATTTGAAATATTGAAAGCACAGGGTTTTTTCCAGTTAAAATTAGCAATTTTGGACCGTAGTTCGAAAATAACAACATTTCTATCTTATGTCATCTATAGTAATGCGCCCAATGTCCAAAGCGTCCTCTAGTTATCGAGTTTAAGTTAACGGAATAACACATGGCCATTTTTTATGCAAATTATAGGAAAATCATTTTATTTTACAATCTTGATTGTCGTCGTTAGTTTCTGTGGTCACGATTTTCCAAATTTCGTGATTTTACAAGGTACCTCCAGAAACCGTGTTGTACGGAGAATCCTTAACATGAAAAATAGAATTACTGCTCTCTTTGTTCGTAGTTGAAATATTTAATAAATATATCATACATCGATAGCAAACAGTATTAAAGTAATTCTCGTATAAGTATTTCAGCATTTTAGTGAGACTAAAATTCTACCCGAAATTTACCCCATTTCCATTTCAAGCAAACTTATTATGTGTATCATCACGAAATTTTAAACTCTGATTAAAGCAATAAGACACAGTGCATGTGTGTGCAAAATTTCGTGTGTGAAGTATAAGTAGTTTGAAGAAATTAGCAATTACAAATACCAATTAAGTTAACATTTGTTCATTCATTAAACATGGATTATCTCGTGCTAATAATCATTTTGTTGTTTACACTATTAGGTAAATAACTAGTGCAGTTTTTTTTTTTATAATCTTCATTATGTATTTCTCCACCTCATAAACTTATCATATGCATTTTTTTGTTAAAAAAGATAAGTATATGTTATATATTTATACTTTAGAAAAACTCATAAGATATACCATTGCAATTGCCTTCATTATTGAACTCTAATCGAGCTGGTGAAAAACAACTCAACTGTGTACTATATAACCATGTTTGTCACTTGAATACAAGCTTTCAATTTTAGTTCGCAGTCGAGATGTTTGATAAGAATTAATATAAAAAAAAAACAACATATGGCTCAAACTCAATTAAACTCGCCAAGTTCTAGAGGGAAAAGTACTCTTTCTCGCGATTTGATGGAAGATATAGACTACCAGTAGATATTCAATCTCAAGATGAAGTTGAAATGTTTAACGATGGTCAGTTAAGTGACCTTAGTGACTTTGAACATGCCAATAGGAGCGGTTTTTCTAGTGCCGATAAGGGCAATACTTATATGTGCAATTCAAGTGCCAACAAAGACAAACAAAATGCCCACAAGGGTAAGAAAGGTGCCAATAAGAGTTAACAAAGTGCCAGTAAAGGCAAAACTCGTGCACAATCAGACGATGGGGCATCAAGGTTAGATTGTGAACGAGACGAGAGAGCAACACGTAATTGGTTGCCGGATAATATTTATCCAGTAGAATTCCTCCTCGGAGAGCGGGAAAAGTTCAGATGACGATAAACTTTTTGATCTATCTCAAATTTTGAAGAAAGGTATGAAGGTACCGGCTAAAATAACCAAATACATTTAATAATATACCAAACAGGGTATCACAAAGAACGTGAGGTTAGAGGTAATAGAAAACTGTAACATTCCGATAAGCAAGAAGCTCGCTTCTAAAGAAACGGATAGATTTATGATCAATCAAGAAACTGTATCGTTGTTAGGCAAAAAGCAATATCCTAGAGTCAGAAAATTTTTTAGTCACCTTTTCTTGGTCGGGAAAAAGGGGGAGGACACCGCCCTGTAATAAATTTAAAACAATTGAACAATTATTTGGTATACAGTCATTTCAAAATGGAAGGGGATCATTCAGTAAGGGATTTAGTACAAAAATCAGACAATTTCAAGCGGTGAAGTTGAAATCATCCCTTCGAAAAGTTTACAGAGGCTATTGCATGTTGTTTGACCGGTATATAATATCCGTTACATAGACGAAGACGGATTTGTTCCAATTGTGGTAACCACAATACCATCCTCTTTTCCTCGAATGTGCCCTACCAATTCAGACTTATCATCGGTTCTTTTCATACGTGAGCAACACGACATGTTTCTTATGTTGAGCAGGATCTAGTTGCCCTTTTGGAGCACCTGATACCAACACAAGTTTTTTTGTTGAGGTTAATGTTGCTCAGTCTTTAGTTTTTTTTTATGTTGTGTTTTGAGTACTGTTGTTAGCCTATAAGTATAAGAAAATGTTGTCATTTTAATTTCGATTTATGAGTTTGAACAGCCCTTGGTTATATTTCGTATTATATATTCATAATTTTTCATAACATTTTCAAGTATGTTGAATTTGTATGGATCTAGATATTTAACAAGCAATTTTTTTGTTAATCATGGGTCTCGCGTTACCTCCGCTGCAAAAGTCTGATTTACAAAAGGAAGTTTAAGGCATATACACTCTATTCTGGAGTAAAATCCTACTAACAGAGTGATATGCTCCACTTATCTATTTTTGGCAAATTGTTGTAAGAAAGACTGTTTTAAAAAACGTTAAATACACTAAGTGAAACGAGTATAAATAGCGACAACTGCGATTTTAGAAAAAAAACTCACTGCATAAACATGTGTGTCACTCCTTTTAAATATTTACTAACAACGTCCTTTTCATTATTTATAATATCATATGAATGGAATGATATAGATCTTTAAACAAGCGTACCTTTAAATTGTAAAACCGAACACACAAAATATCAATATAAATATCTAGGTTATCTAACACACAGAAAAGTAAACACCATTTGCTCAATATAACCTTAGGCTTTTAGATATACATATTGACGATTCGTCTGCTAACAAACATGCCTAATAACGTTTATCATTTTTACAAAGTTTGAAGTCATTTCTTCATGTTTCAAAAACATAAAACGTACGTGTTAAATAAATGTTATTCATGAATTAATTGAGCAATACCATGCATATCACATCATCTCCAATCTTTGTCCCTAAACACATTTAATCTAACGAAGAATTTTTCCCATATGGCATCATATTTAAATGTATATCCATATAAGCAGTCACCATAAATAAATTTCACGTAAATAGATTAACAAATGTATTGACAGATTTAATGGTAATATATTTATCTGGTAGGCAGGAGTAATGCGAGTCCATTACATATACAAATGTAATATATATTTAAAGAAGCGTACCTTTAAATTGTAAAATCGAACAAACAAAATATCAATATAAATATCTAGGTTATCTAACACACAGAAAATTAAACACCATTTGCTCCATATAACCTTAGGGCTTTAGATATACATATTGACGATTCGTCTGCTGTCAAACAATATATGCCTGATAACGTTTATTACTTTTACAAAGTTTGAAGTCATATCTACATTTAACAGAATATAAAATTAACGTGTTTAATAAATGGCATTCACAAATTAATTGAGCAATACCATGCAAGAATTAGATACACATCATCTCCAAGCTTTGTCTCTTAACACATTTAATCCAACACATATTTTTGTCCATATGGCATCTTATTTAAATGTATTTCTATATTAGCAGTCACCATAAATAAATATCACGTAAATAAGGTTAACAAATGTATTAACAGATTTAATGTTAATATATTTATCTGGTAGGCAGGAGTAAGGCGAGTCCATTACATATCCAAATGTAACATATTTAGGCTTCATCTTGAAGATATATGTTGATAAACCAGCATTAAAAGTTGTCGCACTCCGATTTTCTTCTTTTAAAATATCCCAGGATAGTCAGATCTAATTCTCATACAGCCCCATGAAAATGTTCACCTGTCAGCGTTGCCAAGTGTCTTAAGGATGTACTTAGGTGAGGTTTAGGATTTTTTGTCAAATGTTCGAACTCCTTGTTTTTTTTTCCTGCGATACGGGGTAAAAATAGTTTGTCCTATAACACCATTTTTTCTTTTTATATAAGACTTCAATAGCTCATAAAAGGTTATTTACCAAAATCTAAGCAGATTCTAGATTTCTTTTCTATCGACTTGAGACCCAAATAATACCAATGCAAATATAAGGTAAAAGTCCGAGTCAGCCTTTTCCCGCCATTTAAAAAAAAAATTAAATATTTCTAAAAGGAGCTTCATAACTTGTAAATATCATTAGCTGATATTGTTCCTTAACTAATGCTCTTCTGACATATAGTATCAATTTCAAATTCTAGATTTTTTTAATTTCACCTAAGTACATCCTTAAGTGGAATAGTTAAGGACATTTATGAATTGGTGAAAAAATCGTGCTTTGACTGTATTTATTCTCAAATTTGATACAATTACATGGTTAATTGTTTCTTTTTATATTGAATGGAATATATATAACTGTATGATTTTAAAATTATCTAGACTTAACTCGCTATTACTGTGATATAAAGTCTTTCCGAATGTACCATTTCCAAAAAAAAAAATGAATAATAACCGACAATATGTGAGTTAATCAATTATCATGTCGTTCATCATGTAATTTTGGAATAAACAATTTCAAAATCTGATACAAAATGTCAATACACGAGATCTCATCGAATCAACCTGCTTACTTAGCTAACTCTCGTGCCGAGTAGAACACTTAGAACTACAATAAAAAAAAACAGCTCACAGACTTCATAAGTGACAAAAATTAGTGCAGTGATTCAATAGAATTAATAAATTACCCCTCAAAAAGATGAAAACCAATGACTTATTTTAATTAAAAGCCCTATGTTTATTACAGTTAAAATAATTACGTTTGAACCGTAGTTAGAAATTGACATTGCTGTGTAAGGCCATCTACGCCATGGGATATAAAATGGTAGTATTAAAAATGATTATATCATATTTGAACAGTTATGTTAGAACCAAGCAAAATACTCCGTACAACTTTTTGTAATGGTTGCCGTCTCTTCGTCAAATAAATAAATATATATATATATACTCACAGTAGTCTTTCAATTTTTCGTATAATTTGAAATGTGGTAGTGAATGTTGTAAAATTCAATCAATTCATCTCATGTGTTCCTGCCAAGAAAACATATCTGTATCGATATACTTTTATTTGATGACCTTTAACTTCACATGTATTTTCCTACACAAAGCTTCCTTGTTGATAAACCCAGGTAAAGTAAATTATATTGTTTGGCATTATGTCAATTTATTTTTATATTCATGAGGTGTCAAACTTATTTTCACACGACAAACTTACCAGTTTGAATACAATTTACGATTTACGATTTAGAAAATATCATAAATATGTTAACTATTTTAACAGACACTGAACGGATATGGATATAGCTGGATATTTGATATCAAATGATTTGAATGAATCCCTTATTGCAACCCCTTAATTGAGTTATCCATTTTATGGAACACGTTTTACCTTAGTATTCACAAACAGCAAGTTCATAATTTTACTCGCCTTAACTCTTTTTATATATAAGAAGTAAAGGAGTAGGTCAGGTAAGGGCCGATTTTGGCCTCAAATTTCAGATTCATCTGATAAAAGGTTTTGGACACTTTTTAAACACTTTAGTGTCTACTTCAGTCGATTCAATTAGTTTATGTGAAAGATTAACTGATTTAGTCATTAAATACGCCCAAATGCAAGCTTAAATATGAAAAATCTATCAAATATGCCATAATATGTCACTTTTTAGATGTTTTTTGTCAAAAATGGAAGTGGCCGCATCCGTGTTTACTCTCACCCTATATATATGTTTTGTATTATCATCAAATACAACTTGCATTTAAATATTAAGAATGAACACAAATGCGGCCACTTCCATTTAAGACGAAAACCGTCTAAAATTTAACTCAAATGCTAAAATTGTGAAGATTTCAGTAATTTAGCATGACTAAATGATGCTAGTGCCCGATATATGTGCATTGTATTGTCAAAAACAGCCCATATTTATATAGCAGAAGTATTCTACTTTCCAATGAAAAGCTAAAAGTTTACATTGTAACAATTTTGGAAAACTGCTATATTTTGGGGCCAAAAAAGGGTCTTACTGAACATACTACTTTGTTATTTCTATATATCTTAAGATCACATCAATTGGGTAAATACATGGACAAGATGTTAGCATTATAAAAAGTAATTTAGAAGAGAGGCGAAAGATACCAAAGGGACATTCAAATTCATAAGTCGAATATAAACTGACAATATATGATAACATTCAAATCGGCAAGAAATTTTATAATGAATTGATGAATTTTCATACAGAAGGTTTATTGTAAATGATTTCAGGTATCATCTTTGTATTTATTCACTGACTGAGACTGGTTTTTACGACAATTGTGATCCAAGTTAAATTAGCTGTAATACTCCTAAGGTAGGATATTTTTTCATTATAGTTTTTTTCTGCAATAGTTATGTATCATTTCCCATTTCAAAACTTACTTATTACAGGCTGTTCATTTGCATCCATGACAATATTATTATTGCATTTGCTAACATTCTTATGAATAAAAATGCATCATACATAATTCTAAATCAAGTTGTGTCAAATACGGCTGAGGCCACATATGTCTTGGGGTAGATACGCCGTAGAATTACGAATAAATCAAAATTGATAACAAAAAAATCATTGAATGAATATTAATAAAACAGTTATAAAGGCAAGTTATTACGAAAACTAATTTTATGTAGACGACGAGAACCATTAATTTGTTTATAAATTGACATTATTTTATTTATCCTTTTGGGAATCCCTGCATTACGATCTATTGGCTGGATGACCATTGATCAGCTTCTAAACGATGTATCTTATTATTACACATTCTTGCTGATCTACAGATCGATGGTTTGGTAAACACGAATTATATTTTGGAATTAAATAAATGTTTTATTAGATATTCGGACTTTTATACAGATAAAGTGATTGGATATATATAAGGACAGCACCAGATTTTTTTTTTTTTTATTTATGCATGTGTTGATCGTGCATGTTTCTTTTAACTGATGGAATATTGATGATGTGTAGGAGATCTTTCGCCATTTTGGGTATTTATGTAAACAAATATTGACTTCGAATAAGTAAATATATAGCACACATTATATGAACATTATATAGACGTATTTTTCACAACAGCGTGTAAGATGAACATTTCAAACATAATTGGTGTTTTAACTATGACCACTATTGTCGAACGTAGTAACTGATAAAACTTAAATCAGAAATTCCATTTGTTCTTTCTCGTCGTCCTACATATTGACATCGTACCTAAAGTTTTGATACACAGCAGCCTTATTTTACGCTTGAACAAATGAATATGACCCGAAGTTACAACCTGAATTTTATTAAGCGCATTGTAGTGTGAAGAATTACATTGGTAAAAAACTTTATTCGGAAGATGTGTTGTTTGTTCAATCTCGTCGTCCTATAAATTGACATTTTACCCGAGATTTTGATACTAAAACACAGCTTTATTTCACTTTAACATTATGGCTTTAATTCAGCACATCGAATTGAAAAAAAGAAATTATAGTATGAAGACCATGTATTCGGTCTATATAATAACAAGTTCAATTCATATGCCTACTGAAGTGTTTATCAAGGTAATGTAATTAGAGTCTGACCATATATTTTGCAAAGACCATACTTGTACACACATGTACATGTTCACATAAATACCATTTGAACCATACCATTTATTTGGTAAATGTTATTTACATTTAACAGATCATTTATATGATCAACAAAAGTACAAATTGACCTTTATACATTTGGGTGCAGACCAAGCATAACATAAAGTAAACGCACGTTAACGCCTCGTGAACATATTTCATTTGTCAACTCCAATTTTCGCGTTTACCAGTAAACGCGCGTTTACTACAATTGCGTTAACGCGGTCAAAATGGAAATTTCAAATGACTACTCGAGTAAACGCGAGCGTTTACTCTGTGTTCGTTTAGTCAGTAGTAAACGGGCGTTTACTACAGATTTTACATCTTTACCTGTACGTGCACTTAGAAAATACGCGTTTATCAATTCCTTTAACTATTTGTGGAAATTATAAATATAATTTTTTTTCTGGCTTATTCATAAATTGCAAATGATAAATAAATAAAGTATCGCTCAAAAAAATGTTTTCAGAAATTATTTGGATAAGTAAATATTGCAAAACATCCACAAAAAGTTTATAAGTTAACAACAATATTCATTACGGTAGATTTAGCTAGGCAATGTTTTAAGACTTGAAATAAAACAGACGACTTCAAATGATCTATAATATTTTGTTTTCAGACAAAACACTAATTTCAAACTATTTCATGGTTTACTGAATTAAAAAATGATTTTTTAGCAATACTTTATTCATTTATCATTTGCTATTTATGAATATTGGTATTGTGCTATGGTAAATTTTTGAATTCTTGTCTTTTGTTTTTGCTAATGTGCTTTGTCTATATGCCTTTTCGTATATCTTTGTTGACATATTCTTATAGTGATTAAGATTACAACACAATGTTGAATGCTGTTCCTCTATTTTTGACATTTTTACCTATTATGTCTGTTTGTTTTGTTCACACATTGTTGTCAATATTGTGGAATTTTTTGCGACTGTCATACAAGTGAGAGGTTTAGCTAGCTATAACACCAGGTTTAATCCATCACTTTCTACATCAGAAAATGACTGTACCAAGTCAGGAGTATGACAGTTGTTATCCGTTCGTTTGATGTGTTTGAGCGTTTGATTTTGCCATTTGATTAGAGACTTCCCGCTTTGAATTTTCTTTGGAGTTCGGTATTTTTGTTATTTTTACTTTTTGTTTGTGATTTGGAACACTACGGTTTTTCTATCGAAGTTATATTTTGCGTGTGTCGTAATTAGCGCAAATTCCGGCCTTTTCGGTTTTAATTCTCTTCAATTGATTTGGACTTCCAACTGTTTTGATTCGAGCTCCAATGATGAGTCTTATAAATTGAAACGCTGATAAAACCAAAATCAACAAAAAAAAATAGCCGAAGCCGGAAAAGAAAATCAGAGCTACGCATGAGGGACAATAACTCCTTAGTTTTAAAATAATTTCGAAAATTGTTTTAAAGTCAATTGCAAGAACACAATATTCGTGTTGTTATGCCAGTACCAAAGTTCTGGGTACTTTGGTTACGGCTACTGGGCTGATGATACCATCGGGGTCTTTCGATCCATCAACAGACGCACCGACCCAGTTTTAGAAATAGAATTAACTTTACTAATTATACTGCATCTGATGCAAGTTTCGACAACTAATGTCTCTTCACTGAATATCGAGGCATGAATATTCGAAACTCTTAAAAGTATTTTTGGAAGTAAAGAACTGAAAACAAGAGAACAAAAGTTTGGCCATAGTCGGACAAGGTATCGGGGAGATATATTCTTAAAGGTGTTAAAATAACCTTCGTAAATCAACTTCATTACTATAAACTTAACTGTGACAAGTATTAAATAATTATTCATGTTTGATTCCCTATAAATGCCATAACCTTTTCTATGCAGCATTCATTTTCAATAGGCTCGTCTATCAGATGTCAAGTGGTGACTTGAATCTTCCCATGAACTGATCATCTATATATTTTCTTTTGTCAAAACGATCCTAAAATATCTTATTATTTATTTGGTAATGTGGCACCATCTGATTTATAACCTTGTGACTAGCATTAGCTTTGTCTGATACGTAGTTTGCGAATATTTGTGTTGTTCATTTTTTTATTTCATTCTTTTGTTCTTATGAATGATTTGTACATATCATCAGATATTTGTATGATGAATTTGTTCATATATATTTGTTCATATATATGTATAGTCATATAGTAAAGAAATCACATATATGATTTTTTTTTTCACTTGCTTAGTAGCTTTATCTGTATAAAACGTATTTATCCCTTCTGCACTCAGTTTCCCAGTTAATATATTCGGCTCCTATCATATGATATACCATACTTTGCTGAAGTTCCAATTAGTAATTAGTTGCATTCGATTTTATGAAGTAGCTTCCTGTTCCTCTCGTTATTTGTTTCAACTGTTTTCGGTTATTCTTCAAGTTATCGCATGATGCTCCTTAGTGTTTTTGGACTCATTTTACTGGTTCGAAGCTCTGCATTATTGTCTTTAAAAAACAGATTGTTGTAAGCTTTACTCCAAAAAATATCCTTTTTCTAATCTCAGAAGCTCCAATCACCCGAAAACCTACTGTTACTTTTTGAAAACCACTAGCAACAAAAAAGGATAAACTGAACAAATAATCGAATAAAGGAAAATGTTCGTTATTATCTGATGAAAAAAGAACAAAAGCAGGCAATATTTCTTTCTAAACTAAATTGCAGTCGGTTCAATCAGTGTTCTTCTTCATACTCATTAGGCTCTGGAAAAAAGTAAAATTTTTGTTTGTAATTTGCAGAGAGTTTAAGTTTCCCTAATTCGTTGTAATTAGAAACACTAAAATAAAAAATATAATAGTGATGTGTCTGACCTAAAGATACTAATTAGATTCCAAACAAGTTTGATAACGTTACAAACAAGGATAGGTTAAAATAAATTCCATATTGAAATCTAGAGTCGAGATAAATCTAAACACAGACATATACTGTGTTACAGTGTTTAATCATACGTTTCTATACATGAATATAAAAATGAAATTTACATTCCATCTAATTATTAGATATAAGAAAATGTGGTATGAGTGCGAATGAGACAACTCTCCATCCAAGTCCAAATTTTCAAAAGTAAACCATTATAGGTCAAAGTACGGTCTTCAACACGGAGCCTTGGCTCACACCGAACAGCAAGCTATAAAAGGCCCCAAAAATTACTTAGTGTAAAACCATTAAAACGGGAAAACCAACTGTCTAATCTATATAAAAAACGAGGAACGAGAAACACTTATGAACCACATCAACAAACGACAACTACTGAACATCAGATTCCTGACTTAGGACAGGTGCAAACAATTGCAGCAGGTTTAAACGTTTTAATCTATGATACATTGTTAATACAAAATAAATAAACTAAGGGAAGAATAATAAAAGTAACATGTTATACCACTGTAAAATGTTAATAATTTAAGAAAAACAATATGCTGGAACAAAAATATCAGCCATTTGCAATTACTTTAACACAGGTAAATGAAAATAATTTTGTTGTTAGGTATACGTGTTCAGTTCAAATAGAGAAAGGAAATATTTTTACAAATTAAATAATTTTGATGTTCATAGTACGAAAAAGTGTTATCAAACACTTATCAAAGCTGGTATATAGACCAGATATAACCCTGAATAACATTAAATAACAAAAAAGCATTACAATAAGTATCAACAGGTCAAATAAACAAGAAAGTACGATTTGAGAGTACTCGCAGTTACTGACAGATAGTTAAAAGCCAAAAACAATTAATAACAAAACATCATGCATCAGAGACTAAAATCAACTAAAATACATCTCAGGGATTTAGTATTTTAACGTCATAGACAGTCAAAGAAGACATGACTTGTGCAATGCCAAAACTAAAAAAAAAAATGTATCGACTGGCAGTAGGATAGTTAGAAGTTAACCTCTTTATATATCAAAATGAACATGGGTGTGTCTTTATACATCCCGTTTGAAAAGAATACAAATTTAGTTATGTTTTAATTTGCTGATGACAAAATCGATATTAGTGCCAATGTCAACTTTATTCAAAGATCTAATTACAACATTGGTAAGATAACTTTTACTAATAAGTTTGTTTAAAGGTTCGACGAGTTTACACCGATCACATAGTGATTTCCGCGCTTTAAGTACAATATTACCGTAAAATTTAGGATGTGAAATACCGTCTTTATTCAGTTTTCTACAGGTACAGCCAAATTTACAATTTACCAGTGATGCTTTGATTACGTTCGTTAAAATCTATGACATCACTACACACACGGGCATAACGAACGAGTTGGAATATATAAACACCGTATGATGGAGCCAAAGGAACATCGCCGTCTAAAACAGGAAAATTGACAATAGGGAATGAAAAGTCGTCTCTTTTGTCGTAAATTTAAGTATGGAGTTTTCCTTTAGAGATTGAAATGTCCAAATCTAGAAAAGGACAACTACTGCTGTGTATGATAGATTTAGTAAAAGTAAGTTCTTTTGGTATGTCATTAAGAAATCATAATTGGTGTTAACTGTTCTGTCGTATCAATGTCGGTAACGATATGTTAATAATGTCATATCGTTCATAATATTACTCAGTCATTGCTGAGCCCTTCGAATTAGCATTTAAACCTTCAAATTAACATTAAACTAAAAAAATGGCCTGAACAAGTAGTACTGATGATAACGGGCTCATGTCAACGTGACAAAAAGGATCATGTTTTCGAAATTAGATACCCAAATTATATAAGTGTACTTAAAACAACGTTATATTACAAGGTATGAAATTACGCCCTTAGTCTGTTTCCACATTAAAAAAAAACAACTCTTTTACCGTCAATTTTCGCTAGGGTTTATAGTAACTAAAACATTGACAGTTAGAGCAGGTATAAAGCTAATGTCGATACTTAAAAATACCAGAAATGTGTTCTAAAACATACAGACTGAGTCATTTTCCGCATATAAATCATATGACTGCTGTAACATCTATTTAAGTATTCATCAATCGTAAATATGGGTATTTTATAGGAATCAATTGTGTTCATCTACCATGGTGCTTGTGCGTTAATCCATATTATCACACTTTGCTTTTTTCTCTCGTTGAATAATTGGTTATAATGCGTATCCCTTTGAAGCTACATGAATAAAGTCAAGTGTATTTCATATCTAAATGATTGTGCATTGACAATTGGTTATTAAAAAAGATTTGGTAATGAGACAACTATCGACCACAGTTCAAATGAATTGAATGTAGGCAATTATAAGCAACCGCACGGTCCTTCTCAATGAGTATACTGTATAGTCGGCTATAAACCACCCTGACATAAAAAATGTACAACAATTCATTTGAGAAAACTAACGGCCTAACGTAAAACAAAACAATTAACGAAAAACAAATAAGACAGATATTAAGCAACGACAACCACTAAACTACAGGCTTCTGACATGGGACATTCACATAAAGAATATTGCGCGATTCAACACGTTTGTGACCGCCCAACCCTCATCTAATCTGGGAAAATTGTGTTACAGCACAACATTTAAAACAAGCGGAAAAAATCATTTGCAATTGACTTGATTCAAAATATCAGTACAGGTCACAAAAACACTTAACATAAAGACAATAGACACAAATCACCGAAATATGAGTACTCACAGTTACTGAAAGCTTGTTCAAAGCCAATAACAACGTATAGATAGATTATGTTCTCCTAAACTAGTATCAATCATTATACATCTAACAGATTGAGTGTAAAGACGTCATAAATATAAACGGATGACCGTGTGCATTGCCAAATTATTAGTAAACCACTATCTAAGGATGTTGGATCACATATGCAATGAATATTTAGTAATTTTTTTTGTACTTTTCAAAAACAAGACCAATGTTAATACCAAAAAAAAACAACATTTAAAAATTTTACAACTGTGTTAAATTGATAACCTTTAAGAATAAGTTTATTCAAAGAATCAATAAGTTTGCATGGGCAGTATCTAAATTAACGGGTTTTATTAAAACCATCCCGGTGAAAATTAGTACGTGGTATCCAGTTTTCAAATATGAACTCTTGGTATCTATGAAAGAATTTAGTAAAGATTATGATAAACTTGTATTAACGAAATCCCTAACTAAATGATTTATCAGTTATACATAATTTACGTATATTGAAATCAACAAACAAGTTGTGAAATAAAGAAGAAGCCAAATGAGCTTTCACCGTCCCAAAAGAAAAAATGAACAATCGGGAACGAAAAATCATCTTTTTTATCGTACAATTTTGAAAAGAGATTCCCGTGTTAAACTGAAATATCCAAATCTAGACAGGACAATTATTGCTGTCTGTATTAGATTTATCTAAAGTAATTTCCTTTGGGTACATTTCCACAGTAAAATTGGAGTAATCTTTATTATTTAAAGCAAAAAACAGCATCATGGTAACGGTAAGTGTTTGCCATCAAAGGGGTGCAATTGGTGTCCAAAGAAATGCCTACAACCTGTCGATAAACTTTAGTGCCGAGACGTACATAGTTATTGTAAAGAGGAAAATGTGAAGCTTAAATACTCTACAGTTCAAGTAAGTATATCTAAAACATTTCCCTTTATCATTACAGAGGGAGAAGAAAAAAAAGATTTTTCCAAGGACCATTTACTTAGATAAGAAAAAACTTTGGTTTGATGGGATTGTGTGGTAGTGTAATGTATACAGTCGAAAAATCATAAATGTCAACATAATGTTGAACAGACCATCAAAAGCACGTAATTCATCCATCCAAAGAGTTTTTGACACTTCAAAAATGGTGAATACCATTATTTTTATATGCTTTATTACAAAAATTAATTACAAGTTTTTGATAGACGTAATGGGACATGTAAACAGCACAGAAAGATTAGTAGTAGAACACTTACTAGAAGCTGAGATGAAAAGAAATTTGAACAGGTTTTTGTGTAGTTTAGGCAGCATATATATTGTAGGGACTTTCAAATTTTAAAAGGAGGCCTTCAGCTGAACTATGGTAGTGACATGACTATTTTCTGTTTACCTCTCTGTGGAGTGCACGGCCTTGAATGTATATGAATGTATAATTCCATTCTTAAGGACTTCCGTGTAGTATGTGCGTTATACCACCACTACATTGTTGGCTGCTTTGTCGGCCGTTACGAACACAAAACTCTTTATGAGTTCTTGAATTTTGTTTTTAATCCTATAAATGGGTGTTTTACTCAATAATTTATTTCTGAATTATTATCGAAATGTGATATGCGAATATCAACAATCTTCAGACATTTCTTTAAACCGGAATCCACTGATTTTGGTCACACATTGGTGTCAATATAATGAAATTCTATGCAACTGTCATGCAAGATAGAGGTTAAGCTAACTAAACAACCAGGTTAAATTCACCATTTTCTACGTACGGAAATGCCTGTACCAAGTCAGGCATATGACAGTTGTTTTCCATTCGTTAGATGTATTTGAGCTTTTCATTTTACCAATTTATAAAGGACTTTCCGTTTTGAATTTCACTTGGAATTTTTACCATAGAATGGAAGAGCATCAAGACTTACAGGACGACACTCTTTTTAGTTGATTTTCAATTGTTGGCGATATTTTGACACTTTTTTCATAACATTTGTACCCTCTTGGTCTTAAAAATGTGAAGTATTCCTGTAGTTACTTGATATAAATATACTCCAAAAAAAAGTTGATTTCAATTATATTATTCTGGAATATGTTCTAACAACATTCAATCAGCACCTGCATATTCGGTGTATATATATCATTAGCTAAAACTTTTAATGGCAAGCGTTATATGCCATGATTTCCTTTAATGAGGGATGCGTTTGCACTAAGGTAAGCAAATTTATAAAGACAGTTTAACGAACTAGTATTTCATATATGGTTCACTAGAATCGTGTTTATGTATGGTAATACCATTGATATAGTTCAACTGTTGTAGCCACAAATTCCTGATTTTTATTTGACCTTATTACGTAACGGAATTCACAAGTAGAGACATAACTGCTTTTTCGTTCAGGGGCACCTGAATTCGAGGGTTCTTGTTGTTTTCACCCTGGTATATTCTTCATTTCTCTTCATTGTCTATATTGTTGCTATAACGGTATGTTTTGTTCAGTATTGATGCAAACAACAATCAATTTCAAACATCGCTAGCTACATTATCGTATGGTTTATAAGTTTGCATGACGACAAGTAATGACTATTCACGAATTTGAAAAGGTATGGGCTTCTACTAGGACATTTACTGTTAGTCCTTTGAGGTATGTGATATGTCTGTGATTTCTGTTTTTTATAAGGAATCGTGTTACCTTATCTTTATTATTTCGTCCCTGGAGTTTGTTGTGTGTATATCTTTTTTCTTCGATTATTTGATTTTAAATTACCTCTTACCTGTCATTTTCATTTCGGAATCTTCTATTGTACTTTCTTTAGCTGAAAAAAAAATAATAATCTTTGTCAATGTTTGCCCAAATACCTCATCTGTTCTCTACTTTTTTACCATGAACTTTTTATCAGTATCTTGCTAAAATATACATGAGAATTATTTAGTTTTTTTGACAGGACGCCATCTAATTAAGCATTGATACTTTCTCAGAAGAAAACCGAGAGTGTATGACTCCATTTATATACCTACATGGATTTTGTTTCTTTCAGAACGATAGGTCATTTTTTTTAAGAATCTTCCCAAACAATACCAAGTTTCAATGACATGTGCTTCAAGGCATTAAATAATGACCTGTATAAGGTCATTATTTTCCTGATTAAAATGCAAACTTACATTTACTAAAACGTTTAATTCGTTTGATCGCTATCGTATGTTGTTGTCAATTGGGGATTTGCTGTTTAGTTTTCCATATTTCATAGGTTTCAGATAGAAATAGAAAAGAATATCTCACTTTAGTGTGGTCGGTAAAATAAAATGGAAATACTGCAAATCTTTGCAGAAAAAAATATATTTGTTATAAGTCATATAATGCATATTTTAATGTTTTTCTTGTGTGTCTTTCATTTGACCAATCCTGACATCCCTCGGGGTGTTATACTTCAAGTAAAACCTTAAAAAATACAAAGATAAATATGAATAAAACGAAGGAGACAAGTGTATGCAAGCGTATAATGAAGATGTTATTAAGGTCTGTTTGATTTCATGTAATATATTGAAAAATGATTATGTAAATCATCGTTTTGCCTGTAAACGAAAGATTTGTTCAAATCATTCCACAAAGTTGTTATTAATTGTAGCTCCTTTGTTTTACTATTTAAAATTGATATTTTTTTTTTCTTTTTGAAAGCTAACCATGCTTTGTACATGAATAATGAATAATTTTGACAAACTGAACCAAACTGACTGCTAAAACGAAATATCAATTACAAATGCCGCTTTAAAAAATGTAAATTAATTCTCTTTTATTGTTTAGTCTCAATCGGAGCTAATGCCCCTGATATACTGAGATTACGTCTGAAAAGCATTATATACACATTGTAATCTTAAAAGATAACAGTAAATCGAGCCACTCTTATCAGATATCAGTTATTATGTCTAAAGTACTTCTCGAGGCCAAAATGCTCGATAATCCAGAACTTATAGAAACTATTTTTTTCGATTAGAATTCAGCCTTTGTATGTACGATATATTTGCTACTGGATTTATTTAGTAAACAATCATTTCGTTTTAAGGAAGCAATACCACAAATACTCGACCTACAAGTTAAACGAAATGATACAAGTACTAAATTATTTTTACTCAATTCAATCATGGAAATTGCATTTTTACATCCTTTTATTTCGTTCTCGCTAAAACATAAGAAATGTGTAGCACATGTAGAGTTTTACTGTTGCTGTATCCGAAAATAAATTTACTGTTTTATCTGAATAAATATAACAGTAGAAACATGTCTTTACTATTCATTAACAAGTCGTATAACGAAGATCATTTTACGTCCATATTTTCATTTTAATTGAAACACAATTTGATAAGTTATATATGTCAAAAAATATATGAGTTCATATTAAAATCTTAAACTCATTTCACGATATATTATTTATTTGACTTATATATATACATTGATATATACTGCATAACAAATCCATAGGATATATATATGTATGTAAAATGATAGGCAAACAAACAACTGTCATATATGAAGCTGATCTTATTTTTTTTTTTTTTTTTTATTTTTTTTTTTGTCATTTTCAATCAATGTACACCTTGAATTTCCTAACAAACAAAATATATCATGTAATAACAGTTTATTTGGGGATTCCATTGACCCATTGATATATTTCTTTCTATGACAACTGATTGCTTTATAAATCAGTTGAATATAAACAAATCTGAATTAAAGCTATGACTATATTGTTATCTGTTAGTTGAATTGTCAAAAGAAGATAGTATTGAGAATGTAAATGAGGAATGTGTCAAAGAGACAACAACCCGACCAAAGAGAAGAAACCAGACTTAGGCCACCAATGGGTCCGCAACACAGCAAGAAAATCCCCCAACCGGAGGCGGGCTTCAGCTGACCCCCAAACAAAATGTTTACTAGTTCAAAAAAAATGGACGTCACACTAAACTCCAAAACATATAAATGAATTTAAATTAAGAAACATAAAAGACTTACAAAGGCCAGAAGCTCCTGACTTGGGACAGGCGCGAAAATGCGGCGGGGTTAAACATGTTTTGTGAGATCTCAACCCTTCCCCTATACCTCTAGCCAATGTAGTAAAAACAAACACACAGCAATACGCACAGTAAAACTCAGTTTAAAAGAAGTCCTAGTCCGATGTTAGAGAGGTAACAAAAGAAACGAAGCAAAATGACAATGATACATAAATTAACAAAGGACTACTAGCTGTTACTGACATGCCCGCTTCAGACCTCAATTAAACTGATTGAATGATTATGTCTTCATCATATGAAAATCAAGCACAATCCCTCCCGTTAGGGGTTTAGTATCATACCATCATAAAATATATGAGAAGACCATACAATACCCAAACACACCCGAAATAACTTAAAGTTGGCGCATAGATCTGGAAACATTTGGCCTTCAACAAGGACCAAAACCCTTACTCTAAAGACTGCTGTAAAATCCCCCGACAAGACAAATGTACAACAAATCAAACGATAAAATTAGCTGCCTTAAATATGTCAAAAAAAGAAACGAAGAGCATATTCTAGTATATAGCAACAAACGACAATCACTGAATTGCAGGCTCCTGAATTAAAAAGGAGTCAGATAAAGAATGCGATTTGAATAAACATATTCGCAAACGGCTAAAAGTCTCTTCAGCCGGGGGCAGAAGTGTACGAACAAACTATACAAATTAGTTGAAAAAGGCGTGACATATTCGATCAACACAAGGAACAAAAATTCAAGAATTAAAAAAAAGATTTTAGACACAGTGTAACAATCCCTCCCGTTAGGGGTTTAGTATCATACCATCATAAAATATATGAGAAGACCATACAATACCCAAACATACCCGAAATAACTGAAAGTTGGCGCATAGATCTGGAAACATTTATCATTAAACTTAAAGATAATTTTTCTCGACATTTTACTTATCGGTGTTTATTCAGATATTTAAGGGTGTTATGCGATAAAGATCCATGTCCTCCTTTATTACTACAATAAAGTAAAAATTCTTAGTATTACATATAGTATTGAAACAAAATGAAGTAAGAATATCAAGGTATATATATGGAATTGTAATACTATAGATATAAGTAATTACAGATAGGAAAATTTGGTAAAAAGGTTCATGGCGTGAACTTATATCAATACTCTATTGTTTAGCAATACAGAATTTCTGGGCAAAATCTAAAAATGCACTGAATCTATCAAAAAAAACATTAAAATCCTGGATTGAACTACTTTACTCCATGTGATTCCGTATTGATCAAGAATAGTGAAAAAAAAAGTGTTTACTCCACCACTTAGTTTTTTTCCACAATTTTTTTTTTCCAATTTAACTTACTCAAATAAATGTTGTCACCGATAATTTGTTCTTGAAAGACATTATTACAATTTGAAATTGCCGTTTAAATAAGATGTTTTTTTTATAAAGAATAAACATGATAAATATTCTTGCAAATAACACGAATAGGACGCCTAGAATCAATTTTGAACGGCTAAAAGTCTCTTCAGCCGGGGGCAGAAGTGTACGAACAAACTATACAAATTAGTTGAAAAAGGCGTGACATATTCGATCAACACAAGGAACAAAAATTTAATAATTAAAAAACAGATTTTAGACACAGTGTACCGATCTAAGATTTCTTGCAGTTACTGAAAGTTAGTTCAAAGCCAATAACAAATAAAACAAAATCTTGCATCTAGACTAAAGTTCAATCAGTACACAAAGTTGTCATGAACAGTCAGAGAAGATCACAACGTGCTATAAGTATCAACAGAATATATGACCGTATATGTTCAAAGCAAAAATATTTAGTTCAATTTTAATTTATTTGTAACCAAATCAATAGTTGTACCGATAGAATAACATTTAAAGATCTTATTACAATTGACTATCTCGTACAGTCAGTTTGTTGATAGGATCGATAATATTACAAGGATCATATATAAATCAACGGGCCATAAAACAAATATAAAAAAAAAGAATCATATATATATATATATATATATACTAGTATTGTGGGCATAACAAACAGCGTGACACAGAATTTAGCCATTTCATAGACATTGTAATTAAACCTCTATATGGTGATGATCGACGTTTTATACGAGACGATTTACAATTTCTAGATCATCTACCCAGAATTGTAAATCCAAATTCAGGACTCATTACTTTTGATAATGCCAGTCTACTCAAATATCTCGCACGATGTAGGACTAACAGCCGTGAAATATGGGTTACAAAATACAGACAACCTCATTAAAAACGGATTTACGAAATCATTTATACTTGCATCCATAAAACTCATATCAGAGAGAAATATTTTTTACTTTTTCTTTTACAAAACAAATCATCTTTAAAATATTCACAGCTATGGAATCTCAAATTTTGCCTTCATACTCTACTTTGGTACTAAGATATTTGGAACTAATCATTTATGAAAAACTGGACCATAAATACGGAAATGAATTTGCCTCTGATAAACGTCAAAACTGGAAACGTTTTCTTAACGATTCTTTTATCATTTAAGATTTGGATATATCTTCGACAGATTTCCATTTCGACTTAAACATTTTTAATCCATATATTCGTTTCACAGTTCACAAAAGTGAAAAAAATGCCGTTTTTGGATGTTTTAGTACTAATAAAAAAAAGACAATGAAATGTCAGAGAGAATTTTTCTAAAGACACCGATACACATATGTATTTAGATTTTTACTCAAATCATCCAAAACATGTGAAATTAAATAAACATTTTAATTTAGCGTCAAGTATTATCATCACTCCGTGCACAGAATTATTTTGTCATAACAGATTGCAAAAAAGAAGCGTATATTTAACAAGCAGCAATATTAATATGCGGAACAAGTGATCATATTTATATATATATATATATATAACATATGTGATGAAGCTATCGTCACAAGTTATAAACTTTAGCAAACAGAATCTGTCATTTCCCTCTGACGTTAGTAGATAAAAGAATATGTTTCAACTTATTTTTTTAAGCAAATATAAAACAAAAGTCTATATGTACAGAGCTACTTATTTGTTCTCGTTCAGAAAGAACAACAAGATTGTACATGCGTTTCACTGTCTTGAGCTGGTTTATATACTACAGGATGGATCAGTTCATTATACTTATATGGGGTGGTGAGGAAAAATCAAGCACATATCAACTATAGGGGTGTTTTCAAGTAACAGATGGTGTTCCAACCATGGAAAAATTTATATACATATATAAACACAATCAATAGAAAGGACAACTGGTATTTTACAGCAAAATGAGTGAATTATGACCGATTTTAGTTACACTAGCTTATTTTTTCTTTAAGATTTTAAATTTGATATTAATCAATTTACACTTCAACTATTTCCAAGATTTAATCTTAATTTGGCTTTAAAACGCCATAGTCTCTAATTGACTTTAAAGAACTAGGAAGCGTGTTCCAGTCCTTGATTGTATTCAAAAAGACATATGATGAATTCATCCCATTGATTTTTGCAACAATAAAGTTTAAATGGGTATTTCTTGTGTTGTATCAATAGTGTTCATTGACTTTACAAAAACTGTCTTTCGGATATTCTGGGCATTTGCCGTTGTAGATTTTGTGGACATATCTCAATCGCAATGGTTTAACCCTGTTTTTTAATGTTTAGAAAACCGAGGCTTGATAGTTCTGTCTTGCTAACATGAACCAAATTTGTTATTGATTCGAATAGTTTTGTTTTGGGCAATTTGAAGCTTATTTTTATATTTTTGTGATCCACCGGCATATCAGGAGGAGCAGGAATAATCAAAGTGACAATGAATAAGAGCCGTTGTAAGCGTAAAATATTTTGTTTGATTTGTTTGTGTTAGGATTGTAAGTAAAATCAATGTTTAAGTATTCTATGCGTTCAAAATTGATTCTAGGCGTCCTATTCGTGCTATTTGCAAGAATATTTATCATGTTTATTCTTTATAAAAAAAACATCTTATTTAAACGGCAATTTCAAATTGCAATATTGTCTTTCAAGAACAAATTATCGGTGACAACATTTATTTGAGTAAGTTAAATTGGAAAAAAAAATTGTGGAAAAAAACTAAGTGGTGGAGTAAACACTTTTTTTTCACTATTCTTGATCAATACGGAATCACATGGAGTAAAGTAGTGCAATCCAGGATTTTAATGTTTTCTTAATAGATTCAGTGCATTTTTAGATTTTGCCCAGAAATTCTGTATTGCTAAACAATAGAGTATTGATATAAGTTCACGCCATGAACCTTTTTACTTAATTTTCCTATCTGTAATTTCTTATATCTATAGTATTACAATTCCATATATATACCTTGATATTCTTACTTCATTTTGTTTCAATACTATATGTAATACTAAGAATTTTTACTTTATTGCAGTAATAAAGGAGGACATGGATCTTTATCGCATAACACCCTTAAATATCTAAATAAAAACCGATAAGTAAAATGTCGAGAAAAAATATCTTTAAGTTTAATGATAAATGTTTCCAGATCTATGCGCCAACTTTCAGTTATTTCGGGTATGTTTGGGTATTGTATGGTCTTCTCATATATTTTATGATGGTATGATACTAAACCCCTAACGGGAGGGATTGTTACACTGTGTCTAAAATCTTTTTTTTAATTCTTAAATTTTTGTTCCTTGTGTTGATCGAATATGTCACGCCTTTTTCAACTAATTTGTATAGTTTGTTCGTACACTTCTGCCCCCGGCTGAAGAGACTTTTAGCCGTTCGCGAATATGTTTATTCAAATCGCATTCTTTATCTGACTACTTTTTAATTCAGGAGCCTGCAATTCAGTGATTGTCGTTTGTTGCTATATACTAGAATATGTTCTTCGTTTCTTTTTTTTGACATATTTAAGGCAGCTAATTTTATCGTTTGATTTGTTGTACATTTGTCTTGTCGGGGGATTTTACAGCAGTCTTTAGAGTAAGGGTTTTGGTCCTTGTTGAAGGCCATATGATCATCTCGACTTGTTAACATTTACCTCATTTGGTTTCTGGTTAATTGTCTGATTGGCAATCATACCTCTTCTTATTTTTATAAATCAGACAAATTGGTAAAACATTAATTAAAATACAATAGGAAACAAAAATCAATAACACATTGATAGGTGTGTAAAGATAACTCGCAGCACGAGTTCCAAAATTAATTCTGTTGTTTTTTCTTGACGTTTTACCATCATATAATAATTTTAACGAATAAAACTATGTTTTCGATAAATTGTATTTCTAAATACATATGTAAAAATGTTGTCTAAATATAGAGAAAGAGAATCGATTCAAAATCTCTGTACCTTGAAGCCACCAAAATTCTACTCTTAAGTAGTGAGACAAATGAGTCAATTAAAGCCTATCTAAATAAACAAATACGTTAATCACTCCAATAAGTTAAACAAGACACAAATTTTGAAACATTGTATAATTGTATAATTTGTTATCGTCATTGAAATAATTAATACGCAATCATAGATCGATATGAAGACCAAACATTAAACAATATTTTCAAAGGTTTAAAAACAAAGTTTGAACGCTATTGTCAGTAGTTGAATGGAATCTTCTTTTACGCACGTTTGCCTTTACTGCAAGGCAGAAAGATTAAAGAATCTAACCCACAGTTTGAAAGAGTTTATCAAGGGTGTGACTTATTAGCATAATGGGGCTTAAAGAAGTTCTAATTTACTTTGAATAAATGCAAGGGACGTTATTTGAAACGGATTTATTTTGTGAAAAAAAATATTAAAAGAAATTGAAAATAAGATTGCCATTTTTTGTCAAGCATTCACAAATTTCTTTAATTTATTCCATACATGTTTAATACCTTTTTAGCCATTCAATATAAATTCTGGTTTTTAGTTATTCCAACACAGTTATAATGTTATGTGTTCTTTTAATCTGAGATAGTTAATGCTTTGCGTTTTGAGGTTTCCAAAAGTATATTGCTAATGAACCTGTGTCTAGGAACTAATATGCTTAAACAGTCATTAGATTTAATCAATATTTTCTTAACATGGTTTAAGGAAAATTATTTACGGTCAGATCAACATAATTAGCTAAATTTCTGCTATGTCCATTTCAACTGGGAAATATCTGGCTTCTTAGAAAAACTTATAAAAAATAAGCACAAACCTCTTTTGGGAATAGACAGGCATATCTTCAACATCAAAGTTATCCAAAAGCCAAAAAGTATGAAATAGTGTTTATCTGCAATATATTTTGATATCAGATCATATCACACGAATTTATATGTTCTTAATCGATAAACCTTATATATTTTCTTAGAGCTGGAGAACTGTTCCGTAAAGACTAACATAATGTTGTTTCTCTGCAAGTGTTTATATCATATTTTAACATGTACACAATATAACTGTACACATAACATTTCATTTTAGCTCTGATTAATTCATACTAAAACAGTTATACCTATGTCTCATATAAATCTTATCTGTTTAAATCAGCAAGTTATAGTTACTGAAGACATCAAATGAACCCTAGAAACATAAACAGGATAACAACTCATAAAAGGTAACAAGCTCCTTATTTAGTACGGAAGACAAGTTTCGTCTACAAAATACTCATAACGGGATACACAAGATGTAATAGCCAAAAAATCGAATAAATACAGAGTTGTTCCAAATCCTGTTAAAGTTATCTGTACATGGAATAGATATCATTTAATCTCGAATGAATTTACAAATTCATCATCAGTATATTTAAGTTTAAATTAACTTTTAAATTACATTGTATGTCAGCACAGAAGTGTTCACTGTTGTGCTGGTGATAGTCTTTCAAACGAAACGCCCTACAGTAATGGTATATATTCCGTGGTTGTGGAGTGTCATAAGAGTAACAAGTGTTATTACAGTAAAAACAAAACATTCCACAGTAGACTGACGATTTAATAATACGAACCCCATAAAAATGGAGGGTGCGTTGCAAGTGTAAGCAATGCCTGTAAGCTAGACTAGAAAATATGACTACAATTCTTCAAATTGTTGGCTGTTGTTGAATAGACAATTCTAATTGAAATGATTTGCAATTACTGACTTTTAGCTTTTGTTATTGGTTCAATTGAAATACACACACAAACACACATACATAATCAGACAGAGAGACAAACATATATAAAACTTTCAAGTCTGACCTTTGCAATTCGTTTTCCAAACTCCAATCATCAGAGGAATAAAAAGGACGAACAACATCAACAATATACTCATACATAGTTTTACGCTACCTGAAACGATATTTTTACTGATCTAAACATTTAAAACGATTTCAAAAAACAAATATAAATCAATTGCTTTAAAAAGCAATTGTAAACGGTCTTTCCCCCACCTGAAACATGATTGACTGATATATTTGTATGTTTGTTTTGTTTGTTTGTTTATTTGTTTGTTTGTTTGTTTGTTTGGTTTTTTTTTCTTTCTTTAAAGGGTCAATATTAGTGTGTTGGTTAAGTTTCTATATTTAGTTTGGAAAGTTTTTATTCTATTTCAGGGTCCGCGCGCGTCTTTGTCTCGCGCCAGGTTGTGGCGTCACGTGACGAGGCTTTATATTAGCGAAAACTTAGTATTTTTATTTCTTTTTAGGTGGGGACGTTGGACAGACAACATGTATAGCGACGGAATACACACAATGTATTTCTTTTGTCATTGTAGGTAATTGACGTTTCGATCACAGTTCACGAGCAGTGCATGCTTTGGATTTAATTGATCCTGTGTAACTTTAAAACACGTTTATCGATTATTTTCATACAATGCACATTTTTCAGCAGCAGTTTGTAACACAGATTTGTATTTCAATCTAGGAGCGGACATTTTATTGTAGGATTTCACTGAGATTTACGGAACTAGCAAGCGATTTTTACGGCATTGCAATTTCTTTTCTCTAGGAAAATTCTTGAGAGATATCTGCACCACGTTGTTTTATGAAGATTCAATACATGTATACTATACCCTGCTGACTGCAAAATTTGGGGTCAATTGGACATGTAGTTTCTGAGAACATCTGATAACAAGCATGTGGATTTTTTTTTTCAGAAGAGATGTAAATACAATATTAAACACATGAGACGGAAACATGCATACAATGAACGATTGATTGGTTGGTTGGTTTATTGATTGATTGATTGATTGATTGATTAATTGATTGAATTGGTTGGTTGATTGATTTTTTGATTGGTTGGTTGGTTGGTTGGTTGGTTGATTAAACACGTGGGATAGGGTCTCTTGAAACAAGCGAAAAAAAGAAACAAAGGAAATCTTGGACCCCGTATTAAATACATGAGACGGAAACATGCATACAATGAATGATTGATTGGTTGGTTGGTTGGTTGGTTTATGGATTGATTGGTTGGTTGGTTGATTGATTGATTGATTAATTTAACATGTGGGATATGGTCTCTTGAAACAAGCGAAAAGATCTTGGACCCCATATTAAACACATGAGACGGAAACATGCAGGCATGCAATGATTGATTGGTTGGTTGGTTGGTTGGTTAGTTGATTAACACAGAGAACGGATCCACTTGGATCCTGCAAAAACGGAATTGAAAGCCTAGATACTATATATCTAAACACATGGGATTTATCTTTAGAGAGATCACTTAACAAGTAGTAAGGTTAAAGGTCAATGTCAACCTACAAAAGCATTAAAACACAATCAAACTCTTTAAAAAGTGCCAAAAACACATAATTTGCCTCTTTGTACATGACCTTGACCTTTGACCTTGACCCCAATTTCAAGGTCATGAAACAAGGGCCTCAAATCAAAACACTCTAGGTCTCTACTATATATTGTTAATGAGTTATATTACCATACAGCTAATATTAGATATAAAAGGGGCGAAAACTCCCATTAAATGTCTACGTACCCTTTCAACTAAAATTTACGTGTTACGACATGTCGCAACTAACAATTCTATAAAAATATGTTGTCGATATCTTATAAGATTTCTGAAAATTAGTGATAACAAGCCAAAATCAAAATTTTTAACATGACCTTGACCTTTGACCTTGACCTCATTTTCATTTTTATGGACCAAGGACCTCAAATCAAAAGACCCTAGGCCTCTATCACTTATGGTTTTCCAGTTACAAATACATTTCACATATATCAAATACAAAAGGGGAAATAACTCTCATATGGAGTCTTCGTAAAGCTTCGGTCTAAATAAAACCTAACATTCTGAGGATATAACGAGCAATTTGGAAAAATAAATTTGTCGCTTTCTTTTACGGTTGCGGAGGAGATCTCATAACAAGAAAAACAGTGTTTGGGGAGATAACTCTTACAAAGAAAAGTGTTCGGTTAAACAGGGTCAGTTTCAAAAGCGTATAGACTGTATGATATCATATACCAAAAAACTAAGCGACATCTTTTGAAACTAAAATACACCGCAAGAAAAAAATTAGGCGGAAGAAAAAAAAAATAATCAGAAGAAAACCAATAGGTCTTTCCACAGAAAGGTGGAAAGACCTAATAAATTATAATTCTTAAATGATATTCATGTCATATCCATTGAACAAGCGGTTAATGGATTTGAGAATAATGTGTACTGATTTGTCAGCTAGATTGTTTTGAACATTAATTACTTCAGGAAATCCTAATAATTTTTTGACTTGAAGTAGTTTAAAAGTTTGCCATGCAGGCTAAATACATGTAGGAACATCATTTATATACAGTCAAACCTGTATTAAGCAGTCACTCTTGGGAAGAATCAAAAGTAACCGCTCAGGAGAGGTGACCTTTGAAACGAGGTTTCAAAAATTTCCTATTGCAATATCACCCGTGGCCGAGATCGGGTCAAATTGTTTTAGTGTTTACAATCGGAAGAGTTGTCGTACATGCGAGCAGTGAAACAAATAATGGCCGATCCCGGCGCTGTAAATTTGAAACAAATGTCGAAATATGTTAATATTCGTGGGGAAATAAGTCGCTGATACTGTTTACAAATTAGACAGAGTGGATCAGGGCGAATTTAAAATTAACCGTCTTTTGTCCGATCTCAGTTGCAAACGGGATTCGATTTTCATTTTGACTTCGATATTGACAACATATATATTTGTCATAAAGATTTTTGGTAGTAAAAACCATTAAAATGACCGTTATTTAAATTTGAAATGTCGATTTCGTTTGAAAATAAGGTGACCGCTGAACGCGTTAGACAGGTGATCGCTGAAATGAGTTAAATTATATATATAAACCGATATGGAGGGTCTGAAAGTGATCGATAGATACATGTAGGTGACCGCTGAAACGAGGTAACCGTTAAGGCAGGTTTGACGGTAGTAAGAAATAATTTTAACCTAAGGTTAAAATTTGATAACTAAATATGTTTGTGTAAAATACTACATGTGGGCAGCATGTTATCAATTCTAATGTGTCTTAAATACATGATTGTTTTATTTTGTTTATTGTTTTCATTGATCTCATTTGGTGCAAAAGTTTTTAAATATATTTTATTTTCTTATTCAAAATCTTTCCCGAGCTAGTCTATCCACCCTAAACCAACCAGTGTAGTGATCTATGATTGTAATGGTTAGTCGATTGAGATCTTCCTTGGTGTAGCCAGGGGACCTCAATTGTCGACTGAGAAAAAGATCTGGCTTGCATTCATTGTCACTGTGATGGCCGTTCTTATGTTTGTGAAATGGCTGCTCTGACTCGCCAACATACTGTTTATCACATTTACACTGTAGAAGATACACAGCATTTGTAGCCTTGAAATTAACATTGCAAAATATGGTGTATTCCGTACCAGTGGCGTGACTTTTAAAAGTCTAGGTATTCAGTATTTGCTTGCAAGTCAGACATCGTTCGTTTTCGCATCCTTTGCAAGAGCCCACAGACGAAGAGCCTGATTAAAAGGATAAATCAGATCTCACCAGCAAGTCTTTAAGTATTTTGGGCCTACGGAAAACCAGTACAGGTGGCTCGGGAAAGATCTTGGATAGTTAAAGATTTTTTCGATTTTTTTCAAATTTTCGTGGATAAAGTTGTGATAACTTGTCAAATTTGGGATGACAAGTCAGCACAAACGGCACTCTTTTGTTGACATTTTTGTATTTATATTGTAAAAACTCATCTCGGCTAATGTTGTTAGCACGAGAGATACCTTTATCAATGTCTTTTCTTCTGTAGCCCCGATTTTTTAGGTGACCGCGAAGTGATGGTAGTCGCCTTTTTTTTGCAGTGTCATTGTTGGAGCACATACGTTTTATTCGTATGGCCTGACTATAGGCAATTCTCTTAGTGCAATGTATCTTTTTTGCCTGGAGTATGACAACAAATAAAACCTATTGACAACTCTTTAGTCTCTGTCTCAAACAAAGCAACTGAAGACAAATTCAAGATTTAGGAGAAAAAAATTGTAAGAACTCTACAAAAACGGTGGTCAATTTGTCTTCAGTTGTTTTGTCGGAGACCGAGCTTAAAGTATTTTCAAAAGGTCTTAATTTTTTCCCACGCCGGGCACAATTGATACCCTACTATTGGAAGATGACCTAGACAAATTAGCAAGATCTCTCAGAATCAAGGGACACTTTTCTAAGGACACCACAAAAATTGAAATAGAAGGGGACATAAGTGATCTTGACTCAGATGAAGAACAAGAAGATGTTGATATTCCAAGATTCTGGAAAAAAAATCATGGATTCCTAAACCCAGTAAATGTCCCACTTTAGAACATACTATTGAAGAAATTAAATCCGACGTAACACATCTGTCCACTGCCACTTCCCAAACATTTAACAATTTATCGTCAGAAGAAAATGAAGCTGTGCGGTTGCTTAAAAGCAGAGACGACATAATACTTAAGCCAGCAGATAAATTAGCGCTGTTGTCGTCATGGAGAAATGTGATTACATTCAAGAGGTAGAACATCAACTTTCTGATGAGAGATTTTATATGAAATTAGACTCTGACTAAACCCCTGTATTCAACATAAAGGTCACCAAAAACTTGAAAATCATGTATAAACAGGGTCATATTTATGAGGACACATTTAGATATCAAAAACCTAAACAATCGGGAGTTTCTTTCTTCTGCCAAAAATACACAAAGTTATCAAAATAATCAAAGTAGACCAATTGTGTCTGCCAATGACCACCCTACAGAGAAAATATCAGAATTTATTGACTTTCATTTAAGACCACATGTAGAAAATATACCATCCTACATACAAGAGACAACACACTACCTAACGAAAATGGAATCTTTGAACCCTCTCCCACAATCATTGCCTCACTTGATGTTACCTCTCTCCTCACTAACACCCCAATGACGATGGTATTTAAGCGCGTAGGAAAGTCTGGAACTCTCACAACACCTTACACCCACCAACTGAATGTATAGTCCAGCTTCTAACTTTGGTATTGAAATGCAATAACTTCATATTCAACACTTTCTCCAGGTTAATGGAATAGCAATGGGAACAAACGTAGCATTGTCTTTTGCCAATATTTTTTTGGGCAAATTAGAACAGCAAATTTTCAATTCTTTTCTTTATCAACTCTCTCTTGGTTCCGATTCATCACCAATATTGACATGAAGTGGGTTAATACTGAACAAGAACTCAATGTGTTAATTCATCATGCCAATGATGCCCATCCCTCAATAAAATTCACTAATGAAATCTCTGACTCTAAGATCACATTTGTCGACACTGCTACGCAATTGAAGGATGGAATCAATTTTACAGATCTGTATTGCAAGCTCACAGAAAACATCAATATCTTTCTCCTTTGAGTTGTCATCATCAACATTGCACCAAGAGCATTCGCTATAGCCAGGCCATAGGAGTAAAACGGATTTGCTCCACCAATGATACTGCAAAAACGCGACTAAAAGAGCTTCGAGGTCACTTACAAAACCAGGGCTACAGAAGAAAAGACATTGATAAAGGTTTCGTTCGTGCTAACAACATAAGCCGAGATTTATTCATTGTGTACATGTATCGTTACTGGTAACGATTAAGCCCCCTCTTAAGAAAGATCGTTGACTAATATCTAGATATATATTTATAAAACGTCTAGATATAAGTCAACGATCTTTCTTACGAGATATATATATATATAAGGGATGTCAACGAGTACTCGAGTACTCGAGTATCGCTCGGTAGTACCGAGTATCGATTACCAAAATGATACTCGACTTATCGGTTTCTTGTTAGAATGTTGATGCTTTCTTAAGCTTAAAAAAATATTTTTATTGAGAGTGCCTCCGGGAATTTAAATATTAATCAAAATTAATGAAAATTAAAATACGATTCGAATGTTTGCGTTTAACTGTCATCTAAAATTCCTCCAAACAGAGGTAGGATATATGAACAAGAGCACTTTTCCCTTTTAGCTAATCGTAGTCAATCCCCGACATCTGTACAGTCAGAGCATATATTTTCATCTGCTGGACTGTTATTTACCTTACAAAGGTGAGAAATCGCCTCGTCCCAGAAAAAGTTGACAAAATAATATTTTCAAATAAGAACAAATTCGTTGCACACTGTGTGACCCCCAAAAAATGATAAAAGGCATCAGTAAGTTATAATCATCACCTCTTAATTGATCATTGAATGTGTTTTTTACGGTTCCCACACACTGTTGTTTGAGTAATCATTTTTCTATAGATATTAATCAATTACTTGATTAGATTATTGTCAGTTTACATAATTAGTACATGTAGTAAATGAGCTATTTATTATGGTATAAAATTCTTTGGACTATTATCTAGTCCTAGGTAATAATGTTGAGGGTTTTACGTCCATAAGACAACGACCCACAATACATTCTATGCTTTATTAACTTTGAGCCTTACTGCTCATCAGTGTATTCAAATGCAGTGTATGGATATGGCATATTACAAACAGTATTAACAATATGCATAAATAACAATAGTTGACGTCAGAAGTTTCATGATTACTTAAAATATCTTTTACAATAAACTGTTTCTTAATTTAAAAGAGAGATGTATATATTTTCCTAAGTTACAAAGCTGTTTTGTGTTTTCACCAGACAATCATTTTATTAACTTAAAAGTTGATGGCCTAGACCAGTAATATTTATATATATATATTTTTTTACACAAATCAGTATATCTGCTACATTGTAGGATGAAATGAAATTCATCCTCTATTACTTTTAAATCAAATAAAATGGGTATAATTTTGTGTTTCCATTTTGTAAATGTTTTCCCGAGCGAGTACTCGAGTATCGCTCGGTAAATCCAACAAGTACTCGATTAGTAAATTTCACCGAGTTGACATCCTTTATATATATATATATAATTAATTACTCCAAATATCAGCACAACAATGTTAAATCTGCAAATTTGCGGAAGCAAATTTTTGTTCTTTCCTCGCCGGGATTCGAACTCATGCAATTGGGATATCGAGACATCACCGCCTGCACTGTGTCCATCGCTCTAGACCACTCGGCCAACTAGACTGAATTAATAATTCAGATTTCGGTGGCCTAGTGTTACCTTTCCTCGTCAGAAGAATCTTGAGTAGTAACACAGTACATGATATATGGGTCAATATCCCTAATGCGCCTCAAAATGAGGAACTCAAAAGTTGTGTGTAAACACAAAATCTCTGTGTAGTGATATTTGACATGTTTCTGTTATAAACAAATTTTTGAGCTTAACCATTTGTGTTGATTTGGAAAGTAGAGGAACATAGAACAATTTGTAAAAACTATGGAGCTTTAAATGTGTTCAAAGTATTAAATTTTCAAAGAACTTATTGTGTTAAAAAAGAGATTTTTTACCACGAGGAGCCGCATCACGAAAGGATTTTCGGGGTAAGCTAATTTACGGGAAAAAGTAATCTCACTTCGTAACCCGAAAATTTAACCACATATGTGAAATGTCTCAGCTTCGAAACGAGCCATCACACATATCCAAGTTAACGAAATGAACAGAAGAAAACGTTACCATTACCGCCTATGGAGAAACAATTGCGAATCTGGACCCAATT
Source organism: Mytilus californianus (assembly GCF_021869535.1). Taxonomy (NCBI): domain Eukaryota; kingdom Metazoa; phylum Mollusca; class Bivalvia; order Mytilida; family Mytilidae; genus Mytilus; species Mytilus californianus. The sequence goes on from NW_026262722.1 coordinate 226,510, forward strand.
TACAACAAGAATCTTAGCAGCTCTCAGACTGATTTATGAATGATTGCACCTTGTACACCAGAGAAAATTGTGAAAATGAAGATTAGTTGTCTTTTATATATACCTAGTTATCTCAGCTGGTTCTAGATAAACATTATCTATAAAGATCAGCAACTATTTTCGCTTTTGAAATGCATTACTGGCACGGGGCTGAATACTTCTTTATGGCATAATCAAAACTCTGTTTACCCGAGGGACACCGAAAGTCATTTGTTATTGGCTTGAAAAAGGGATGAACCTCTTATGGAAACATTTAGTATTATTAAATTGTAAGTAAATATGAACAATAAAGTCTTAGCTATGTAATTATCATTCCAGTCTACAGGAATAACTGATTTAATCAAGGGAAATAACACACTTCATACGAGTAAAATTTAAAGGTTTAAATGAAGGTTGATAAGCCACAAGGGAGAAGCATCTCTCTCTTTTTGTGATAAAACCTTCAAGAACTAGATTTTTTCTCTCTCAATAATACTTATGTATTTATATGTTGAAAATATGCTGATATGAAAACTGTTGCTATGGTCTTGATATTATATAATAATGCTTAGTTACTGATCTTTTCGGCTCGATATTTCGAGTTTAACCTTGAGGCAACTGTTCCTCATGTAACACTGCAAACTGTAGCATTATTTTGATAGGTCGTTATTTCAATGACGTCATAATACTTGTGATGTCACAATGTATCCTTTAAAACCTCATGTGCATTTCTCACTGATAAAGGGTTTTCACTGAAATACATCTAAAAAGCCTTTTTTAAAATAGAATTATGTGAAAGGACAAGTTTTGAAAATTTGCACTTCATTGCACTCTAATTATAAGATAAAAATGACATTCACAGTAGTTTAAAGTGGTTTCTACAGTTGAAAATACCAGATTTCCACTGGTAAAAATAATTTAGTATTTTGGTGTTTTTTTTATGAAATGTACATTTTTGCATAATTTCTCAGTCAAAAAGCACTTTTAAGCACCAGAAAAATTGTTTGAATGCTTTAACAGGGCCCGTGTATTGTAATTTAAGGTTATCATCAGATGTTTTGTCCGTATTATGTTGATTGAAGGTAAACTGGAAGAAATTAATAATACATACACATTGTATTCAAAATAAATAAATATAGCGATGAAAGGGTCATTGCCTTATAGTGCTGAAACAACTTAATTTGTTTTCAGAAACGGACAAAAAACACAGATTTATTCAGAAAGTCATACCGATATATAATACGTCTAGATATTAGTCAATAGTCTTTCTTAAGTGGGCGCTGGATCGTTCCGAGTAACGAAACATGTGCACACTAACAGGTCAGGCAGGTTTATTATACCTCAATTCAGTTATAAATGACCATTTGACATATAGTGGGATACACCAAATGAGATATAATGAAGTTTTTATCAAAAAAAAATCTTTAATATATATTGGAGCATCTTTTTTGCATTTGCCATAAGAAGCTTTTTTTTCTATTTTTAAATTCTGAATTTTCATCTATTAAATATTAATTTTGTTCTGTAGTCTCTTCCTGCCCATCTCAACTAACAAATCTTAAAGTTGGAACTGATGCAGACTTAAGGAAACCTATTGTGAATATCAATCAATTAATGGATTATACCACAATTGAGGTATAATCCATATTTTTCAAAACTTAGCACAGGAAGTCAGAAGCAATTTCATGTCACTAATGAGTACTCATCAAAGCTTAAGATGATATATGCAAAAAGATGCTCAAATATCTCTTTAACAAATTTTATGATAAAAACTGCATTATACCTCAATTGGTCTATCTCACTATATGTCAAACTGTGGATTATACCTCAATTGAGGTATAATGCATCAATTAATAGTTATTCCTGACCGGACTAAACAAATTATAGAAACGCCTTAAAGTGTACAAAACAATACCAATATTAAAAAGGAAACATTAAATGTAAGTATCTTTAAATATTTCGGATAACAGATATCTTTCATCAGTATGATTATGATGTAAAATTAATCATATCAATCTATTCTGATTTAAGTATAACAATATATACATATATCATGTATTATAAAGCTGAATTATAGTTCAGTCTAGGTGGTCGAGTGGTTTAGAGCAATGGACACAGTGCAGGCGGTGTTGTCTCAATATCCTAATAGCATGAGTTCGAATCCCGGCGGGGGAAGAACCAAAATTTGCTTCCGCAAATTTGAAGATTTAACATTGTTGTGCTGATATTTAGAGTAATTATGAATATAATATGTGTTTTCAGCCGTGTATCACTTTAACTGGTTATCCAATGGATGGATCTGTAGTAGAGTTGTCTCTTAGTTAGACGTACTTATCAAAATAATTATTTCTGTGACTGTATCTTACGATCCTTTACGTTAGATGTTTACCTAATCTGCAATCAATTTCATCTTCATGCCTTATATATCGTGGACAGTGTTACTACTATAAATTCTACTGACGAGGAAAGGTAACACTAGGCCACCGACAGTTGATTTATAGTTCAGTCTAGGTGGCCGTATAGTCTAGATCGATGGACACAGAACAGGCGGTGTTGTTCCGATATCCCAATAGCATGAGTTCGAATCCCGGCGAGGGAAGAACAAAAATTTGCATTCGCAAATTTGCAGATTTAACATTGTTGTGCTGATATTGAGAGTAATTATGTATATCATGTATATATATAAACGCCTAAATAGCACTTTTTAGGCGTTTATATAATTTATTTATTGTGTACATGTATCGTTACTCGTAACGATCCAGTGCCCTCGTGGGAAAAATCGTTGACTATTATTCAGACGTTTTATGTATATATATATATACAGTGCTGTATTTTTTGGGAATGTATAATAATGTCATGATATAATGAAAAGAAAAAAGTGATGGTAGTAAAAGTGATGAATTGAAACCGTCATTATCTTATATTAATTTTCTTATATGTTACCAGCATACGGATTCTATTTGACTTTTTTCTATATATATATAACCAGTCTAAAAGGGTACACCATCACCAAAAAATGACAATAAACGAACAAATGTACTTATACATATTTCGGATAACAGATATCCTTCATCAGTATAAGCACGATGTAAAATGAATCAGATCAATCTATTCTGATTATTAAACTATAGCAATCTTGAATTCTATTCAATAAAAAAAGTGAAACAGTTTCACCCGAACATCATATGTAGAGACGCTAATAAACTTTTATAATTTTCAAAAGACGACTCAAAGACATGCCTTAAATGAAAATAGTAATTAGAGATATGAACTGGCACAACTCTAAAATTCCAAAATGACGTCAGGTAAGATGTTACAACAACTGCGTGTAAATACATTCCCCCCCAAAAAAAAAACAGCACTGATCGATACAAGCTGGTAAAATATGTCAAACAGAGGCTTTTATCATCCCAAATAAATAGCAGTTTTATAATGAAAAGAAACAAATAATAGTAAATTTGGGATAAGGTTAAAAAATTGGACGTGGATGCGTACTTGTACATCCCTACCAAATGAAAAGAACCCTGGTATTTAAACTAGTAAAATTGAAAAAATTCAAAAAGAATCCTTAAAACTGTAAGGGTCAAGTAAGGAAGCCGGAGTAACTGGAAACAAATGATGCCAGGAAAATGAGTGATGGTAGGGAAAATGAGTGACTCATTCTATGTTTTTTCATTAATGCCCTCTGGGGAAACTGTCCTTAGCTTTCTTATCCAAAACCTTTCCCGAGCAAGTCTTTCGGTCCTTGACCAACCCTCGTTGTGGTCTATGATTGTGATTGTAAGGTTTTTGAGATCAGCTTGGGCGTGCCAAGGTGATCTCAAATGACGACTTACGGGGAGGTCGGGCTTGCAGGTGTAGTCACTTCGATGACCATTCATGCGTTTGTTCAATGACTGTTCTGTCTCGCCAATATACTACATGCCACACCGACATTGAAGAAGGTATACAACATTCTGTGTTTTGCCAGTTACATTACAAAATATAGTGTACACAGACCCAGTGGAGTGGCAAGTAAATGTTTGAGTATTCAGTATTTGTTGGCAAGTCAGACATCGTCTGTTACCACACGACTTGCACCATCCTGCAGTTGAACAGCTTTTATTAGAAGAGACGTCAGCTTTCACAAATAAGTCTTTCAGACGTGCTGGTCTCCGAAAAGCTAAGACAGGAGGATTGGGAAAGATCTTGGACAATTTAGGGTGCTTGGCAATAGTTTGCCAATTGGCACGGATCAAACGTGAAAGGTTAGTAAAGGCGGGATTGTATGTTAAAACAAACGGAACTATTTTGCTGTGCCTCTTCTTTTTGTACTGTAATAGGTCATTGCATTTTCTCTACCATCACTCATTTTCCTGACATCATTTGTTTCCAGTTACTCCGGCTTCCTTACTACTTGACCCTTACAGTTTTAAGGATTCTTTTTGAATTTTTTGAATTTTACTAGTTTAAATACCAGGGTTCTTTTCATTTGGAAGGGATGTACAAGTACGCATCCACGTCCAATTTTTTAACCTTATACCAAATTTACTATTATTTTTTTCTTTTCATTATAAAACTGCTATTTATTTGGGATGATAAAAGCCTCTGTTTGACATATTTTACCAGCTTATATCGATCAGTGCTGTTTTATTTTGGGAATGTATTTACACGCAGTTGTTGTAACATCTTAACTGACGTCATTTTGGAATTTTAGAGTTCTGCCAGTTCATATCTCTAATTACTATTTTCATTTTAGGCATGTCTTTGAGTCGTCTTTTGGAAATCTTAAAAGTTTATTAGCATCTCTACATATGATGTTCGGGTGAAACTGTTTCACTTTTTTTATTGAATAGAATTCAAGATTGCTATAGTTTAATAATCAGAATAGATTGATCTGATTCATTTTACATCGTGCTCATACTGATGAAGGATATCTGTTATCCGAAATATTTATAGTTACATTACAATGTTCGTTTATTGTCATTTTTGGTGATGTTGTACCCTTTTAGACTGGTTATATATTATATTTTGTAGTGTACTGTATCATATTTATATGATCCATCGCCCTGTAAGATTTATCGTTGGCTATTATTCAGTCATTATATATATATATATACATATATATATAAACAAGTCTAAATTGAAAACAACGTTCAAACCTATGATTGCGTTTGATAAAAACCGCAATTTTTATACGTGTGCGTGCAAAACAAATTTCTTGGTAGAGGGGTCTAAATACAGCACAAACAGCATTTTCCAAAAGACCAAATGAGTGAAAAAGTATATTTTAACAAAACGCATTTGACTAGCAGGTCGAACAACTGATGTTCTTAAACCCTGCTGACTGCCATTGGCGATTGCCAAATAAACGGATCACAAGATGTAACAAAACAGATCTTATTATTAAATTATTACCAAACAGAAAACAATAAACTTGCGGAAAAGATGGTATACCGCAAACATGAGGTGCAAAAATTTGTACACCATATCCGGATTTCGACAATTAATGTCTCTTCAGTGATGTTAGGAATCGAAACGGTAATTGGAAGGCCATATAATTTACCTCAATTTAGGATAGACTCTTGAATTTTGAAAGGGAAAAATAGGATGAACGGATCATATAAACCCGAAGGCAAATATAATACAAGCCCAAACGAAAAAATATAAACAAGTCTAAATTGAAAACAACGTTCAAACCTATGATTGCGTTGGATAAAAACCGCAATTTTTATACGTGTGCATGCAAAACAAATTTCTTGGTAGAGGGGTCTAAATACAGCACAAACAACATTTTCCAAAAGACCAAATGAGTGAAAAAGTATATTTTAAATATATCATGTATATGTGTATCCGATATCTTTCGCCTCTGTTTAGTTAACTGTGTGCATACACCCCATGAACAATACTTAATGTTTTAACAATTAACCTTAAACAACTGAATATTTAAGTAGAAAATGCTAGATACACGAGATAGGGCATGCAAGAAATGTGACTACATACTATCAACTGGTTCTTTGATATGCGAAAACCCTGGTGCTTTCCAACACAACATATTATATATTACGTCTCAATTCCGAGTTGAAGTTAATGTTTGTCAAGCTCAATCTCCCCTCTTTTGCAAAGCTTAAAGTTGGATCGATGACCATAAGCGTATACTTCATGTTTCAAAGTACTTTAACCTAATACTCAGACGAACATAATCCCAGACAGTTTATATGTAGTTCATTGTGTTCTTAAGTATAATTTTATTTTGCAACAGTAAAATACAATTTAATCCCCAAAAAATATTCTTTGAAAACTGTTTTTACTTTATACTATCGCGCCAGTGACATTATTGTTGTGTTAATTCTGAATGAAACAAGATTATAACATTCCTTACCATAATGATTTTCTGAACGAAACACACAAAATCTCTTACAACATCCTTCTTTTATATTGTTACATATAACGCCTAGAAATGAAACAACAAAATGCATCAGATAAAATTGAATTCAAAATACATGCAAGTATGTTTAATTGTCCCTTTTTCGTTATAAAAAAAACATACATTTGGTGCGTTTGTGTGTTTGTATGTGTGTTTGTGGTTGTTAAGGTTCTTCACGACAATTTGGTATTGTTATCTACTGTATGACACAATAAGTTAATTCAGGCAAATTATTACATTATCGGTATCAATATGTCTCCACCAGGTACGCATTTCGACAATATATGTCTCTTCAGTGATGCCAAAACATTTGAAAATCCATACGACTTATTTCAATTTCAATACTATCGGTTTTATATAACTGGGAAATTAATCTTAAGAACTTGATTTTAGTATACTTATGTTATACACAAACTTGGTTTCTATTATGCTTTCTATTTCTCAAACTGTTAAATTGGTATAATCTTTTGATGCTTGTTCAGGCTTTTCTATTTCGAATGACCGAGTTTGGACAAACACATTTATGCCACCAAATGCGTTTTTAATATATGAAGAATTGTCGTGTTTGGACAGACATCACAACCAATGAAAGTACATACAGCGGCAACACCATTTTATTTATTTTTTTTTTTGGCCAGTTTTTTTTTACTAAACTATGAGTTTGACTATCCCTTTGGTATATTTCGACATTTTATTTCCACAACAGTCATATGCCAATGACGAAACTCTATATCGTATTGAGTTTATGAAAATTTTGAAAAATATACAAATGTGAAGGTCATGTAGAATAGCTAATAGGACAACTATCAATCAGAGACCAAATGACGTAGTTGTTGGCCAATGTTAAATACATAACAAAAATATCTAACCCCAAAATAAATTCAAAAAAGGGGAACTTAGGGACCGGTCAAAATTTCTTGATGCATGGGACCGGTGCAAAAAGAAAATTGTCTGAAATAATTCTCTTGATCCCATGGTTACTGGCAGAATAAAAATATGCTTGTCCCATGCACTGTACCTAGTAAAAAATGTGTGTCCCATGTTAAAGCACAAAAAACATGATCAAAGTTGTGGCTACATTTTATGCTACAATGTATTTGGATAGCAGAAAAATAATGCTACTATGTGTGAACTGTATCTATATTGCTGTTATAAAGTAAACAAAACAATACATAAGCATATGTTATTGCCAACACAGGAGCCCACACAGATGACAATATGTTATTGACTATAATAAATGATACATGCAATATTAAACAATTAACATGTATGAAGTGTATGGTAGAATACATTTTTTCAAATAAATTGCAGCTTAATTTAGAATCTGACTATTCTAAATTAACAGTGGGTAGGTAAATTTTCCAAAAAAAAAATTACAATAATATGATTTTTTTTCTGCTTAGAATAAAAAAATCCCCATTATTTGAATAGTCATACCAGAAGAAGTGAACATCTCGAGACAGTCAAATTTTCAAATTTAAAATGAGAGGAATGTGAAAATAGCATCAAAATTAAAGAAGTGAACATCTCCAACTTCCACTCACAACAATATTGTTTTTTAAACATTTTTTTAGAGTGGGAAAAAAGTAAAATTTACTATCTCAACATATATGCAGCTTGATTGATTATATATTTATATCTGGGCCATTCAGAGCTTGTTGGGTGTGGGTTCCAGATTAGTTGTGACCTTTGAATGAATATTCCAATCATTTCTTTTGGTAGTATGCTACTGTATTTGTTAAATTTCCACAAACATTCTTTTTCTACAGCCAGTATGTATTATAAAAAAAAGAGTTTTCATTCTACAATGTCTGTTGAATTTGCATAATCATGATAATAACATTTATATTTAAGGTAGTTCAGGGGTTCATCGCTGAACATCATTTCTTAGCATGTTAGATTTTTGTTTTATTTAAGGAATTATGGTACTGAAGGACGCCTCCGGGTGCGGGAATTTCTCGCTGCATTGAAGACCTGTTGGTGACCTTCTGCTGTTGTCTGTTCTATGGTCGGGTTGTTGTCTCTTTGACACATTCCCCATTTCCATTCTCAATTTTACATGTACAAAATAAAACAGAAACATTAAAACAATTCATTTTGTTTAATTATAGTTGAAGTAGCACTTTTAATTGCATGGCCACTTTCAAAATTTCTGTTTCAATCCAAGGGAGATAATTTGTATAGAAAGTACATGGAAATCACACATTTTGTCAATTTTCTTAAAAGTATGGCTGGTTTATACACCACATTTATTTTTATTGAAACTTCTAAAGCATATGAAATGGAGATTTTCACAAATTTTCAGAATTTTACCTATAAAAAGACCAAATATTCACACTTTTCAAAGAACTTTTTTGAAAAACAAGCACACTTTAATAATCCATATCCCTATATTGAGTAATATTTAATTCTATATACTTAAATATATAGTGTACTGTAAATCTTATAACGCAACTGAATTAAAAATACATACTATTACAGATATTTAAAGCCGATATTTTATATACTGAATGATTTTATCTGATTTCATTTTAATACGGATATTCGGATTTTACCGGATTGGTTAAGTTTTAGTCATTCATACATAACTTCCGGTAAATACGATGGGCCTGGACGACCGGGACAGAGGAAAGTGCCGAGTCGAAGAATGCGACTGCACAGACTTTGTGGCATCAGATGCCATGAGTTGTGGATACTGTGGTGATCCACCAGCAAAACACCAAAACTTACAACAACACGTATCTAGCAGTAGCTCTACCCAAAATGTCACTCTCAGCTCTAATATCGGTAAGTACAAAAATGTACATGTAACTTTAGTAATTTTACATGTATGTACAATTACCTAGAACTTTTCCATATCAGCCCTAGTATCATTCAAAATTTCAACCAAGAGCTTTTAATACCAGACAATATATATACTTGTGCTCCACCCCCTTTCATAATTTTAAACTGTTAAAAGCATGTATTATTTAATATGGCCTCACAATTAAATTGGCGGCGACAGAGCCCTATAATAATCAGTTCATCTGTCCATCAGAGATTCCTCAGTCATACGATAACTTTTAAAATTTGCTGTGACTGATAGAAATGAAATATATATATACATAACATTAAGCTACTGATTGGATTCCATGCACTACTTATTCAATTTTTTTGTATCTTCTTCGTTATCATCCTTTTACACATGGTAGAGCATTAAACGCACTACAAAATTCCCTGTCACTGCTAAGTCTCAAACCTGGGACTTCTCGGTGGCTAGCTACCGAGTGAGCAAAAGAAGTACTCCGTTAGCCTGTCGATTTGAACTGGCTATATATCAACTACTTAATACAAATCAGGTAGGCTGTCCCGCAACACACATAATAGCCAATATATTTACTCAAAGCCGATTTTATAAATTCAGTAGGATAACCAGGTTGATTTGAAAGTTCATTTTTGTCGAGCCTTCGACTTTAGTCGAAAAAGCGAGACATAGCGATCCTACATTCCGTCGGCGGCGTCGTCGGCGGCGTCCACAAATATTCACTCTGTGGTTAAAGTTTTTGAAATTTGAATAACTTTCTTAAACTATCCTGGATTTCTACCAAACTCGGACAGAAGCTTGTTTATGATCATAAGATAGTATCCAGAAGTAAATTTTGTAAAAATAAAATTCCATTTTTTCCATATTTTACAAATGGACTTAGTTTTTCTGCCGGGAAATATTACATTCACTCTGTGGTTAAAGTTTTTAAAAATTTAATAACTTTCTTAAACTGTCCTGGGTTTGTACCAAACTTGGACAGAAGCTTGTTTGTGATCATAAGATAGTATCTAGAAATAAATTTTGAAAAAAAATAAATCCATCTTTTCCTCATTTTACTTTTAAATGGACTTAGATTTTCTGCCAGGAAACAACACATTCACTCTGTGGTTAAAGTTTTTAAAATTTTTATAACTTTCTTATACTATTTTGGATTTGTACAAAATTGGACAGAAGCTTGTTTATGATCAAAAGCTAGTATCTAGAAGGAAATTTTGTAAAAAAATAAATCAATTTTTTCTGTATTTTACTTTCAAATGGACTTAGATTTTCTGCCGGGAAACAACATATTCACTCTGTGGTTAAAGTTTTTAAAATTTTGATAACTTTCTTATACTATTTCGGATTTGTACCAAACTTGGACAGAAACTTGTTTATGATCAAATGCTAGTATCTAGAAAGAAATTTTGTTTTCTTCCAGTTAACATTACATTCAGTCTGCAGTTAAAGTTTTTACACATTCATTAGATTCATAAACTATCCTGGATTTTTACCAAACTTGGACAGAAGCTTCTTACAATCAAAAGATAGTATATTTTTATTGATTTACTTCCTCATTTTTGTTGAGCCTCATATTAACAGAAAAAGTAGGCGAGACACTGGGTTCGCGGAACCCTTACGAAATTTTTAATCTATAGTATGTAAATGTGCATTTTAATAATAATTTGATGTGTTTTAATACATTGGCTTAAATAACAAATGTATATTTTGATATTTACTATTTTTAGTTGAGGCTAAACAGTCTGGTGGAGCAACAAAGTTAAGTACAACTATCTAGCCATGGATGAACAAAAAATTTGGCCATATCTCTGATCCGAAAAGAAAAACTGGACAATTTTACAATACCGTTTTGAAGTCGTTGTACAAATCTTTTTGGCCATATTGTGGTAATATCACCATTTTTCACAACACATTGTTGAAAGGAACCGACAATTAAAATACAGTTCAAACTTTGGAAATAATTTTCAGTCGAAATTGGCATATTTCAAAAGTGAAAATAAAGCATGTGTAGGAAAATACTTAAAGGAGGATTACTTTCCCTTACCACATGATGTAGATAATTTAGAAAGATTAATCGACAATGCTTCAACACTAGAACAAAAAGTTGTAACTGAAATAGAAAAAATAAGTAAAGATGATGATTCATTGTTTTGTCAGAATCGAAGACTAAAATCAAGAAGGCAAAGTCAACACAATTTCAACGAAGACACAATACACAAGATGAACATTTTCATTGCAGATGAGATGAAGCCGTTTAATAAGACACTTGTTAAACTAAAAGAAAAGTGTAAAGTAACTAGTTGGAACAAGAGAGGGAAAAAAAAGAACTGACAAACAAAGAAAACGAGAGAACAAGTGGAAAGTTGAAGCAAGACCAAAGTGCAGGAAATTAAATAGATGCAAAGAGATCTATGAACTATTTGGTGGTCATCTCATGTCAGAATATTTCACTCCTGAAATGGGGGCGTATCAGATTACCGAAATAGAAGATACATGTACATTTATCGAAAACATTTTTTCAGATACCCTTAGTGAATTTGACAAGTGTTGTTTGGCCGACATGGTGAAAGAGGGTTGTTTCCGAGAGCTGGCCCTTGAATTTATTGAACAGTATTTGTACCAATAGTCCAATATTATAATGTGACACAGTTTAGTGAGAATTGTTATTGTTTATATGAGTTTACTTTATACATATATCTAGTCAGTCTACTTTCAAATTATTTTTACCTCATCTTCATATTTTATTGATGGTTAATCCTTTTGTTATTATTATTAATTTGATGGTTAAGCTTTTTGTTATTTTTATTTTTTTTCTCTGTACTTTTACATAATACATTTTACACATAAGTGCTTGTAGGATTTCAGATTGTGCCAATAGATTTATTATATTTTGTTGATTTTATTTTACGTCATACATTGTTCTCGCTATTCTGTCTTCCCATAAAACGGAGTTATCTCTCATTTGTAGAGTTATCTACTCTTTAGAGAAGGAATTTTAATATATATATTACATGTACAAAAATTTTGGCTTTTCTGCAAATATTTTTTCATATTAAACACACAAATATCATCATGATCCTGGTCTCAGATAAAAAAAAAACATTTTTCTGTGACATGACATAAGATTTGTTGTTCTGATGGGATCATTAGGTCGCCCAATTAATTAATTAGTAAAAAATAAAAGTGATGTTAAATAGAAAAATACCTTCTGTCAGGAAAGACAACTCTGGTAAATGGGAGACAACTCTGCTTTATTGGAGGACAGAATTATATTTGACAATCATGCTTTTTTGTGCAGAAACACTATCCATGAATTCGTTTTTTTACATTTGTTAAACAGTTATACATGTAAAATATCTAATCAAATTTTACATATTTTTTTTATTTTATATCAAAGTATTTTTTCATGTTTATTCTGTTCCAAAGTTTTTTTTTGTTGCCTTCACTGTTCTTTAAATCTTGAAAATGAATTTGGTATGTTGTAACTGTTAAATTCACATTGCTAGATGTTCATGATGCTATTTTTGTTTGTTATAGATTTATCAAATAAATTTTTTTTCATATACAGACATTGTTTCAAAAAGTTCATGTCCCATGCTTGCAAATAATGAAAAAACATTGAGTCCCATTCCTGTAAACACTGCAAAAAGTGCTTGTCCCATTACAGTTTGCACCGGTCCCATGCATCAAGAAATTTTGACCGGTCCCTTAAACAAAAATGGACAACATCAAACGTAAGACTTTAACAACAGACGGAACAAATGGAAAAAACTGTCATTTTCCTGATTTGGTCATGTTAATTCTGAAGAAAATGGTAGAATAATCCTTATTTTATAGCAAGCTAAACCTCCATCTTGTATGGCAAAGTTTATATAACGGTTATATTGAAAGTTTATCTAGATGTACAACTAAACATACGTTCAACTATTTAAATACCATTCTGTTTACAGTAAAATATTGCCTACAATGTTTTCGTAATTACGTAATTACATATATTCAACTAGGGTTTAATCAGACGTAAATCCTTAAAGAGTCTCAAAGTCAACACTCACATCTTCAATCTCAATCGCAATTTTGCAATTACAATGCATAGCAAAACACTTGATTTGATTACAAATAGTAATGATAAGTCTTAAGTTTTCCATGAAGTGTCTTGTATACTGTTATCTGTTTTTTCGACTTTTGTGTGGGTTTTTTTGTCATGGGTTTGACGGTTCGTTTCGACTTATGTATTTATAAAGTCCGTTTGATATCTTCTGCCTCTTCTTAGGCACAATTTCAATTCTCAATAGAGATATAATTGCCTATTTTCATTAAGCAATGCTTTATCCTCAAATTTTGTGGTTTAATTTGATTATACCTTCTTTTTTTAAGACACAAATTGACAACAACATAAAACTCAAAAAAAAAAAATTGTAGCATCACAATGCTTGGCCTTTTTTTAATTCTAAATTTATTTGTTTTTTTTTTTTAAAGAGTCATACTCACATTCATATTTCTTCCAGTATTTTAAATACGTCCCGAAAGTCCGCAGTATAATAACGCAAATTATAACACCAAAAAATGTCCAAGCCATATATTCATCACTACAGTTATCTGTAAAGAGGTTAAGAAAAAAAACACAGATTAAAAAACAAACATATGAACAAAACATACAAAAGAGCAATGTTAAAATGAACGCATGATGTATTACTTTTGTTTGATCACGTAAAGGTAAATTGTGATAAATAATAGTTTGATAAGGTTTTCTATACTTGTGTATGCAAATATTTTAATTAAAATTTTATTCAATTTGATTGGATTTCGATGTTAGGGAATTGTACATTTAAATTACAGAAGTTGCATGTTAAAATATTTGAAAATAATAGTTTTGTTTTTATCTGTTTGACTTTTACAGTTATTCACTACATGATAAAAAGATTTGAATTTCACAAGGTTACTAAATATTATGGTTTCATGTTTAACGTTATGAAACAACATTGAACTGATAGCTATTCTTCATTTGGAATTCATCGGCATTGTTTTTATTTTTTATTTTATCAAACTGAAATGGTTCCTTCTCGAGATGCGACAACTTGTCAAGCTACGGATCTCATTCAGTTATAAGTCCTAACACAAGGATGACATAGACTTTATTTTTAAACGTTGTTTGCTCAAGGGTGTAATCACAATCATTATTATTTTACATTATGACCTTACTATAAATTTTGTAACCTGCGCAACTGTTTTGATTCGAGCTTCACTGATGAGTCTTGTGTAGACAAAAAGAGCGTCTGGCGCACCAAAAATGTATAAGTATCTTTCATGACTTCATATTCTATCATGTGTACCCTTACGTTTCCCAACAACATAAACGCCTATAGCAACTCTACTTACTATATTCTGAATTGTTTGTAACTGAAATGAAAATAACACATTTTATTTACGATACATTTGTGTAGGTGATTATTTCTTCATGGTGTTTTCTTGTGCAATTTCGAATGAACTGACATATTAATTATCTGTTGTTGGGGTGTTGCAAGAATCAAATAATATTCGCCATCTTCCTTAAGTTAAAGAAACCTAAATATCCTATTTCTATATGTCATTACAAGAGGGAAATATATACTGGGGGCTAAAAAAAAAATAAGTCCACCATGTCACATCAAAAGTGATAACACCATGTCCAAAATGGAAAAAGACAAAAAAAGATAAACAGATCCATTTAACACTGCAGGTGGAAATAATGATTACGAAATCATTTTAAAGTTTCACATTAAAACTTGTGCTGTACTCAGGTGCTTCAGAAGTATAAGACATTCGATTGATAAGTGATGACAGTCAATCCTCCGTTCAAAAATGCAGACGACCAAATTTTGGAACATGTGAAAATCAATCTGAAAATTCCGAATTCTATTTTAAACAATGCCAAATTTTAATTAAAATCTGTCTTAATATGCGCTTCTGAAAATCTTGTACATAAAGACATGTATTGGTTGTGGAAAATATTACATTGGCCAAAAAGGAATGTCACTCCAAAAATGAATGACAGTTCACCAACAGCAAACTTGTCAATCAACTTATGGAAAGATACCTCTTAGTGAACACTTTGAAGTATGTGGTAGAAGAAACACAAAACACAACATAGAACACTGCAGTCTGATTCACGCGAACACCACCAATACCAGGGGGTGAGCATTTTGTTCATGTTATTTTCTATGCTGATTTTTTCATATGCTCTTTACATAGAGCGTTAGCATGTCCTAGTAAATGTCTCAATTAGTGAACTTCAATAATTAAATGTTCATCTATTTCGTTATCATGTGACAAGTTATGACACATTTTGTTACAAACATTATTGTGCAACTTAATTCAAGTAGTAAATAGATATAAAGTTATATTACCTTTATTATGTTTATCTAATATTGTAACATCAACAACAGCAAGTTCTCTATTTGTTCCATGATAGCATTTCCAAGGCCCATTTAAGCTACTGTCTATTTGTCTATTTATAATCAATATAGTTGTGTTTGTTTTACGATCTTGTGACATGGCATTATGAGTGTCAGTAGGAAAACATGTTGGGTACGGTATCGGGCTTAGACAGTGTCCTTCTTCTTTGTTATCAGGATTGGAAAATATCACTTTATATCTTAATTGGCTTACTTTACATTTGAAAGTTAAGTTTTCATTTCTAACTTCCCATGTCAAACAAACATGAATGCTACATGAAAGACTAACTGAAGAAGAAAGTAAAACACAGTGAAACACAGTAATTAATGTTATGGATACAAACATATTTGTTCAAGCATGTTATACAAAACCATGTAATACAAGTATATGAATGCAATAATTTTTTCACATAGGATTAAGAGTACTTACAGCGTCAATTTCCTAAATGCGCCTTCACATTGTAAAATTGAGAAACACAAAGCAATTAAATAGTCAGGGTGCTATAACATTGGACATAGTACTTTTGTGATAGTTAACTGATCTTAATCATTTCAGAAGTCCAGCGGATAGTAATAAGGGACACTGGAATTTACATTTGCAGTTTTGGAATTTATAAATCTACAGCACTTGACTTTACATCTACACCGCTAGACTTTGCATTTACAACTCGTGAAGTTTATATTAACAGTGCTGGATTTACATCTCCAGATTCCCAGCCACGTCCTGTGGTAAGAATGGAAAAGTTCAATCCGATGTCTCGTGTAGAAGGTGCCACGCTCTCTGCACGTTAAGAAGCATTGCAACAACTATTTGATGGATCCGTGGTTGACCTGTTGCAAGGCATAATTTCAGTCCCTATCCATTTACTCGAATATTCCAGTCGCAGTCCACACTTTCAGCCCACCATCCTGTTCGAACACTATTGCAGGTCCTACTTATTTGTATTTAATTTGAATTTGTTCTCGTTTTGAACTTGTATGGAATATTTGCCATTGGCCATTAAGCAACAAACAACCAATAAATGCAGATATAGATTAGAGATAACTGTATAGTATTTGAAACTTGGCCTACATAAAACGTGAGTTTCACAGCTGCAAATTGAGTTTTTCTGGCAGTATTAATAAGGTGGGAGTTACGCGGAACAGCAAATTGTGTATATTACTGCGTTTGCGTTACAAGTAGATATACTGTGATTATACTTCTTGACAACCTATAGATTATCATATCAGAATATCATATTATCTTCATGTAAGATAATCGGTTTTTTATTTACTGAAACATCAAAATGATAATCACTACGATAATATCTTTTAAAAATGATTGAGAAGAACCATCCATGGCATATGTCCCTGTCAAATGTTCCCATACATTATAATTAATTTCAAAATAACGAATAACGTTTCCCTATAATTATACAGTCTCGATAAAGTTATTTCCTTTCAGAACGAAAGTTGCATTTGAGGAAAAAACTCGGACTTTATCAAGTTGAAATAAAACGTCATAAAATAATAATCTTTTTAACTTACGAAATCGAACTGACCAAACAAAGTGACTTTCATTGAACTGGTAGCCTTATTATCCGTGAGGATATAATTGACTTTTACATATGTTACTACATGTGTTATTCACTGCTTCATATTTTAAGACAAACAATGTGAGCTAGGGTAATACAAAAGAATTGTATTTATTGCAATAATAAAGCAATTATGTGTAGTTTATTTTATGCGATGTACACATTTTCTCAACCAGCGAACTGTCAATATACTCTGAAATTAATCGTAAAGTAATCTCAATTAAACCGGTTGATTTGTTGCTGGGTAATCGATTAATATAAAATTACTTCTAATAAGACAATACAAGATTTCATTACAAACATGAATAAAATTACACCTGATTACGATTACTGGTCATGATTACCCAATATCTGTTTGGTATAACATACAATCTGTTTTCAATAACAATAATTACATGAAACTTATTTTTTAATTCATGTTATGACTTGAAATCTGTAGATGTAATCTCAGAATAGATTTAATTATGATTCTAAGTGAATTGTTAAAGCATTATCAAACCTATCTTTTTTTTAAAGTTATCAATACGGTCATTATGTAGATATTTATAGAAGAAAGTGAACTTACTTCTCACTGATACTCTTGATAAGGCAAATATAAGTATAATAATCCTCGTCGTGAAAGGCAGCATCTCATGGATTCATTTGAGTTTTTACTGTACACTGTCTAACTTCTGTGTGACACAAGTGCGTGTCAATAATGAAAATTGCAGCGGATGGTTAATCCATTTCTTTCTTGTACCAGTAAGACAACTCGTGCGTATAATACCTTTGACAGGTGAATGGTTAATTACGTCTAGTGTCTAGCAATGGAGTGCAAGTAAAACTGTAAAACAGCTGTCTGAAATAACGTTTTCATAAATATTTATTCGATTTCAAACTACATGGTCTGTATCAACAGCAATAACAAATGAAGCAAGTTTTCTGAATCCCAAATCAAGTTAAGACATTTAATCACGACATTAAAACAAAAAATAACTCGATTATTAGAATTGAAACAATACAAATTTTGACAATATTTCATTTTGCTTATTCATAGTAAGAATATTTATTTTTACATTTTACATTACGTAAATGATATTTGTTAATTAAAAGTACCAAATAATTCCGGAATATTTCAATGCATCAGTTTAGTTCTAGAACAAGCAGACACAGTACTGTCTTGTAATATTCCATTACCTCAAACACTATAAACGCTCCTTATTGATATCTGTCAGTAATTTATGAAACGATTTGTCTACAAATTTTAAACAATGCAACAGAATTGAATCTTTAAATCAAACATAAATTGAAAAATTATAATAATATTATAGTAGAATAGAGGCGAAATATGCAATACGAACATTCAAACTCATTACCTGAAAATAAACTGACACCGCCATGGCAACAAACAAAAAAGAAAAACAACAGTAGCCAAATCACAACATAGCAAAAAACTGAAGACTGAGCAACCCAACCAAATATCAAAGTGATATAAGGTGATTCGAAATGGTAAGCAGATCCTGTTCCAATTGTAGCACACTTCGTGTTGCTCATGAAAATACAAACCAAGTGATAAGTCTAATTCGATAGTAACATTTGGAGAAAATATGACTGGATTACGGTTATGACAGTTGGAACATATCCGTTGTCATCTGTAAAACAGATATAACAGTCAAACAAATCATGATGGCGTCCATTAAATTGTCGAAGGGATGATTTTAACTTCACCACTTTAAACTGCTAGTTTAATAGCTTCCTTGTAAGCAGCACTATATCAAGGAAATTATGATAAGAAATGCTATTTTTCACATTTGTATTAGTATTTAATCATTAAATTTAATACTTTATTTTGTAATATAATGCAGGAACGTATTGTAAACGAGTGTTTGGACTTAATATGTTATCATGTTGAAATAAAGGTAATAATTAATTATTTAATTGTATTGTATTGTTCGTCAAATACATATTCAATTTATCAAATACATCACGATAATCCCTTACCAATAAGCTACATGTGTACTTAAAAAACCTAAATATGTATATCAGGATGAATCAAAGCATTATGTTTTTTTTTATTAGCTTACTTGCCCCTCTTTAGATATTGAGAAGACAAACAGTTAAAATAGAACAAAAATAGTTATGTACTTTTTTTGTGTGTGTGCTATTGTTAAATGCCACATACTCGAACCTTTTTCGATGAGATATTACTTCAAAATTACTAAATGAATATAATACCTATACTAGTTTAAGCAAATATATTCAGTACAATTATTAAAATTTATTAACAGAACAATAACAATAATATAATAATTATGTATATTTGACATGATGATAATATTCTTCGACCAATTCGTTATGATTTTGGCATTTTATGATTACTTATTTAATAATTTCATATCTTATTAGTAAAGGCCTTTTATTTTTTTTTTTCTAATTCTTTTAATGTTAAATTTATACATTAATGCCTATACTCAAAGAATGATATAAACGATCCTCGTCATATTATTTATGTTATAGTCTTAAAGAATAAACATGCAGCCCAGTTGTTAATGGTGTTGGTGGCCGTGTGTCATATATCTTCTTTCCGTTTCTCATATTCACGTTTTTCTAGCTGTTATTGACCCTTTGGACGGTATTAAATTTGAACCCACAGTATACATGCGCTTTTGTTAAGCTTTGGTTTAATTCACTCTTTCAAGAATGTACGGTGTTATCAATATAAAAAAAAGAAAATGTGGTACAATTGCCAATGAGGCAACTATCAATTAGAGTTCAAATCACAAAGATAAAAAGCAATTATAGGTCATCGTAAAGCCTTCAACAATGAGCACTTTTTGTGAAACCCATACCGTATCGTCAGCCAGAACACTTTGGTCTGATGTATACAATACAATTTACGAAAAACATGTATGATTTATAAGAAAAAAAGGGCAACAACTGAATTACAGGTTCTCGGCTTGGGCAACGACATACAGAATGTGACGGGGTTAAACATGTTTTGTGAGCGCTCAACCCTACCTTAACCTCGAACAGTGGTGTTACAGCACAACATAAGAACTAACTGTAAAATTCAGTCCCAAATGACTCAACTCAATAAGTCAGAATAAGCACAAATAAACTAAATAACATAAAAACAATATAAAACATAAAGAGTACTCGCTGTTACTGAAAGCTAATTCTAAGCCAAATACAACTAATAGATATATCATGTTTTCCCCGACTAAAGTTCCATCAAGTGTA
Source organism: Mytilus californianus (assembly GCF_021869535.1). Taxonomy (NCBI): domain Eukaryota; kingdom Metazoa; phylum Mollusca; class Bivalvia; order Mytilida; family Mytilidae; genus Mytilus; species Mytilus californianus. The sequence continues at coordinate 246,961 of NW_026262722.1, forward strand.
TGTAGGAAATATTCTTTTTCCTATTTACACTACATTTTTATGCGAGGTGCCACTCGAGGAGATAATAAATCAAGGACATAAAATAAATGTCAGTATACTATGGTCACCTTATTGTAGCATATATATCCTTTGGTTTGAAGACGATTTTGGTGGATATTTAACATGCTACTTTACAACAGGAATTACATAATATCTTAGGTTTTTAATGTTAAAATATATACTAATTTAATGATATTAACCTGAAAAAAAATTTCATCATATTTCATTGAACCAAACAGAGTATTTTTTTCTCGATCGGAATAATTATTAGCTACATGTATATAACTATTTAAAATGTACTAATAAAAAAGATAAAAGATAGAAATGTAAAAAAAATACATGGCACGAAAACATTTCCTAAATATCTCAAAATTTATATCATTATGATTATGATATCGAATGAAACGTCATTTTAAATAACCAGACAGAGTTATATTTTGCCAACTTGTCTCCCCATTTATATGTTTTCCCCGTCGAATATGGAAGTCGTTATAGAACATATGCGATGTCAATTCAACTATTGAAAACTGATAAAATTCTTCAGCTTGATGATCCTTTCTTAAAACTTGTATTTAAATTAAAAATCAATTGTTCAGAGAACAATTGAAGGTCTTTCCACTTTAAATTTCTACATAATCAATAAGAAGCTACCTGTGGTATACTCAAAGTAACATTGGTATCTAATTATAGATTTCTTTAAGAAAATGTCTTTCAACTTTAATTTTCTAAATAATTGATAAGAAGCTACTTCTGGTTTACTTAAAGTTACTTTTGGTGTCCAATCATAGGTTTCCTCATAATGATTAAATAAATATATGGTTTCTATATACTTTTTCCTGAAATAAGGGAGATAATTGCCGACAGTAATAATCAATGTTAAGAAAATGTCACTTCTGGTCTCAAAGGAGAGCTGTATTTACAATGATTTACGGTTTTTGTATAATTATTCCTCTAAAAAGGGAGATAATTGGCTACTTCCGGTTATTAAATGTCACTTGGTCTCTAATGATAGCTTTATTCACACTGATTCCAAAAAATTATAGTTTGTATATACTTATGCCTGTAATAAGGAAATAATTTGCTACTTCCTGTTATAGTATGTCACTTCTGGTATCAAAAGATAGGGTTTTGTATGCCCATTTAAAAAATATATGGTTTCTAGGTACTTTTCCATAACATAAGTGCAAACATGTCTACTTCCGGTTCGTTCAAGGTCACTTCGAGTTGACATTTTCAAGGTCATATGACACTCAACATTTTGCAAAAGACCTTATGGCTTTATCATGTATCATTATGAAGTAATAAACAATTTACCTTAAATACAACATTTCAGGGGCAACAACTCAAATAAGATGTCATTTGATTGTTTCATACCAAAAATATCATATCTTCATCTCAATAAAGCAAACATTTTGCACTAGTTCTTTATATATAAATTTTAAGGTATCAGAGAAAAAGCAAAAACACACAAAAGACAAAATTGAAAACATGACCTGAGCTTTGACCTTGACCTCATTTTCTAAGTTAGGACCCATGGACCTCAAATAAAAAGACTGTGTTTATATGGCTTACGGTTTACGAGCTACAAAAATATAACGACAACATTATTTGGTAAAGGTAGATAACTCCTATTAGATTTCACCAAATCAGTCAACAATTCCTGAGGATGTAACGAACAAGTATGAAAAATAATTGTGTCGTTATCTTTTTAGGTTACGGAGGAGATACACTAACAGGAAAAAAAGTATTTGGGGAGATAACTTTTACAATAAAAAGGTCTTCGTCATAATCAGATGAGTTTTTAAAGCGAAATAACTTTTTGATATAATATCAAAATATCTAAGCGACTTCTTGCAAATACAACTTTATACCTCAAGAAAAGTGGAAAGACCTAATAATAATCAGAAAAAAATCAATAGGTCTTTCCATGGAAAAGTGGAAAGACCTAATAAAAAGATAGATATTTATTCTACCTCGTTTGGTTGACTGACTGGTCTTTATTGCTTGGTTAATCAAACACACCTTCTATGTTTAAAGTATTCATTACAAGGTATTTTATTTGACCAATATATATATATATATATATATTACATTTGTTGTTTGACCTGTTAGTCAAATGCGTTTTGATAAAATATATTTTTTCATTTTTTTGGTCTTTTGGAAAATGTTGTTTGTGCTGTATTTAGACCCCTCTAACAAGAAATTTGTTTTGCATGCACACGTATAAAAATTGCGGTTTTTATCCAACGCAATCATAGGTATGAACGTTGTTTTCAATTTAGACTTGTTTATATTTTTTCGTTTTGGCTTGTATTATATTTGCCTTCGGGTTTATATGATCCGTTCATCCTATTTTGACTCCTCAAAATTCAAGAGTCTATCCTATATTGAGGTAAACTGTATGCTTTCCAAATACCGTTTCGATTCCAAACATCACTGAAGAGACGTTAATTGTCAAAATCCGGATATGGTGTACAAAAACCTTTGCACCTTTTGTTTGCGGTATATCATCTTTTCCGCAAGTTTATTGTTTTCTGTTTAGTATTAAATTTATAATTAAGATCCATTTATTACATCGGTGATTCGTTTATTTGGCAATCGCCAATGGTAGTCAGCAGGGTTTAAGAACATTTGTTTAAATATTACACAGTCGGCTCAAATACGCATGAACGGACAACGGTGTTCCAAACATTCTCGTTTTGGATATTATTATTGCCAATTTCAGGATTTTTTTTTTCTCACAACATTCTGTCACCAGGACAGAGATACAAATTAAACATCCTGTTGCCGGAGCGGAGATATACATTAATGCATTCAAAAGATAACTTTTATATTTCCATTGACTTTTCAATGGAGTTAAATGTTTATGTATCTTTATGATTTTTTGAGTGTTTAATATAAAAGATTGCACATATATGTATCTCGTACGTATAAAAGATTGCACATATATGTATCTCGTACGTATAAAAGATTTAATCAATCTTTAATTATTCAACTACATTCATCTTTTAATATTTAATAAATACTTAGACATTTGTAGCTTCTGTTATTTCTATTTTTTAATTTCAACTTGATATCCGCCTGTAATTTGTCAGAAGTTTGTCAAATTTGTCAAATAATTGGAAAAAAATTTCATTATTGAATTGACAGAAAATTTTAACAAGAGGTATTGTGACACGTATGTGATAGTATTACACAACATGCCCTGATTTTAATTCAAAATATTCAGTAACCCAAATAAAATCAATAATGCTATATAATATATCAGTGTTTTTAAATTGTTTACCTGTTCAATATAAAGGACGCTTTAAACAATGATATCGACATACCTTTATAAATGTGTTGTTGTAAATACTGTGTCATCATAAAAAAAAATACGTTCGTTTGCAGAATTGTCTTTTACATTATGAATCCTGAGAATGTTGAAAACAAATTGTCTATCTTGTTCTTTTCTACAGGTGCATTTAAATGTAAAACAAGCTAATATTTGACTGATACACAATACGAACTTTGCAATGGTTGAGTGTAATTTACATGCGCAATCATTTATTTTTGTTGTGCAGAAAGCCGTATCGAAAAACAAAATGGTAGGTCATGTTGTTTTTTATATTAGAATATGAAAACGCACATAACAAAGAATAATAGCATAACTGTTATTGACTGTAACTGTTGACGTTTAGAAGCATATATTCAATATTTGTTTCCAAAAGAAGGAAATTGACTTCTCATAGCTTACTTAGGTAATTACAATCAAAACAAAGCTAAATAGGTGTTGCTCCATGTCATTTTACATACCTGTCAAAGAACCACAGACACGAGTCAGTGAAGTAGAATTAAAGTACATACATAACGAAGAATAAAAAATTGAAAGTGCAAGACAAGCCACAATTTTCTGGTCAGGAATTGACAAAAAAAAAAAGACAACAAATTCCATCTAACATTACACCGTATTTGCTGCATTTGGTTTAACATACCAGAATTTTGGAAAAATATTGCTCTTCAACTTGGTATTTGATTTGTCTTTCTAACTGTTGTGACTGATGAGTCTAATGTTAGCGAAACACGCGGCTGGTGCTTCAAATTGTTTCTTTTATATAGACGTCTTATGTTACAAAGAGTCCATCAGTCATATGCCAATTGTCCGTGTTCTTATCTTTATGTTAAGCGACTGTTTTTAAAATTCTGTATAGTTTTTTGTTATGAGATTTCATACTTAACATGAGTATCAGGGGGATCATGTTGGTATATAGGACCCTTGTAAGAGCTACATGTCTGTCGACCTTATTTCTTGATATAGTGACCAAGGTGGAAGTGAGGTAATTATGCCCGTTTTAAGATGTTATATACAGTAGGTCAACTTTAATTTGTACATGCAACGATTGTAAGGCTAACATATGTTAAAATGGCATCTTAAACTCATTTATTTCTGTTTAATGTTCGATGTTACATTTTTGTGCTTTGGTCAGTTTTTTCAAGATATTTTCTGCAAAAGGAAAACTGTATTTGTAAGGTGAAGACGTTTCGTGGCCTTACAGTTTGTTACAATCTTACATTGACCACATTTTGATCAAATTCCTTTTGCGGAATTTTCGAAAAAGAACAACAAAAAACAAAATCATTCCAAAATTGAATAAAACAATTAAATAGTATAATCTCTAAAGATTCATTTTCATAAGATCTTCTGATAGCAAAAGTCAAAATAAGTCTTCATGTTCTACCCCGGAAAAATATTACATTCGCTGTAATTGGTAAAACCTTCCGGAATTTTAGGTCCTAAATGCTTTTCAACTTTGTATTTTAATTGGACTTTTAACGTTTTTGATGATTAGTCTTTGTAACATAAATGCGTGTCTGGCAGACAAATGTTTCAGCCTTGTATTTATGATGATTGTAATCCAATATATCCGCATAATATGTACACTGCATCTTCCCGAATTCATCGGTACAGTACTAGTTCTTTCTTAATTTTTGGAAAGAAGCATTTGAAATAAAACTTGTTTTGTAGTAATATTCAAAGCGTGATGAAGTTGAAAACTTATCTTTAGCACAGTTACCTAATTTCAAGAATCAAAAATCCATTACTTATAACGTATACCTTTTCATTGGAATTTCATTACTAACAGTAGACAGAAACTTGCGCTTATTAAATGACTCGTTATTGATTTTTAAACTTTAGTAGCTATATACCTGTCGTGCCGCATATTATTAACTCGACACATACTTTAAATCCAAATTAAATGTTATTCGAAAAGTTCATTACGCCTTGAAGCAATGATTGTAAGCTTAGTGCCTGCTTAAATTAAAAAGGAAGGGGTTCGTTACGTAAACTACTTACATTCAACATATCACAATCAGGATTAGGACACAATCGGTAAATTTACAAATCAGAGGTATGTTACTGCTGTCAAACGGGAAGTTGACAAATGGTAAGTTGAAGTCAACACGTTTTTCATATGAAAATTAGGTAATTGTTGTTTAAAGATAATTAAAGACACTATAAAGATGCTTGATTTCTTGACAACACATGAGCTACGTTTGGGGACGTGTTTTTGCAATAACCAATCTGCATTCCTATGGGAACTAACTGTGCTCTCTTCTTGCCGACTTCTTCCTTAACGCATATGAGAATTATAAAATTTGTTTAAAAATTGTGCATTGCTAAAATTGACAGAAAATATCTGTTTTTACTTGATATGCCATAAGACATGATTTTTTTTTTTTTTTTTTCGCTTTATCTCATTTAGTAATTGGTTAATATGGATAATTGCCATCTAAAAGTGGTTTTTCTGGCAGTGGCTTTGTTACCTTTAAGAGGAGGTAAGGTTTTATTTTACTTCTAAACATATTTAACTGATAACGTGTATACAATAGAAATTAAGAATATGTGGTATGATTGCCAACAAGACAACTATCATCCAGAGACTAGACGTGTATGTTAGTAGTACCTACATAAATATGTCATCTTACGGTCTTTAACAATGAACAAATGTAAAACAATCTTAACGACACAGCAAACGGCTTGATTAATGCAAAAACAAAACCTTTAAAGCAAATTTAACAGACGACAGCAACCAAAGACAACCACACACAATTACAGGCTCTCTGTTTGGATCAATCATATACAAAATATTACATTTGATAATATTTGCCAGCGTTAAACCTTCTCCATATCTAGGACAACACAACAGAAGAACAGACGTCTAACTATCTTAACAAATAGTTCAAACAGAAGTTACATCTTATAGAAGATGCATTTGATTTCAATAAGCCTTCAATAAAACATATAGTTTCGTTTTCTATGGTATCATAGTAATTTTACATTTGCAAAATAAAACACATATTGAACATGTTGACGATAAATCAAATCCTGCCAAATTCGATAATTTTGATAATATTATGTCACAATATTAGCCTCTTTTAAACGAGTGTTTGCCTCTTAGTTATACAAGTGAGCTTGACATGACGTAAATTGCTGAGACTATCCGGTCAATTTTGTATTTTTAATAAACGTTCCATTTATTTTCTAACCTCTTCACTGATAATGCATTATCCTCTGTGAAGTCGCTCTGTTCAGTAGTACTCAAGAAAAGTGTGACAATTTTTAATAACTATGTCAACGTACTTAATATTTCTGAATTTTACAATATGTTGAATATAGTAACAATTTTTACTTTTTCAAGTACTTCTGAATAGAATGACTAAATATCTTGTCAAACGTTTGCCAGTGACGAGTTGTAACGTATGCACACTCTCTGCAAACAGGATGTAGGTGTCTGACCGATTCGGACAAAAAAGTATTCATGCGTTAAAACGCATCACTGTCATTTATTTGAGGTCAATTTTTCTAGTACAACATAATAAAAGTGAGACAGAAATAAGTGTTGTACGAACGGATGAAAGACGGAGCTCCCAGTTTTAGAGTCCGGGTATAAAAAGACAAAGGAAACATATTGATAGTATCATTCTTATTCTTTACAGACATGCACTAGAATACAAAGTACTGATATACATTTGGTGCAAGATATGTGTATACAAAAACATTTATATAAGTCTAAATTGAAAACAACGTTCAAACCTATGATTGCGTTGGATAAAAACTGCAATTTTTATACGTGTGCATGCAAAACAAATTCCTTGGTAGAGGGGTCTAAATACAGCACAAACAACATTTTCCAAAAGACCAAAAAAGTGAAAAAGTATATTTAAACAAAACGCATTTGACTAACAGGTCGAACAACGGATATTCTTAAACCCTGCTGACTGCCATTGGCGATTGCCAAATACACGGATCACAAGATATAACAAAATGGATCTTTATTATTAATATAATACCAAACAGAAAACAATAAACTTGCGGAAAAGATGGTATACCGCAAACATGAGGTGCAAAAATGTGTACACCATATCCGGATTTCGACAATTAATGTCTCTTCAGTGATGTTCGGAATCCAAACGGACGATCGGATTATATAAACCCAAAGGCAAATATAATACAAGCCCAAACGAAAAAATATAAATAAGTCTAAATTGAAATCAACGTTCAAACTTATGATTGCGTTGGATAAAAACCGCAATTTTTATACGTGTGCATGCAAAACAAATTTCGTGGTAGAGGGGTTTAAATACAGCACAAACAACATTTTCCAAAAGACCAAAAAAGTAAAAAGTATATTTAAACAAAACGCATTTGACTAACAGGTCAAACAACGGATGTTCTTAAACCCTGCTTACTGCCATTGGCGATTGCAAAATAAACGGATCACAAGATGTAACAAAATGGATCTTTATTATTAATTTAATACCAAACAGAAAACAATGAACTTGCGGAAAAGATAGTATACCGTAAACATGAGGTGCAAAGATTTTTACACCATATCCCGATTTCGACAATTAATGTCGCTTAAGTGATGTTAGGAATCCAAACGGTATTTGGAAGGCCATATAATTTACCTCAATTTAGAATAGACTCTTGAATTGTGAAGTGTCGAAATAGGATGTACGAATCATATAAACCCGAAAGCAAATATAATACAAACCCAAACGAAAAAATATAAATAAGTCTTAATTGAAGCAATAATCAAACGCAAAAATAAGGAATGAACTAACGACCGTTAATCGGAACGATATCATGGCATGAGACATTTTTATATTTTGTTGTAAACAGAAAATCTGTAATAAAGATTGTTTCTTTTCAATCCAAATAATAAATAATGAACATGGTCGTCAATGTATCCCTGGATTAATTTTAGTCCAACCACAAACGCGTTTTACAGTGGTACTGTGGATCCATTATTTTTCGTTGGAAACCAATTTCCATGGGTTTCGTGGGCACAGGTGAACAACGAATTCAAATGTTCGTCGAATTACAAATTTGCTATAGGCTTTGAATGCAGAGAGTGGCAAAACCACGAAACATGCAAGTTTTCTTCAATCCACAAAAATCGATACCCACGAAAATAAATGAGTCCACAGTAATAATGTAAATTCAATATACATTCTGTTATGTTTACAATACTAAAAAATTGACAACTTATATCAAAACTGAAGCTTCAGAAAACATTGGTCAACTAAATAAAAAGCATCGTTAGTATTTCTCATTTCTATAAAACTAATATGATTATTTGGTAACAAAATCGATTGCACTATAATATTTAGATTACTTGACAAGGTGTTCTGTTGTGTTATTTAAATTTTATTTTTTTTAATTTTGCTCAAAAGCATTCTTCAGTCATACAAATTATGTTGCTGTGATAAATAAATCCGGCTTTTCGTCTCTGTTAAGTGAATGGGAGAGTTAAGTGACAGAGTACACTTTAATGAACATGACTTCAATCTTAAAATCATTGAGTTCATTTGTCATATGCAGATGAGTTTATTTGAATGATCTAAGTAGGTTTTTGATTTTTAATTTCGTTTTCAAATTCAGCTTCCTTATCCTACATCAAATTAGAGGGATTCAAAACAATAAGGAATAGTGCCCCAGTGTATCAATTAATTTGCGCCTCGAACAAGGACTTTCTTGGATGTACTGTAGAGTTTTTATTGAATGGAATAACACAGGAAAATATAAGATATGCTAATAATACATGCTATAAAGGAAATGGCGTGTGCAATCCTTTTCAATGTGCTTGTTTTGATGGATGTAAAAACTTAACCTGGTACTACACTCAACATAAAGACATAGAAAACCAATTATTTGAATGTGATGCAAGAATTAAGGACAATCATGTTTTTTACCAGGTTATTGCATCTGGCAGTTTTAAAGGTGGGGGTAGGTATTTAACTAACAAACTTGTGTGTACAATGATAAAATGTAAATTTTCGTACTTAAGATAATTTCTGGTTTGATAAAAGTTTGAATAAGATACGCCTCAAAAGTTAAGTTTCAGAGAGCATTTTCAATGTTTTCATAATCTACAAGAAATGTTTTAGGGAGTATTTAATTATAAAAATGACATGATTACGTTATGTAAATTATTTAGATTTTAAGTGCTTGAGGTGTATGATAATAATGTTTTAAGAAAGATCTTGCAAATACAAAACTATTTGTGTAGGTATATTTTGACAATATGTTAGTAGGTGGTAAACTTGCTACTCATATCAGAATTCATTATTCAATTAAAAAGCATAGATACTCTTGTTCTGAATTATCAAGTATCGTGTTTAGTTATTTTATACATAGAATACATTTCAAGATTGTTTTATTGATTATAAGTATATGCATTAATATTATGCTAATTTGATACTATTCACTAATTCCTTTATTTGAGCAATTTATACTTTTAGATTTTTTTAATGGGGAAACGATAATTAAAAGAATTAGTGGGAATCCTTCACCTTCTCAGAAAGCACCAATGTATACAGATTCGATAGATGGAACATTCAGAAAAGAAGAAAACATCTCCAGTAAGTTTGTGTACCCCCTGTTTGTGTACCATGCAACTTGCGTCAAGTTTCCCTCGGGAACTACAAATCAAAAGTTCCTTAAATTTTGAATCTAGCTTTACGCGAGTATCAAATTTATGTTTAACGAATATGTATACACTAGTACTTTGACACATAAACGCCACATTTAAAAATTGCGTCGCATATTTCGCAGGAACTACAAATCACTACTTCCTGTTATTTGCCGTTTAGCTTTATGCGAGCATACGTTGATATGGGTTTCCAAATCAATCATTTACCAACGTCCTGTTAACAGAACACTTATAGTAAAAATACCATGATAAAGGAACAGTAGCCCACAATTCAGCTTGTTATTTACATATATAGATTTCACTATTTATTGCATCATATTTTTGTGGTATAAATAAGGTGACAGACATACTATCTTATGTCACTGATGAGTCTTTTGTAGACGAAACGCTAGTCTGGCGTTCAAAATTTTAATCCAGGTATCTATGATGAGTTAAATTGCAATCCAATTTTACTAATGATTACGAACATGTATTATACATTGTTATAGACAACAAATAAAACACCCAGCCATTTAAGGTTAGATGTTTCGGATTACCTGGAAATAGCAATGCTACACACAAAGGAAAACATTCAACACGCACACGACAACACATCATATGATATAATCTTGTCCTATTTCAATATATGCAGATTTTACAAAAAAAGCTAGATCGGTTATTTATATAACTCATGAAAATATCAATCGAGGTTGTGAATTTAAATTCCTATTTTAGGTACACCATTTCAATAGTTTTATATATATAAGACATTCTGATGTCCTATGATACAAAAATATGAAGGTAATGTACGGCGTAATATCATGTACAAAAGCTACGCATCGTACTTATACCGCCGAAAGCACGTATTACAAAGCAGAGATGGAGACCAGTTGCACTAAGATGGCAAGCAACTCTTTCTACATCAGGGCTGCTGGTATTACTTTATCTTGTGCCAGAATTTCTTATAAATTTTTCTTACGTTATATTGTTCATTGTTGTAAACATTGCATCTTTTAATCGTAAGAATGATCGAATCGTCAACACATAAAATTGCTTTTCATATCAGTATGATCTGTCAATTTTTACACAATCTACATGAAAGTCTAAACACACCAAATTTTGTACAATTTTTAGCTAGATAATTCTCAAACTGTGTGCACCAAAGCTGAATTCAGGTAGTATATAATTGTCTGTTTTCGGTAGTCACTCCTGCATTGTAAAATTTTAGTTTTTTTAAAGTCGAGATTTATGTACTAGTAAGCTTATTTGTGTTTGTTAATTTCTCATTGGCTATAAGTATAGGGGAGGGTTGAGATCTCACAACACATTTTAACCCCACCGCTTTTTTTTTTTTTTATTTTGGTTAATTTATATGTTTTGGAGTTTAATGTGGTGCAAATTTCGCTGAACTAGTTTACATTATTGCTTAAGGGCTAGCTAAAGCACACTTCCGGGTGCGGAATGTTCTTGCTGCAATAAAACCCCATTGGCGGTCTTTCGGCTGTTTTCTGCTCTTTGGTCGGGTTGTAAATTCTTTAACATATTTGCCGTTTCCATTCTCTAATTTGATATTCTTTTATTACTAATATTATCACTATTAGCAGATCTTTAAATGTATCCATTTGTTCACAATATGTGCTGATTCGGGAATATGACACACAAACTCTCATCATACTATTGACATCGTTCGACGATTTTCTCGGCCTTATTGTATTATATGTGAACGTGTTTTGGTTTGGTTTACTTTTCTTAATTTGGTTTATAATGCGTAAAGCGATTCTGCTTTATCAATGTTTTCATATTTTCGTTTATTGGTAGCTTTTGTTGTGTGGAAACAGTAGAATATGTTTTGTGCAAATCGTTTGTCATTCCTTCACCGTTTGGAGATAACTCATTGCTTGGCGGCGTGACAGACTATATATATATAGATATATCTTTCTTATAAATCCGAGAAACACAACCGTTTGTATAAGTTTTGGGTTTTCAAATATTTTGGCCTCGAGCATCACTGAAAAATTACTTATTTCCGAAATGCGCAACTGCTACAATTTGCATTGTCATGTAATTAAAAATATGTATATTGGGACAAAAAATCTGCAAATATTTTATATCTCCAATATCATTATGCTAGTTTATTTTATTTAATGTCTAACTAAACAAATATGATATTAATCTTTTTTCTTTCAGATTATAATCTTTGGTTGCTTATCATTAATACAGTCTTCACTTGTTTGATTTTAATCATCATCTGCATCGGACTTTGTATGAGCCGTAAATGGATTTGGCGCAAAATGCGCAAAAAAAAGGTATGATTTGTATTTCTTTGACAGTGATTGAATTAGAACGTATGAACTTATTCAATACTATATTCTACATAAAAATGCCTGTACCAAGTAAGGATTACGACAGTCGTTTGATGTGTTTGAGCTGATGATTTGGCTTTTGGTCAGAGACTTTCCTTTTTGAATTTTCCTTGGATTTTTTTCTGTTTTTTTTCCTTTAATTGAATTCTGTCTTTTATCGATAAACTAAGGTTCAAATCCCCTCAACATGTTCACGTCAGATATATTTCTCTATGCATTTAAGATCCTTTTTGTTAAACATTTTCTCTTCAAATTCAGATTTTCATACATCTTTGGCTTTCAAATGTTTCGGTTTGAGATTTTCACGTGATGGACTATCAAGTATAACGATTTGGACATATTCTTCATCTGTTGGGTAAATATGTAAATTTCTATAAGGCAGAAAGTTTGACGGAGATATTTGTTAGACGAATGAACAAAAGAAAGACTGACAGATAGACGGACGAACAAACCAATAAACAAGGTGAATGTGACAAAACCTCACACTTTTCAATCGAGGGTCTATTTTCAAAAAATCTGCCCAAAACCTAATACAGATTGGAAATTCTTTCTAGGTTAAGTATATCAACTTTAACTTTTTAATTTCTGATGATTCATTTATTTTTGTTGATACCAATATTCGTGGATTGAGGAAAATTGGCATTTTCGTGAATATTTGATTTCGTGAATTTGCCAAAGTCTGCATATAACAGTATGGAATATTTGTAATCCGTGGAACACTTAATTTCATGGTCCATCGGTACCACGAAATCCACTGAAATTGTTATCAAACGAATAATGATGTGTCCACAGTAAGATGAAACTATCTATCGGTGTATCTTTCCTATTGTAAATTTCGAAATCCTTGATTGCAGTTGAACTGAAGTAAAATGTCCAAGTTGTTTCAGATTATTATCTTACTGATTAGGCCAATGTAAAACAGTGCAAGCCACGATGATAGTTTATTGTTGTCGCTTGCCAGGTTACAATGTAAGTAGATATCAAATACAGAAAGCTGAAAAGCATTTACTTTTTTCTCTGTTTGAGTCTAGATATCCAAAGCAAACTTAACTTAACAATAGACAAAAATGCTGCAAACATCAAAATTGAAAGAGGATGATTGAACAGAGGCGAAAGGACTATAAAACCACGCGACTTTTCTCACGTATCATAAATGTTTTCACATGCCAAACATAAATAATTTCTCCTATATTCTTCACAACAAAGGTATATATATAGCTGCATGGGTAAGGACAGAAAAAATAAACTTAAAACTTTATTATAAATCCAAAAAATAGAACTTTTACCAATCCCTTTATAAATTTCTGAAACCACATTTTAAATTGTGTGTGAGTACGTACGATTCATACTTTTATTTAAAAAGAATCGAGTGACTTTTATCATATTTACCACACAAGCCCAAGGTTAGCACTCTCTGTACACTTGAACTATATTTGATATACTTGTTTTTGTAAATGAACTGTTTATAAGTATTATATACTAAGTATATTCTACTCACATACAAGGATGACCTAAACACGTATTTTTCATAAGGTTTTGGAGTTTTTGGTTTTAAATGCTGTTCAATATATTTAGTTAATTTGATCAATAAATACATTTCATTAATATACTACTGGAACTTCTTATGTTTACAAAACGCACGTCTCGTATAACAAGTCATAATCATGTTATCTTTGATAAGTTTTATTTCAGATTGCGGTAATTTATACAAGATAATGAAAAGGCATATCTTAATTAATGTTTCGACACTCTTTCAGAATGACCGTTGTAATAACAAGGTCATGGATTTCATATCTAAGTATTACATTATCATGTTGACAAATATTATAAAAGACTAAAACGATGATTCTTTGATTACAGCAGCAATGTCTTCTTGGAACTGCAAAAGCTTTTATCAAATTTTTAATTGTTTCATATTACATGTATTATGTTTCATCTCGTTTAGGGGGCCTCGGTGGCCGAGTGGTTAAAGTAGTTACTACAATGACTGTAATCACTAGCCAGTCAACACTGAGGTTGTGAGTTCGAATCGCGCTCGTGCGGGTGCACTCGACTCCAATCTTAATTGACTAGGATCGTCAGTTTTCCTATCGAAGGTCGGTGGTTTTCTCCGGGCACTCCGGCTTCCTCCACCAATAAAAATTGGCCGCCACGAAATAGCCCAAAAGCGGTGCTGCTTAAAAGTGGCATTAAAACACCAAAAATCAAAACAAATCATCTCGTTTACCATTCATTTCTTTCTACTTAGTTGTATTCCTTTAGCGTTCATTTTTAATGTTTAGGTTGCACACCATAAGAATCAATTGTATCATGTTTCTATGTTCTATTATCTATTTCAGAAAACGTTGTATGTAGCAAAAAGGTAACAAGCAGTACAGTAGAAGTGGTAAGTTCATGTTATCATAAATTAACAATTTGAGTTGAGTACAATCCCTAGTCCTAAGATGATTGCCACTCATCATAATGATTTCTCTCTTATCAGCATAGTTAACAAATGCACCAGGTTCTTTAACAGTCTTCGGTGGTAGACAAGACAACAACCACAACAATATGTTATTCTTTGCAAAACCAATGAAATCAAAGGTACAGAGAATGAAATGAAAACAAGATTTAAAAAAATAGTATAATAAAGCTGAGCTAACATTGATGTAGTTTCCTCGTAGTATATGTCATATACAATAAACTCCTCATAGATACCAGGATTGAAATTTTGTACAATAATTCCTTATCTAAGCTAAGATAATTTATCATTTGTGTGCGTTCGAAGTGCTTTTCTGGAGATATTTTCATTTAGGAACGCTCCTGGACAAAAACATTTGAAAGCCAAGGATAAATGAGTACTATAACACGTGAAGAGTTTTATAACCAAATCGATATTTCACACAAAGCTTGTTTCAGCACTGGCAAATAAGAAATTACGAATAATTTTCAAAGTGATAAATATTTTACTTTATAAAACAAATGTTACATAAAAATTGAAAAACACTTTCCTTTCTCTATATTGATAATGACGTCAGCCATTTGCGTTCATTTTTAATGTTTAGGTTGCACACCATAAGAATCAGTTGTATCATGTTTCTATGTTCTATTATCTATTTCAGAAAACGTTGTATGTAGCAAAAAGGTAACAAGCAGTACAGTAGAAGTGGTAAGTTCATGTTATCATAAATTAACAATTTGAGTTGAGTACAATCCCTAGTCCTAAGATGATTGCCACTCATCATAATGATTTCTCTCTTATCAGCATAGTTAACAAATGCACCAGGTTCTTTAACAGTCTTCGGTGGTAGACAAGACAACAACCACAACAATATGTTATTCTTTGAAAAACCAATGAAATCAAAGGTACAGAGAATGAAATGAAAACAAGATTTAAAAAAATAGTATAATAAAGCTGAGCTAACATTGATGTAGTTTCCTCGTAGTATATGTCATATACAATAAACTCCTCATATATACCAGGATTGAAATTTTGTACAATAATTCCTTATCTGAGCTAAGATAATTTATCATTTGTGTGCGTTCGAAGTGCTTTTCTGGAGATATTTTCATTTAGGAACGCTCCAGGACAAAAACATTTGAAAGCCAAGGATAAATGAGTACTATAACACGTGAAGAGTTTTATAACCAAATCGATATTTCACACAAAGCTTGTTTCAGCACTGGCAAAATAAGAAATTACGAATAATTTCCAAAGTGATAAATATTTTACTTTATAAAACAAATGTTACATAAAAATTGAAAAACACTTTCCTTTCTCTATATTGATAATGACGTCAGCCATTTATACCTTTTCGTGACTTATTTCTGTAGATCTCTGAATACAAAATCACATCACATTTGTGATTTTTGTCATGATTTATTTCTGTCTTATTCTTAATTATTTATTGTGTAATAATCGAAAAGAATACACCAAGGGGACGGTTGATTGGAGGTGTCCATGTCACTGTTTGCTACACAATTGCAAATAATCACGAACATTTTCCCATTTTGTTCATAGAGCATTTCGTGTGTTTTTGTATTTTCACATCCTTGTCTTTTAATTATTTGACTAAGTGCGTTTTTTATGAAGTCTTTTAGTAAGGAAAAGCTCTTCATACGCTCAAAATTATAAACAAATTTCAACATGGTCGATACAGCTACTGGTGGACTTTAAGTCCCCAAGGGTATCATCAGCTCAATAGTTAGTGCTTCTGTACCGACATGATTTATAACATATGTTTGATAACTTCTACGATGACATATTTAGAAAACATTATGGCTTACCTCCTTCAGGTATTTGCCCTTATATGAATGTGTCTATTTGCAATGTCGTTTTTGGTAAAGTAGCTGTTCACGTGTTAAGTCTCTAAATGAAAAAGAAAGGATACACAGTCCGTTTCTATGTAGTTGGCGTTTGTTTTTGTTGCAGTTCAGTGTTTCTATTTTTCCGTTGTTTTTCTCTTATGGTTGATGTGTTTCACTCGCTTTTGCTTTGTGACCCGGATTTTTTTCAGTTTAATCGATTGATGACTATTAAACGACGGTATATTACTATTGCCTTTATTACACATCAATGGTTTTCAATTTTTTCCCTTTGTGCGTTTTTTACGAAGATCAATTCTAGAAAAGCAATTCGAACGCATAACATTTCATGATATACAGTGTACTTTTTGCTAACAATAAACAGTGTGAATTCTAAACGCTGTTTTTTTTTCCTTTATTGATTTATTTTTATATGGAGAATAGTAAATTGCTAGAAAGAAAATTGGGTAGAAATAACCATTACATTTCTATTCCTTAAAGATAGAATACATAAAAAAAAAATAAACACAATGTATGCAAATCAGTACCATTTTAAAAAAGTGTTTCCATTCAACTATGGTCTACATTTATGTTTGAAGTAAGTTCCACCATTTTATAAGTGTCCGCATAAATTTAAGATAGTGAAATAATATTCTTTTAGATTCAATTACATACAGCGCACTATGCATGATCTAAAAATATAACAACAAATGTCACTAACAGTGTTCCATAGAGTTTTTCAATCATCAGCCTTTGTTTACTTATTAACCTTTTAATGAGTTATTTATTAAATTGTGCAGAACCTATATTTTAATAATGATACTATGTCTAGATCTTAGAATGATACGAACCCTGATTAACAGCTGGGGTTGGACACTCTGCAACCTACCTAAAATCTAGCTAAGTTATGAAATTTATCGTAAAAATTAGCTTTTTAAAAATTCATTGAAAAAAAACCAAGGAAAACTTAAAAAACAATTGTTAAGAGAATAATTGCAGGTTTTTTCACAAAGAATTATACTTGGTATTTAAAAAAAAAAGAAACAAACAAAGAAACAAAGAAATGAAGAAACTACTTAGTTATGAGAATATACTAGTATTGGTAAACATTAACACTTAAGTTATGAAAATACAGGTTACCTAAACATGCTAAACGCCTATTCCAAAATATAAAATTCTATGTGCCTTCATTTCAAATACAAGAAAGTTGTAACTTCTCCCGGTTAAAAAAAAATATCTTTATGTATCATTAGAAAAAATATTGTATACTGATCAAACATATATGGTTGCTAGGGATTTTTCTGTATCTTTACAAATATCAGGGGATATGAAGGAACAAGGAAAAAAATATTGGAACATGACCTTTGACCTTTACCTTTTTTTTTAAGTTGAGACCCATGGACCTCAAATATAAAAATTCAAGGTCTATACGGCTTACGATTTAAGAGTTGCTAAAACATAACGACATTTTCAACTAGTAAAGATAGATAACTCTTATAAGATATCAATGGATTGCTTCGATCCACAAAAAAGTGGAAAGACCAAATAATAATCAGAACAAAATCAAAAGGTCTTTCCACGGAAAAGTAGAAAGACCTAAATATAATTAAATTATAATTGCATAAACACTGCTTAATGCTCTTCAACTTCGTTTTTGATTTAGAAAGGAAGGCGAACGAAACCTAACGGGGAAATGAATGACAATAAACTAATCTTAGAAACCGGGATTAAAATTTTCTACGCCGGACGAGCGTTTTATGACAATGCAATGACAAAATAAGAAAAACGAGCAAAAGCGAAACAACAGTTTTGAAAATACAACACAGAAAGCTAAAGATTGGGCAACACGAACCCAAACAATCCGAGGGTGATTTTAGGTTTTCCGAAAAGATAAGCAGATCTTGTTCAACATGTAGCACACGTCGATTTTCTCCAGTAAGTACCAACTCGGGTGTAAGTGAAATTCGGTAGGTCACATTCGATGACAAAAAGGACTATAATTTATAACATTATAGCATGAATAAATTGTACTTTGTAAAAAATAAACTCTGATTAAAACAAAAATACTCTGAAACTGACATTATCAGGATGCTCGATTTCTTGATTGACAACATATTTGTTACGTTTGCAGAATGTATTTTGCAACAAACAATCGGCATGTCCAAGTGCATCAACTGTGCTCCTATTCTTGCAGACTTGCTTCTTTATTCATATGAGGCTGACTTTATACAGGAACTTCTTCGGAAGAATGACAAAAAGCTAAAATCATCATTTAACTTCACTTTCTGCTATAAAGATGATGCCATCTCACTAAATAGTTCAAAGGTTTGTGACTATGTTGAACGCACATATTCCATTACGTCTACCTCATATCTTGGCTTACATCTAGAAATTGACACTGAAGATCAGTTGTCAACAAAACTTTACAACAAATGAGATGATTTCAGCTTCCTTATTGTGAACTTTCCATTTGTATATATGTAACAAACTTCAGTTATTTATATATATATATATATATATATATATATATATTAGGATAGTATTTTATGTAAGGACATACTGTTTAATACAGGACTATATAGTCAAGCTGACCTTGTATGTGTATCACTATATTAAGCACCTATTGAAATTTTACTGGTGAGTTTCAAATCATTCGACACTTGGCCATTGAGTTATGCAAACGCTTGTGCTGAGTTAAAAGTTGGTTAAAGTAGCAGTTGGGTATCATAATTGTCAGTTCAGGATATAGATATTCTAAGGCTAATTATCACAACACTCAGTTAAGACATTTATACTAATTCATATAGTACATTGAGGACTGTTTTGCTGTCGAGATGTTATTTCTTGCGGTTCAGAAAGTCAATATGCATGCTAAATTATGCAAATATATAGATAACGAAAGTAATTTTGGGGTTTCTATATTTATTTTGCAGGGGGTTAAGGCCTGGTTTTGGTTTGCATTTAGCACGCTGAAAGTACGTCGGTAATATATGTTGTCGGAGATACAAATGGTGTCAGTGGTACAATGGTATCAACTTGATGTTTGCTGATTTAGATTGCAACGCCTGGAGTCGCTGAAATTATACATAAGACATATGTAAAAGTTCGTTAAAATACATATCAAAGGAATCGAGCAATCTTGCAGTACTAAACAGTACACTGAAGTTATTATTGCAGTAAAAATGTATTACCCAGTGTTCTTTTCATCAATTAGGAATCAATTAAAAATGTGTAGAAATAGTTATACTCGTCCGTTTCAAAGGAATTAAAAGAAATTCAAGGGAACAACGCAATGCTATATTCTACAGTGCGTGGAACGTTTAATCTTACCGGGAAGTGTGCAGAGCAAATGATGGTGTGGAGACTGTGCAATCGTTAAGTTATTATTTGTTATTTTTTTTAGTTATATTTTTGTTTATTCATTTGCTTATTTCATTAATGTTTAATTTACTTTTTTTCTTTATTAAATTTATATTCAAATTTAGTTTTGTATAACATTGGCTACTTTACAATCCAACGAACTTACTTCGTTACAATGTATAACGAGTTGACTATTATGGAATATCTGTTTCACAGATGGCAACGGATATAATCTAATCGTCGTGCCCACAATCCTGACCTTTTTTCTCCGAATGTAATCTACTAAATAAGATTATCACTGGAAATGAACATAAATGAACAACACAACGGGCTCCACATGTCGAGCAGAATCTTCTCATCATTTCGGGGTACCTGGAATCTCTCCCGGTTTTTGGTTGGGTTCGTGTTACTCATTCTTTAGTTATCTATGAAGTGCTTTGTATATTGATGTTTGTCTTGGAGTCTTTTTCTTTTTTCTGCCATGACGTTGCTTATTTCCGACTTATGAGTTTGAATTATTGAAAAGAAAGGACATGGTGTATCCATTCCTTATGACATAAAATCAGTATGTGCACAGCAAAAAAACACTAAAAGCAAAAGAACAGCAATATTATTGCTGTTCTTCATTTAAAAGTCACAGTCAGTCCTTCAGCAAGGAGCAAAACAAACCTTTCACCTCACTGCAAGCTTAGTATGGCCCCTAGCATCGGTTTGGGTGGAATGCCTTTTTTTTAATTTTATAGTTATTTAGATTATAACACAATGTTGACTGCTGTACAACTATTTTTTGACATTTTTTACCTATCATGTCTGTTTTGTTCACACATCGTTGTCAATATAATGGAATTTTGTGCGACTGTCATACTAGTGAGAGGTTTAGTTAGCTATAAAACCAGGTTTTATCCACCATTTTCTACATAAGAAAATGACTGTACCAAGTCAGGAATATGACAGTTGTTGTCCATTCGTTTGATGTGTTTGAGCTTTTGATTTTGCCATTTACTTAGGGACTTTCCGTTTAGAATTTTCCTCGGAGTTCGGTATTTTTGTTATTTTACTTTTTGCAAAGCGACGATCACGGCACAACTGTAAATTGAAGAACAAAGCCATGGAGTAATATCGATAAAATTAATCTGGCAAAGAAATCGAAATGTACTGTCATAATTTAGCCCGGCAATCACATGGAAGTGTGCAAAAACAATACAAACATTAAGACAACCACGGGGCACATCGATACATATATATATATTAGATAACTTGGCAGGAAATAACGTATGCATGTGGCAAATAATGTTCCGTAGGTGTCGTTCGCCTCTCTTTTATATAGTTTATTAAACAATATTAAAGAAACAAAATTCAATGTGAATCGTGGATTCTAAATTATTAAGAAAATACAATGGCCATTTCATAAGTCTGTGTGTAATTTAAATTTTCAATTCAGAATAACGGATATACAAAACAGAACTTCAATGACCACATACAGTTTACCCTTGTTATCTCGACTTCGTTTGACTCAAAATTTCGGAAAATTCGACATTTTCCCATGATTTCGAAATGTGTACCATGTGAATATATGTTAATTAACTGGATGAGTCTTAATTTTGGTCGAGTTGAACCAAATATACAGTCCCAAGGTTAACAAAAGCATTAAAATTGCATTTTTCATCTCTATCCAATACAAATATGTCAAAACATGATCTTGAGGATTTAAATGGATTGACGAGTTTGATTGACACAACGTCCGTAAGTAAGTTTTCGGTCATTGACCACTGTATTTATTGATGACACTCTTTTCCAATTAGTGTCAAACTTACAATATGTTTGATAACCAATATAATAAATTAGCGAAACGTTGCTATAGATTATGAAAGTTTCTTCAAAATGTTTTATAAACAATGAACCATAATCATACATTAATGAGTTTGGTTGTGCATAAAGTGTAGATTGGAGGATGAATCTACTCAATCATTGTCTTTTCTCTTGCGAAATAAGATCGACATAAAAGAAAATGAAAAGAAATCTAAATTCCATCAAATCTCTTTTATACGAGAACGAAAAACTTTGTCAACTTAAAAATAACCCAAAGTCGCTTAACACTACAGGAAAAAAATTATAACTGTACAAAGAAATAACTAAGAGACAAAATCAAATCATTGTATGATAATAATAATAGACTATTGCATACAAAAAGATCGGTTTTTAGACCTGAATATTGTTCCCCTACCCATGTCCATCTGGATTTATTTTAGCCTCACCAAGCTAAGCAAGAGTCGTGTCCCTAGGTTTGGTATTCCTTTAGGTTCAATCACGAGTATCTTAAAATATTGCTCTGGTCTGGTTGACTTCGAGGTAACGAGAGTCGACTGTATTTGATAAAGTAGTTTGAACAGCCGTAAACTACTGTTGCACTTTTTGATCTTGGCGATATAGTACAATGTACACATGTGGATATAGTCTGTAAAGTTCTTGTCATTATTGTACATGTGTATGTCCGGCATACTGCAAACTCAAGACCCTGATGAGACCACCTGCTGTGTCAAGAGGTATTGGTGACAAAACAAGTGTAATATAATTGCAAAATATTAATTAGGGGTAATAAAGTTACAACAAGGATTAAAACAGAAAATCACAGGTAAATCTAAAAAACTTTTTCAAAAGTCACAAAAATATGAAGATATAGAGAAAGTCCAAATAACTGTTCATTTTTGGAATATAATAGACCGGAGGCCTGTAGGGCCGACGACCATTATTTCCTAGGAATTGACAGTTATTCTAACTTCCGCATATTTAAGATACGCCTTAGATATTTAGAACGAATCTTTAGATTATAACACTTTAAAGAATTGTATTTCATTTTGTAATGAGTTCATTTTATTTTCACTATGGTGTACCAAATAATGCACAGGCTAAATGTAAGATCAAGCTGACCATCAGTAGAATAATTACTATTGAAAGATCTTGATTAAAGTTCATCCAGATTTATGTTGAAAGTCAATAAATACGCACGTCCTTCTTGTCGTGGGATTGAAAAGATAATCATTTGAGTCTTCAAGTGATATTTCGGGAGAGAAAACAAAACTAGTATTAATGCATATATGTTAATGGATTATATTTGTTTTTGTTTAATGAATCCTGGGTGTGGAATCATCTTACAAAAATGAAATGGTACAACTAGAATAAATTTCCAGGTACATGTATGTTACACTCTAGTCGAGATTACTTAACTGATAAGGGTGTGCTCGAATATAAGTCATTTCAGAAACACAATTTGGTTCTATATTTCAAACCATTCTATGAGATCAAATAAAATTAAACAGTGTTTCATGCATAACCTAACATTTTTTTTTCTTTCCCTTTTATAACAACGAAAACAATATTGTGCATATTTTAGATAAGTCTTAAATAACAATATACAACAAGCAAACTGATTTTTTTTCATTCTTCCCTATCATCAGAAGAAAGAAAATGTTTAAAAAAAACCGCTTGAATAAAAACATTTCTTGATTCCGTTTTATATGTCTTTAACTTAAGTGGAAAACTACTTTTTGATTTCATTTAGACATTTGAAGGTTAACGCTGTCATTTACACTGCCGATGTGACTGTCATATTTGCCACTAAACATATGACAACAGGGAAGAAATTCGTTTCTCTTGAAAATTGAATAAAAAACCCCGCCCGATATTTAACAAAAACCTTAATTAGTATCTATACACCGTAATTATATATATTAGTACTATATTCAAATTATAACAACGAAAACTCAAATAACAAACCTAATTCCTCATTTTGGCCATTTCAATTTCTTGAACTATTTATTCTATTAAACAAAATCATTATTGAAAAGACTACCCGAGTTATTTCTCTGTTTTTACAAACTTTTTTTTTTTTTGCTGTACAAAATCAAAATGCAACACTTTAAATTTTAAGGACATGATATCTTAAACGGTAAAAATAAAAGCAAACCTCAAGTGACATATATTTTTCTCTTATTTTCCTTATTGAATAATGTTAACAGGGCGATGTCAGTTTATTTTCCACTTATGAATTTGAATACCCTCTGGATATCTTTTCCGTCATACAAGGGAGAGGTTTAGCTAGCTATAAAACCAGGTTTAATCCACCATTTTCTACATACGAAAATGTCTGTACCAAGTCAGGATTATGACAGTTGTTGTCCCTTCGTTTGAAGTGTTTGATCTTTTAATTTTGCCATTTGATTTGGGTTTCTGTTACCGTTTTAAATTTTCCTCGGAGTTCAGTATTTTTGTGATTTTACTTTTTTCCTCTCTTTTAATGTGTTAAATATTACATAAGAGTTCAACTGAGTTAACAACTTTGATGTTTTGTAGATGCACAGAAGAGGAATGGCACTCAATGGAAAATATTCGTTTTTACCTGATTGGATACTATCCGTGACAGAACTTCAGCCAAGATTTTCATCGCAAAGCAATTCATAGATTATATTGTGGAAATTTAGTGAATACGATACCATATATTATACGATGGAATTACGACTCGCAAATAAAAGCTGTTCATTAATAATGATATATCTGGTGTTCATTGTATTACATTTGTTTGATGTGTTTGAGTCATTAATTTTGCCATTTGATAAGGGACTTTCCGTTTTGAATTTTCCTTAGAGTTCGGTATTTTTGTTATTTTATTTTTTACTACAATTTTTAAAAGATCCAGTATTATCAGTTTTAGTAAGTGTTCATCTTTATTCAATATCGCAAAACGTCCTTTCAAATTATTTTCATACGAGAACACTTTTAAAGAAAGTGCCCAAGAAAATATCCAAAGTCGCAAAACATCCAGCTGAATGGGAACGAACAATAGAAAATAACCCTCTATTCCTAAAAATAATGGAGAGTTTGAACAAAAGATTTACGTCACATGCGTATTTTAAGCTAGTTATGATATTTATTTTTGTTTTTACTTCATGTGTAGTTGTAAGATTTGATTTTCTTCACTTGACTTTATAGCCATGGCGTTGTCAGTTTATTTTCGACTTATGAGTTTGAATGTCCCTCTGGTATCTTTCGCATCTCTTTTTAAATGGTTATTCCATTCATTTTTTAGTATACATGGTATAAGAAATTTATTTTAATACCATTTTCTTTATATTTCAATTTTTTTTAAATGTCAAGCCAGTGGATTTAAATATTATACTGCATTTATAGATAAATTGAATGGGACATTTGCTAAAACATCCATAAAAATAAATTGAAGGTTAACCACTTATACTGTTACAGTTTTGTTTTTTAAATTTTTTTTATCAATTATTTTAATTTAACTACTTGTTTTAGATAATTGAAAATAATTATATATTAGTACTTTATGTGTAATATATCATTCTACGTAAACATGTAAACTAGACAGAAAGTAACAGAAATCATAGAACAAAATAAATAATATATTTAATTAATTCACTTCAATTTTAACATGCAAAAGAAAATCCTTGAAACAATATCTTTTTATGAAAATTGTTCATTCGCATTATTAAATAATTATCAATTTGTTATCATACACACGATATGTTCAAAGACACCAAAGTTGTGTTATGTTTTATTATTCGAGAAAATTTGAAAGTTTTTTTATCATAGCAAAATTATCTCAGAACATAGTTGAAAGGTTTTGTCCATGACTATTTTTCTTTTGGCTTTCTGACCTATATTTATCTTATATTAGTGAAGAAAAAACTTAAATGAAAAATAAAAAAAATGTATCTTAACTCAACTTCCACTATTGTCATTTTTATATGATTTATGTAATTTCTAACATATATTTACATAAAAAGTACCACACTGTATAACAAACAACAGCATCCATTTTTCTATTTGACTAAGGCATTTGGCTAATTTTCTAAAAAAAAAACTTTAGACCTGGTAGCCCTTTCATTCCAAAATTATTATCAAATGAATATCAATATAATCAATACTAATTGTGGTCATGTTGGTAGTAATAGAAATACAGATAGCCTTAAATGATTTACTTCATATACTTTTTTTTTTATTAAATGTACAATTAATCAATATCTTCCAGAGTTATACAAAAGATATGTTTTTTTTTTTTTTTTTTTTATTTCCTGTTTTATTGAACTTTTCCTATCATGCATTTTCCATAGTAGGCCATAGTTTATGATCCTCAATAATTTCCTGACATCTAATGTCAGACATAGAGTTTACTGATAATTTTTCAGACGATGTCCAAGTGTGAAATTTACGTTCTACATAGACATCTTCACACTAAGTCGAAATCGAAAACGAAACCGATACTGAAACCGAAACCAAGGATAGTTAGGTGGTGAGTTGATTTTGTAATTGTAAATGTTAGTGTTATCAAGTTTAAATGAATTTAACCAATATATTCATTTATAATCTGTCACATGAACCAAATCAAAGGAACCTAGATTAAAAGTGAAGATAATTATTTTAACCTTTACTGAAAACGTTAATCAAAAAATATAATTGTTAATTTAACATAAGCATAACTTTACTTATGGTACATATTTGTTTTCTATGTTGTGTTATGTAAACTGTTGTTTGTCTGTTGTTTTTTTTAATTTTTCGTTTTATCCATGGCGTTGTTAGTTTATTTTCGACTTATGAGTTTGAATGTCCCTTTGGTATCTTTTGTCTCTTTTTTTTGGCGAAGAGAAATTGTTGGAATATTTATACAATTGGTTTAATATTGTTTTGACTGCGCCTATGAAGAAAACCTATGACTTTATATATTTTCGTTCGTCTAATGAGATTTCTTCACTAAGTCCTCAATCTCGAACCTTTACGTTGACACGTTTGCGTTGATCCAGATTATCACATTTTGGTAGCTTTACTTTATTGAACTACATGGTGTAAACAGTGGGTGATTTGATAGATATATGATGTCAATAAGCAAGTGAGGTGTAATCAAAAGATCGAACTTTTTTTTTCCGGGCAATCACCTTTTAAATCTAGTTTTTTTCAGTTACATTTTTATAGGGACTTTCCAGATGTTGATTTAAAAATCTGAGAACGAATTTTCAAAAGTTGATTAATAGTATATGCGCTAAAGTTAACATCAAACACCAAAGACAGTTGTTGAAAGGTGGGATTGC
Organism: Mytilus californianus; assembly: GCF_021869535.1. Classification (NCBI taxonomy): domain Eukaryota; kingdom Metazoa; phylum Mollusca; class Bivalvia; order Mytilida; family Mytilidae; genus Mytilus; species Mytilus californianus. The sequence goes on from NW_026262722.1 coordinate 274,063, forward strand.
TTTGTAACCCTTGCCATGCGGGGTGCGTAATATTGCGATCTCTACCCAAAATACTTGTTTTAGTCCAACGGCTTTCCATACTCTTAGATGTCAACTGGGACGATTCTTGCACATGATGAATAGCCACTCCAACCACGCCGCTCCGTGATCCCCTATCTTAAGTTTTTTGGAATTAATATGCATAAGCATCAGGGTACAACTCATAAGCAAATTATTTGCATATGTTTGAAAATAGACGAAAATAGATATTTTCTAAAACAATTCAACATGGTAAGAGTTAATTGTATTGCAGGCATCAAAAGTTTATTCTGCAAAATTAGAAGACATGTCCCTTTCTTCACCATTTTAGCGCTTTCGGGAGAATGCAATATATTTTATTAAAACTATCAACTATCTTGTAGGTATTTCCGAACAGTTTAAACTCATGTGCTGTAAATTTATGGGAGATATTTCATCTTCTTTTTTCTTTTGATTGGTTACTTTCATATCTTCTTTTGGTGTTATAACCCTGTATCTGTTTTCCCCTCTTGTATTCACCTACTTATATATCCCTATCTTTAATTATTTTAGTATGAGCTTTCCTGGTGAAGGTTGATTCAGAAACGCATTGCGGAAACAACGCATTTTTTAAGTGCAATCATTTTTCTTAATGCCAATAAGTAATTTGACCAGGAAGGAAAGTCCTGACTAGGCCATATGAACACATTTCTATCAACCCATAATAATATATAAGAATTCGATATATATAAATATATATAAAAGTCTAAATTGAAAACAACGTTCAAACCTATGATTGCGTTGGATAAAAACCGCAATTTTTATACGTGTGCATGTAAAACAAATTTCTTGGTAGAGGGGTCTAAATACAGCACAAACAACAATTTCCAAAAGACCAAAAAAATGTGAAAAAGTCAATTTAACAAAACGCATTTGACTAACAGGTCGAACAACTGATGTTCTTAAACCCTGCTGACTGCCATTGGCGATTGCCAAATAAATTGATCACCAGACCTAACGAAATGGATCTAAATATTAATTTAATACCAAACAGAAAACAATAAACTTGTGGAAAAGATAGTATACCACAAACATGAGGTGCAAAAATTTGTACACCATATCCGGATTTCGACAATTAATGTCTCTTCGGTGATGTAAGGGATCGAAACGGTATTTGGAAGGCCATGTAATTTACCTCAATTTAGGATAGACTCTTGATTTTTAAAGAGTCGAAATAGGATGAACGGATCATATAAACCCGAAGGAAAATATAATACAAGCCCAAACGAAAAATATATAAAAGTCTAAATTGAAAACAACGTTCAAACCTATGATTGCGTTGGATAAAAACCGCAATTTTTATACGTGTGCATGTAAAACAAATTTCTTGGTAGAGGGGTCTAAATACAGCACAAACAACAATTTCCAAAAGACCAAAAAATGTGAAAAATTATATTTTAACAAAACGCATTTGACTAACAGGTCGAACAACTGATGTTCTTATACCCTGCTGACTGCCATTGGCGATTGCCAAATAAATTGATCACCAGACCTCAAGAAATGGATCTAAATATTAATTTAATACCAAACAGAAAACAATAAACTTGTGGAAAAGATAGTATACCACAAACATGAGGTGCAAAAATTTGTACACCATATCCGGATTTCGACAATTAATGTCTCTTCAGTGATGTTAGGGATCGAAACGGTATTTGGAAGGCCATATAATTTACCTCAATTTAGGATAGACTCTTGATTTTTAAAGAGTCGAAATAGGATGAACGGATCATATAAACCCGAAGGAAAATATAATACAAGTCCAAACGAAAAATATATAAAAGTCTAAATTGAAAACAACGTTCAAACCTATGATTGCGTTGGATAAAAACCGCAATTTTTATACGTGTGCATGTAAAACAAATTTCTTGGTAGAGGGGTCTAAATACAGCACAAACAACAATTTCCAAAAGACCAAAAAATGTGAAAAAGTCTATTTTAACAAAACGCATTTGACTAACAGGTCGGACAACTGATGTTCTTAAACCCTGCTGACTGCCATTGGCGATTGCCAAATAAATTGATCACCAGACCTAACGAAATGGATCTAAATATTAATTTAATACCAAACAGAAAACAATAAACTTGTGGAAAAGATAGTATACCACAAACATGAGGTGCAAAAATTTGTACACCATATCCGGATTTCGACAATTAATGTCTCTTCAGTGATGTTAGGGATCGAAACGGTATTTGGAAGGCCATATAATTTACCTCAATTTAGGATAGACTCTTGATTTTTAAAGAGTCGAAATAGGATGAACGGATCATATAAACCCGAAGGAAAATATAATACAAGCCCAAACGAAAAATATATAAAACCGAATATATATATATATACAACTCGTCTATACATCAGTCCAACAATGTTAGATCTGTAAATTTGCTTTCGCTAATTTTTTGTTCTTCCCTCGTCCGGATTCGAGCTCATGAGTTCGAATCCAGGCGAGGGAAGAACACAAAATTGAGTTCGAATCCCGGCGAGGGAAGAACAAAAAATTTGCGAAAGCAAATTTACAGATCTAACATTGTTGGGCTGATGTTTAGACGAGTTGTATATACAGAATGTACACAGCCATGTATCACCATCACTGCTGGTGATCTGATGGATAAATCTGTTGTAGAGTTGTCACTGGTTCAGACGTACTTATATAGACCCCTCTAACAAGAAATTTGTTTTGCATGCACACGTATACAAATTGCGGTTTTTATCCAACGCAATCATTGCTTTGAACATTGTTTTCAATTCAGACTTGTTTATAATTTTTAGTTTGGGCTTGTATTATATTTTCCTTCGGGTTTATATGATCCGTTCATCCTATTTTGACTCCTCAAAATTCAAGAGTCTATCCTAAATTGAGGTAAATTGTTCATGTCTCTTCAGTGATGTTAGAAATCGAAACGGTTTTTGGAAGGCCATATAATTTACCTCAATTTGGGATTGACTCTTGAATTTTGAAGAGTCGAAATAGGATGAACGGATCATATAAACCCGAAGGCAAATATAATACCAGCCCAAACGAAAAAAATTAAACAAGTCCAAATATATATATTAAGTGCCTAGTAGAAAATTAACCGAACGATGTAAGAGTAGATCTGTTTCTTTACTTTTTCCCCGAGCGGGGCTGGAACCTGTACTTTTTATTTCTATTTTCTACGACAAGACCGCCTAGCATTGCGCAGACACCTTATTCCCTCCTCTGACTATAGCTGATAAACATCAGCTTTCGTTTCGGGAGGTGTTACCTTCTCGTAGGAATTGAACAAGGATATCTGATACAATACACGAGGTATTCTTTTATTGTACAGAAATGCTCATCTACTAATCTCTTCAGTATAATTACAGGATACTAATCTATTTTTAGAAGCATATATATATATATATATATATATAAACAAGTCTAAATTGAAAACAACGTTCAAACCTTCTTATATTGTTTAACATTTCACAGCGGTATAACATGTTACTTTAAATATTCTTCCCATAGTATATTTATTTTGTATTTACATTGTATCATAGGTCAAATGTATTTGTTCAGTGTATATTCACTGGTGATAATATGTCTTTGATTGAGTTAAGCCATTTCTATTGATATTTAATAGTGTGTCTTTCTATGTTGTGATGTTATACTATTGTTTCAGATAAGGGTGAAGGGTTGGTACAATTAAAACGTTTCAACCCGCTGCAATTATTTGCATCTGTCCTAAGTCAGGAATCTGATGTTCAGTAGTTGTCGTTTGTTGATATGGTTCATAAGTGTTTCTTGTTTCTCGTTTTTTATATAGATTAGACCGTTGGTTTTCCCGTTTGAATGGTTTTACACTAGTAATTTTTGGGGCCCTTTATAGCTTGCTGTTCGGTGTGAGCCAAGGCTCCGTGTTGAAGACCATACTTTGACCTATAATTATTTACTTTTATAAATTTTGACTTGGATGGAGAGTTGTATCATTGGCACTCATACCACATCTTCTTATATGTATGATTGCGTTGGATAAAAACAGCAATTTTTTTACGTGTGCATGCAAAACAAATTTCTTGGTGCAGGGGTCTAAATACAGCACAAACAACATTGTGCAAAGGACCAGAAAAGTGAAAAAGTATATTTTGACAAAACGTATTTGACTAGCAGGTCGAACAACAGATGTTCTTAAACCCTGCTGACTGCCATGGCGATTGCCAAATAAACGGATCACCAGATGTAACAAAATGAATTAATATAATATATATACAACTACTCCAAATATCAGTAAAATGTTAAATGTTAAATCTGCATATTTGTGAAAGCAAACTTTTGTTCTTCCCTCTCCGGGATTCGAACTCATGCTATTTGGATATCGAGACAACACCGCCTGCACTGTGTCCATCGCTCAATACCACTCGGCCACCTAGACTGAACTAATAATAGGTGGCCTAGTGTTACCTTTCCTCGTCAGTAGAATCTAGAGTTGTAACACAGTACATTATATATTAGGCATGAAGATGGAATTGATTACTAAATATCTATCGTAAAGGATCGTACATGTAGTTCCGTTTTATGCAAATAAAGTTTGACTACGTGAGTAAAGTTCATAACATTAACAACATGCATTAATATTTTCTTTTCATGTCTCGTATAGTTAACGCATTCGAATACTTATACATATTGGATTCTCTAGTTTAAACATTGCTGATGAAGGTGAATCCTGCACAACACTGTGTAGACATCAGATGTTAAAAAAAACTAATCAATTAACACTTGCTAAACAGACAGGAAGACTTCATATGCGGCAATTGCAACAATTTACTTATTTAACTGACATGCTAAATAATGTGTTTTCTTATAATATGTTAACAGCGTATTGAGATAATTGTCTTTTATAGACCAGTTATGAAAATGCCATGATGCAGCCGAAGATAAATTTATAGTAGTAAACCTACTAGGAAATCAAAAATCAGGGAATTTTGAAACAATAAATGTTCATAACCAAGAGGTGAAGTAGTCGTTACAACATCCTTCATACAGCATTCTTGAAAATTAAAGTGATAAATATATATATATATATTGTTTTCAATTTAGACTTGTATATATAAATATATATTTAGGGCTCAATTCTATGGTGGGTTCCAGATCTATAGCAGATTCCTAATCTATGGTAAATATGACGTCATGCCATCCCCAATCTATGGCGGATTTTTTAGAATCCTAATCTATGCCAACTTTTTAGTTTCCTAATCAATGGCAATTTTTTTAGTTTCCTAGTCTATGGCGGATTTCTAGTTTTCAAATCTATGACAGATTTTCTGCAAAGGTCGGACCAGTCAGTACATATCTGACCAATGATTTCGATGTCCAAATGTCCAAAGGTAGCAAAAGAGCTGCTTTTAAGTAAAAACCAGTATAAGAAAAACGGATGAAGATTATTACTAGGAAGCATATTCATAACCATTTGTAAAATGAACAGACTTTAAGCTTGAAATCATGTGCCCCGGAAGAATAAGTTTTTACCTACTTTGTGTATGGTACCTGTTTGACCCTTTATTTAACCAAGTCCCTAAACAACACAAAAAGCAGTTTAAATATATAACTAATATCTATTTGATCGTTAAATTATGTAAATCTTTTTTGACTGATGACGATTTAAGTCCTGTAATGAAGAATGACTCGATTCGCCTCAAACACGTGACTTTTTAAAAAAAATCCTTATTTCTCCAACAGTACAGTTATTCGACAAATTTATAGCGGAAATTAACATTAATATCTAATGGTTGCAATTCTGTAAATACAGACAATGCAATTTCCCATAGGAACTCCCTTTGCGGCTAAAACTGTGACACTTTTACTATGAAGTTTCGTGAAAAATAATATCCCAGAACGGAAAGTTTATATGCACTACTATTTTATTCAAAGGTCAAAATATAGGGCTGTGCGGCATATTCTCAACATTTATATGCCCTGAACTTCTAAGAGTTTAAACTTATACTAAAATTCTATACTACCCTTACCTCCATTTTTGGACCTCCTAAGAATTAAAATTTAGCCGCTACCATGTTTTTCTATACTGGTTACATTCCCAAGTGATGTCTCTATGAGATGAAACACAGAGATCATCAATGGGAACCAGTACGTTAACAAATTAACATACCTATGAATATTAAATATCTCCCCAAAAGAGGCGTGGTTTGAGAAACAGCTGTATTTACAAAGTGCAACCTATACAAACATTTATTCAAATAGAAAACTCTCTAAAAACACTTTTTCTCACAATAGTACTTATTTATCAGAATTATAGTCTTAAAGAAATCACTGCATATACTCTAAGTCTCCTTTTACAGTACATTTTATACCCCTACCCCTGTTTCAATTTTTTTAAAGATTTTGAAAACAAGACTCTAATTATTGCCAGCTTACCCTATGTGCATGTTTTCTGACATGAACTGTCTAAAACCTGTTTGAAACTATTCTGATAACAAATTGAAAGCATTTTAGAATACTATAAATGTATTGTTTAGTAGTTAAGCATTTCAACATTCAAGATTATACAAAGTATCCAATCCTGCCTGTGTCTCCAGTCCACATCTTACTGTATGCCTATTTGTCCATGAAAGTTCACAATTTCTGCCTCAAATGGTCAGTTTAGAATTCTTGTCACAACAGTATCATCCCTAACCATATATCTAACATAAGTTAGTTAATATATGTCCTAGAAGTGTTTAAACAAAGCCATATTTGCAAAAGTTGTATTTATGAAGATATCAGTCTGGTGCATAAATTCACTAAAAGTTTGATTGAAATGACTGCTTACATCTGATTTTTGCATAACTTCCTAGCACAGTTATTGTTAACTTTATAAAAGACCTTTAAAATAAAAAAAAATCATAGCATTTACAAGTTAAATTATCTGTTTTATGACTCAGGGGTAGGCATTTTTCTCTGTGTTTTGCCCCTGGGGCCTCACATTTCCTAATTTTTTTCCCTGTTTCTAGCAATGTGGAATATTTACTACATATTTAGGATAGAACACACTATTGTAAGTTTTACTGAGGTCTTTTTGTAATTCTAGCTTGTACTTTTTTATGCCGCAGTCACAAAAAAGCACATTTAGGCGTTACGGCTTACTTTTGGGTTATCGACAGGACAAAACACCCAACCAGAAATATTTAGGAAGGATCAATGAGTTGCAATTACTGCGAAGAGTAAATATAAGCACTTCTAAACAATTTAAATTACATATAGGCATATATTATGAATTTATTTTGAATTCAGGGCTTTAAGTAAACCATGCATACTGTAAACTGTTAATTTATGCTGAGTCATCATAGTTAAGGCCCAGGATTTTCTCAATCTTCATGAAATATTTATAAAACTTCATATTTGAGTTAAATTCTTTAAAATCTCTGAGATAAACCAGATTTTGTGAAATTCTGTATGTTCTATTTTTTAACCCTATATAGGTTGCAATTCTGTAAATACAGACAATGCAATTTCCCATAGGAACTCCCTTTGCGGCTAAAACTGTGACACTTTTACTATGAAGTTTCGTGAAAAATAATATCCCAGAACGGAAAGTTTATATGCACTACTATTTTATTCAAAGGTCAAAATATAGGGCTGTGCGGCATATTCTCAACATTTATATGCCCTGAACTTCTAAGAGTTTAAACTTATACTAAAATTCTATACTACCCTTACCTCCATTTTTGGACCTCCTAAGAATTAAAATTTAGCCGCTACCATGTTTTTCTATACTGGTTACATTCCCAAGTGATGTCTCTATGAGATGAAACACAGAGATCATCAATGGGAACCAGTACGTTAACAAATTAACATACCTATGAATATTAAATATCTCCCCCAAAAGAGGCGTGGTTTGAGAAACAGCTGTATTTACAAAGTGCAACCTATAAGAGATCTATGACATATTTGGTTTTTCCAAATCTCAAGAAAGCTACAATAGCACAGGACGAGGTAGTCACTGTTATATAGCTGACAAAATACTTTACGTTGTGCTACTTCTAACAGATTTTTAAAGAGATCATAGGGATACCAAAAATAACATAAAAACCGTAAATGCACAGTAAAAGCTGGAATAATTAAGGGTGAGGGCAACACCAGCAACACGAGAAGAAGAAAACAAGGGGAGAAACAAACACAATTCTGAATTATCATTTATTTATTGATACGGATCCTTGCAAACTTGCTTTTCTATCTCGTTCTTTTCCTTCTGTATAATAAAACCGTCGTCGTCAGCGGCAGCTTCGACGTTACATGACGTTATTTAATTGTGACGGAAAATTACGATATGTCCAAATCTGCCATAAATTTGGAGAAAACAAAAATCTGCCATAGATTTGTGATTTGTTTGGAGTTTGTGACATCATATTTACTATAGATTAGAAATTTGCCATAGATCTGGAACCAACCATAGATTTGAGTCCTACATATATATACAAGACTAAATTGAAAAAAACGTTCAAAACTATATATAAATTTATATATTTATCACTTTGATTTTCATGAATATATATATATATATATATATATATATATATATTCAATTTAGACTTGTTTATAGTTTTTTGTTTGGGCTTGTATTATATTTGCCTTCGGGTTTATATGATCCGTTCATCCTATTTTGACTCTTCAAAATTCAATAGCCAATCCCAAATTGAGGTAAATTATATGGCCTTCCAAATACCGTTTCGATTCCTAACATCACTGAAAAGACATTTATTGTCGAAATCCGGATATGGTGTACAAATATTTGCACCTTATGTTTGCGGTATACCATCTTTTCCGCAAGTTTATTGTTTTCTGTTTGGTATATTATTAATAAATTAAGATCCATTTTTACATCTAGTGATCTGTTTATTTGGCAATTGCCATGGCAGTCAGCAGGGTTTAAGAACATCCGTTGTTCGATCTGCTAGTCAAATGCGTTTTGTTAAAATATATTTTTTCACTTTTTGTTCTTTTGGAAAATGTCGTTTGTGCTGTATTTAGACCACTCTACCAAGAAATTTGTTTTGCATGCACACGTATGAAAAATTGCGGTTTTTATCCAACGCAATCATAGTTTTCAATTTAGACTTGTTTATATATATATATATATATATATATATATATACAAGTCTGAATTGAAAACGACGTTCAAACCTATGATTGCGTTGGATATAAACCGCAATTTTTATACGTGTGCATGCAAAACAAATTTCTTGGTAGAGGGGTCTAAATATAGCACAAACAACATTTTCCAAAAGACCAAAAAAGTGAAAAAGTATATTTCAACAAAACGCATTTGACTGACAGGTCAAACAACTGATGTTCTTAAACCCTGCTGACTTCCATTGGCGATTGCCAAATAAACTGATCACAGGATGTAACAAAATGGATCTTTAAAAATTATTAATCTAATACCAAACAGAAAACAATACACTTGCGGAAAGATGGTATACCGCAAACAAAAGGTGCAAAAATTAGCACACTATATCCGGATTTCGACAATTAATGTCTTTTCAGCGATGTTAGAGATCAAGACAATATTTGGAAGGCCATAAAATTTACCTCAATTTAGGATACACTCTTGAATTTTAAAGAGTCGAAATAGGATGAACGGATCATATAAACCCGATGGAAAATATAATACAAGCCCAAACGAAAAAATATAAACAAGTCTAAATTGAAAACGACGTTCAAACCTATGATTGCGTTGGATAAAAACCGCAATTTTTATACGTGTGCATGCAAAACAAATTTCTTGGTGGAGGGGTCTAAATACAGCACAAGCAACATTTTCCAAAAGACCAAAAAAGTGAAAAAGTATATTTCAACAAAACGCATTTGACTGACAGGTCGAACAACTGATGTTCTTAAACCCTGCTGACTGCCATTGGCGATTGCCAAATAAACTGAACACAAGATGTAACAAAATGGATCTTTAAAAATTATTAATCTAATACCAAACAGAAAACAATACACTTGCGGAAAAGATGGTATACCGCAAACAAAAGGTGCAAAAATTAGTACACCATATCCGGATTTCGACAATTAATGTCTTTTCAGTGATGTTAGGGATGGAAACAATATTTGGAAGGCCATAAAATTTACCTCAATTTAGGATACACTCTTGAATTTTAAAGAGTCGGAATAGGATGAACGGTTCATATAAACCCGAAGGAAAATATAATACAAGCCCAAACGAAAAAATATAAACAAGTCTAAATTGAAAACGACGTTCAAACCTATGATTGCGTTGGATAAACACCGCAATTTTTATACGTGTGCATGCAAAACAAATTTCTTGGTAGAGGGGTCTAAATACAGCACAAACAACATTTTCCGACCAAAAAAGTGAAAAAGTATATTTCATCAAAACGCATTTGACTGACAGGTCGAACAACTGATGTTCTTAAACCCTGCTCACTGCCATTGGCGATTGCCTAATAAACTGATCACAAGATGACACAAAATGGATCTTTAAAAATTATTAATCTAATACCAAACAGAAAACAATACATTTGCGGAAAAGATGGTATACCGCAAACAAAAGGTGCAATATATATATATATATATATATATATATATATATATATATATATATGTTGTGTACAAGTTATCATTTTGTACAAATTATAATGTTTACAATAAAAACGTACAAATTATAATTTGTATTTTCAATTTGTACAAATTATAATTTGTATAAAAAGTGCCTGTACACATTATAATTTGTACAAAATAAGGCTTAATTTCACACATAACTTGTACAATATTTTGCATAGAATAAGTTTTCAAACAAATGATAAACAATCGTTTTAATTTTAATGATGAATCAATATGAAACACACTGATAACTCTATTTGCAATACTATGCAATGCTCATATTTGTTAGAGCATGTGAGCGAACCATGACACATCGAATTAAACAATACATTCTGCTTTTTGCATTTACACTTGGAATTGTTACAACCGCCTTTACATTTCCAAGAGAGATAACCATGTACACCAGTTATTGAAAAATATTTCTCAGCTTCTCTCAGGGAAAGTTGTAAATCAGGAACTTTTGTAACAGACAAAGAAGAGTCATTTACAGATTCTAATTGGTTTCTGCTTATAAAAATGAAAACAACACGTTCTAAATTTAATGCTTCCGAAGCGCTTTTCTGGACTTACATGTACCTTCATCAGGAACGCTCAAAGCCCAATATTTGAAAGCCAAGGATGCATAAATCCGAAACAGTTGAAGATATTTATAATCAAAATGACCTAAAATAATAACAAAATCCTTCTAAGGCCAACATTGCCTGAGACTCCTTAAGACTCCTGATAAATTACCACCTATTGTCCCTACACAATAGCCAAAATTTCCTTCTTCCACAACAACACCTTGTAAATTCCTCGGATCTGTCGGTGCTTGGTCATACTGTGGAATTAGGATAATAACATTGTCTCCAACAGATAACTCGCTCAATTTCTGTTTTGTAATTCTTGTTAGAACATCGGCTTGGATTTGTTGGCCAGACAATGTGCGTTTTCTTGCACGAATGATTGGGGTTTCGACTTCCTCTGATACAATTTCAATAGTTTTACTAGTTGATCCTGTTTCACTATCAGTATAAAGATGGCTGTGCTTTTGTGTGTTATTCTCAACAAATCTCTGAACTTTTTGATAGAATTTATCCCTCTGAACAACAATACTGGCCATTTTATTGAACACTAAAACTTTTACTTTTGCAAATGACCATTCAAAAGACCAGGGAACAGGAGTTCAATTTTAACCTCAAGGCAATATAAATGAATCAATATGACTTTAAAAATTGCATTGATTCTAAATGAATTGGCTAGGGTGTCTTTCTTAAAAAGTTAAATCTTTAATAATTTTGTTGTTTTAAAGTTTTAATTCATACCTTGATAGATTTGTGGTAAATTGTTTATAGGTCATATTTTTTTCAAATTTATTTGTCCCCTAAGCATATTGAAAAAATATCTATATAAGTTACTGTTGTACAAGTTATAAGTGATATAAAACCTTAGTTTGTAAAAAGTATAATGTGTACAGGCACTTTTTATACAAATTATAATTTGTACAAACTGAAAATACAAATTATAATGTGTACGTTTTTATTGTAAACATTATAATTTGTACAAAATGATAACTTGTACACAACATATGTTAAGAAGTGTATAATAAAATTAAAATTTGATATGGCCGTATGATAATTAACGTTATCATTCTTTCCGCAGACAAAAAAAGCTGATCTGAAAGGTACACCATCTACTTGCCACTATATATCATGTACTGTGTTGCCACCCGAGATAAAACCGACGAGGAAAGACATTACATCGACCACCGAAAGCTATATTTTCATGTAGCCTAGGTGGTCGAGTGGTCTAGGGCGCTGGACATTGTGCCGGCGGTGCTGCCACGATGTCACAGAAGCAAGGGTTGGAATCTCCCTAAGGGAGGAACAAACATTTGATAAGTTAACGCAAATTTGAAGATCTAACATTGTGGGGCTAAATTTGAGACGAATTATATATATATGTTAATTATGCCATTGACAGCGTATCTAAATCATAATTTGCTTATAAAAATCATAGTAGAAATATATTATTTTTTTAACATCCAATACAGTGGACTCATTTATTTTCGCGGGTATCAATTTTCGTGGACAGAGAAAAAAAAGACAATTCGTGGGATACGTAAATTCGTCTATCGCTATATCAAGAATAAAACAAAATGTTTCAGATATATAAATTCGTGGATGTCTGTTTAAGGGGGTACCGTACACCTAAGAAAAGATAACTCTTAACAAAATTCTGAATCCATTTGGGTCAATATAGCGTTTTAAAATACCCCTAATATTACAAGTTTTGTATTGACCTTGAAAACTTGTTTACCAGTTGTTATGAAGCAGACGGCACATCACTGTCATAATGGAAGAGCGTTAACGAGACAAATTTGGTAAATATTCAAGCTCTAGATCTGCAGTTAAGATAACAAATCGTTCAGATTATTTTCAATGGTTGAATGATGGCAGAAAATTAGAAGACCTTCCTCAAGTCGGCTTCCGCAATGATCATTGTAATTACACAGTTACATGTATGAGTTTATTGATGTTGAGGCTGAGGCTGAATTTAAAGAAGAAAAATATATAAGAAATCTGATGCGTCAAACTCTTGAAAAATGGGGAGAAGAATTGTTGACATGGATGTCCTAGCGAAAGGCATGTATTGTTGCTCTTGCAAGTGTCTTTCTTCACCTCTCAAATGTAGTAGGAGAACGATTGTTTGGGCTAGGTGGTCTACTGATGGTGGATTGTGAATTGTGCCAGACTGTAACTGATGTTCAGTTGTGGATAAGGGGACCATCTTGAAGTTATAACATAAACATAAAAGCTTCCATGGGTAGATATAGAAACTATAAAATAAATTACATGCTTATTTTATTATAATAGTCTGTTCAATGCTTTGTTTACAGTTTACATTTTAGATGTTTGCCCTGTCCATGACTAATGTGTCTCACTCAAACAGTGCATACTGGTTCATAGATAATTACCCAAAATGTTAAAAATTCTAATGATAGGGACAGACAAAATATAATGCATTTCATAAAGATTTTTTTAAAAAGACCCTTTTTACTTCTATGGGAAAAATAAAAACCTCATTCGCATTGAATTAGGTAATCACAACTTTTGAAAAGCTTCTTGATTTTGCTACATGTATACATTTGTTTTCATCTTTCTAGATAATCAGTGTATTTGAGTATAAAAATGTGAAATGTGACAAAGCTTTTTTAATGTTTCCCAACAGATAAACGAGGAATAAAACATATTTTTGGAGAACAACAGAATTAAATAGCTGCACTCATTTTTAGTTTTTACATGATTGCATTTACTTTGCCAAATTTTACACAAATTTTAGCAAAATCAATAAATTTCAATTTTTAATTTGAATACAATGTACGTACATGTAATTTGAATCCAAATAAAATTATCCTGTTGCTGCTATCTTTTCAAAATTTAAGGACTTATACTGCCCGTATAACAAATTGTTTGTTGAAAACATTGTCATTGTTGGCATATTGTAATAATAAACATAAACAGCTTTCAACTCCTCTCTTCTTTTTTTTCTATTTCATAGTCAAAGTAGGTTTTGAAAAGAATTATTTTAACTTATAAACTGTGAAATATTTTTCTTAGGGCTTGGCCTTTCGCTAGGACATCCATGTCAACAATTCTTCTCCCCATTTTTCAAGAGTTTGACGCATCAGATTTCTTATATATTTTTCTTCTTTAAATTCAGCCTCAGCCCCAACATCAATAAACTCATACATGTACAGTAACTGTGCAATCAAATATACAACTACAATATACATTAATTTAGCACAGGATCAACAGCCCGTATCCAATAAATATCACTTCAGTCTAGGAAATTATAAATAACTTTACAATTTAAAGAGAAAAACATTACCATCTTTACTTTGGTTAGAACACAACTGTTTCTAGAAATGTGTACATTTTCCATAAGATCTCAACTTTCTTTCTCAATTTTGATAAAACTCATCTTCGAAATTTCCTAGCAGAATGTAACCTGCCATCCATTACTGAGAGCACTTTGAGGAAAAAAGCAAAAGAGGTAAGTGGACAGCTAAATGTAACACTCCGGTCGTGTAATCTGGCATAGAGAGAGGAAAATTCTTTAAGCACAAATGGTAATCTACGTACAAATGCATGCAATGAGTTGAATATCCAGACTGGATGCACCTTTCTAAAACTTAGTATTTGTTAACCAAAAATTTTCTCATAACAATTTTCAAGGAGTACCCCTAAAAAATCCAGGTTTCGAAGGTAAAATTTGAGAATTATGATACAAATTGATCATGAAATGCTATGTATGTCGCAAACATAACATCAAGCATATTTTTGAAGAGCAGCTGATTTTTAATATTTTATTGTTTCAAGAAACTTTGATAGATTTTTTTTAGAAAAAACAGTGTCACAAAGTAGTAAAATTGTAATCATTAAATTGATTGCAAATTTTTTTATTTGAAATACAATCTTTTCTAGGTTGAAGCTAGTTTTGACGGTGGTTGGCATAAGAGAGGTTCTGGTTGGAACTGTAATAATAATACTGGTAAGTGTATATATATTTCAATGCCAGACATTGTTTATACTTCTTCTGTTGAATTTTGCAGAATCAATTATAATTATAAATAACTGAATTGGACAAAGATTTAATTTCACTATTTAGTTTGATATAAGAAGCTAAGTATAGAACTATCTTCCCAGACATATTTTATTTGAATACCTAAGCTTGACCTCTTTATATAGCCAGCTCAATATTGCAAAGGTGAGCTTTTGCCATCATTTTACGTACATTATTAATATAAGGAGATGTGTTACAAAAACGTGTATGATTGCCAGTGAGACAACTATCCACCACAATTCAAATTAAGTGAATCTAAGCATTTAAAGGCATCGTACGGTCTTCAACAATGAGAAAAACCCATACCGTATAGTCGGCTTTAAAAGGCCCCGACATGAAAAATATAATTTTATGAAACAATTTAGATGAGAAAACTAACGGCCTGATATATAACAAAACAATTTACGAAAAACAAAAATGACAGACATGAACCAACGACAATCACTGAACTACAGGCTCCTGGTTGTATGTCCTTTATCTTAATCTTTATTAGGTCCGTCAGCATTTCATTTAAATATCTATTATCTGACACCACTGGACAAATTGAAACCAAACTTGATACAATACTAGTACTAAACTGTAAACATTACATCATACATGTAATACCTTGTACTTTAATGCTTGCAGGACATGCGACTTTTATTGGAAAGGAAACAGGAAAGGTGTTATCGTTCGACCTAAGGAGTAAGACTTCGAAGACTTGTGAATTCCATCAGAACAGAAAAGAAACTGTACCAGAGCAATACCTGTACATTAAATTTGCATGGATCTAGTAAATCCATGGAGGCAGATACGGCTGTGTCGATGGCCCACAGACAAAAAGATGATGAATGTGAAATTAATGGTGTGATCCATATTCAAAGTAAAGAATTTTAAAATGCAATTACCTAGAATGAATTCCCCTTTTTTAACAATACTTTCCAAATATCCCTTAATTGAAAGGCGAATAAAGACTTAGTGCTTATTTTATCAATTACATGCCAAAAATGAAAAAAAGAAATAATGTATCCAACAGAAACAACAAGGGTATATCTCCATAAAACATATATGAATCAAACTTTCAGATAAAGTACTTTATCCATTACTATTTTTACATATCAATTTTAGTGTTCAGAGTTCATTGTAAGTCTATGAAAATCTCCTTCTTTACCAAATCATACTTATAGTTCTTATTACAAGATCTATAAAGACTACTGTAAAGAATTTGAAAGGAAATTTCAATTTTGTATTGTTAGAAAATATATAGATATCACTGAAATTTTCTGTCTTAACGTTAAACTGAATTAACAAAAATTGATCAACAATATCTCCAATGATTTTAAGGTTTAAATATCCTCATTCCTTTGTTTCACTAGATTCTTAAAGTTTGGTAACAGGTATAAACCCATTCACATTGGAGATAACTCTTTGACAATAACAAAAAATGATGTTCTGAATTGCATGTATGCATAAAGATTTGATTAGTAAATTTGGCTGTACCTGTAGAAAACTTAGCAAAAATGGCATTTCACATCCTAAATTTTATGGTTATATTGTACTTAAAGCGCGGAAATCATTATGTAATCCGTGTAAACTCATTGAACCTTTAAACAAACTTATTAGTAAGGGTTATCGTACCAATGTTGTAATTATATCTCTGAATAGAGTTTACATTGGCACTAATATCGATTTTGTAATTAGCAAATTAAAACATAGCTAAATTTGTAATTTTTTTTTCAAACGGGGTGTATAGAGACACACACACGTTTATTTATATCTATAAAGAAGTCACTCCTAACTATCCTACTACCTGTCGATACATTTATGTTTGGCATTGCATTGCACAAGTCATGTCTTCTTTGACTGTTCATGACGTTAAGATACTAAATCCCTGGGATGTATTTTAGTTGATTTTAGTCTCTGATGCATGATTTTTTACTATTAATTGTTTTGGCTTTTAACTAGCTGTCAGTAACTGCGAGTACTCTCAAATCGTACTTTCTTTTTAATTTGACCTGTTGATACTATTTGTAATGCTTTCTTGTTATTTAATGTTAACATGGATCTTGTCTATATACCAGCTTTGATTATTTGGTATCACTACAAATTTTCACTTTTTCGTACTATGTACATCAAAATTATTTCATTTTTCCTTAGATGCTGTTCTTGGACCTGTACAGGAAGTTTTATCTAGCACTAATTGTATAGTTTTATTGTTGATATTCACCCCATATGTACAAAGTGTTAGGTTAGTTTTATTGATATAAAGAAATTTCTTGGTATTCCTAAACGGAAGATTTTATACACACAGAAGAAGAAGTATACTTAACAACAAAATTATTTTCATTTACCTGTGTATAATATGACGCAGGTTTCCTCAAAAGTGATGATTTTCGAAAATTATTTGACATTTCACAGTGATATCATACTTTAACTTTGTTTAAACCTGTTTATTTACTTTTGACTTTAATTATGTTTCCCTTGTAATTTTTTATTAACTGTGTATTTGCATTCAGGTGTCAGAGGTCAAATTTATTCGTTCATTGTGTGTTTATTTACGTTTTTTGATTGAGTTAAGCCTTCCAATTGATATTTTATAGTGTGTTATTCTATGTTGTGATGTTATACTATTGTTTCAAAAAAGGGAGAAGGTTTGGTACCATTAAAACGTTTAATCCCGCTGCAAATTGTTGCACCTGTCCTAAGTCAGGAATCTGATTACAGTAGTTGTCGTCTGCCTATATAGTTCATACGTGTTTCTCGTTTCTCGTTTTTATATAGATTAGACCGTTGGTTTTTCCGTTTGAATGGTTTTACATTAGTGATTTTTTGGGGCCCTTTATAGCTTGCTGTTCGGTGTGAGCCAATGCTCCATGTTGAAGGCCGTACCTTGACCTATAATGGTTTACTTTTATAAATTGTAGCTTGGATGGAGATTTGTCTCATTGGCACTCATACCACATCTTCTTATATCTATTGACAGGAATGGAGGATTTAAGTCCAAAGTGCAAAATTGGTCAAAAGGTCACATTTATATTACATTGAAAATTGATAGAACTATAAGTATATTTCAGTAATCTTCATGGTTTAGGGAATGACCATTTGATTTTTCGAGGGCTATGGTGAGGTTTGACATAAAAAGACAGAACCAGAAAAAAAAGAAGCTACAACCCATTTTCTTTTAATTAAAAGGCAGATGATTGAAGATTTCATCCTAGCTTCCATAAAAATCAAAAGGGTGCATGCTCTCTTACTATCGACAGATTAGCAATGGATAGAAGATTGGGCTGCAAAGAATTGTATCTCATATTTTTGGATCACATGAAAATTATAACGATGCTGACTGGTGTAGCTATCATCAAGGTCCAGAAAAAAATTACATCAGATCTTTTTATACTGGTATCAACATATTAATTTTCAGTATTGTCTAAACATCTCAAAGAGTACAACTATTTATGCTTGAAAATGATTATTTTTAACTGCAAAACTCAAGTTCTACAAAACAATTAATTAAGATAATGTTTAAGCAGGACTGTCAAGATAATTTTTTGTTGCTGCTTTAACATTTTATAGCACTCCGAATTTGGTCGTGGCCATATAGTTGTGCTCTATTCCGTTATTCTGTCAATTCCCAACAGACAGTTAACGGACTTTTTTTCTAAACACCTTCACAAATTTTACGGACGCCATCACGAGTTGGTTGACCGTTATGGAATATCTCTTTCAGAGATGATAGCAGATATGTTCTTAATGTCGTAACAACAATCCCCTCCCCTTTTCACAAATGTGACCTACCGAATTAGACATGTTACTGGGTTTGTGTTTACATGTGCAACACGACGGCTGCTGCATGTGGAGCAGCATCTGCTTACCCTTCACCCCAGTTTTTGGTGGGGTTCGTGTTGCTTAGTCTTTAGTTTCTATGATGTATGTTGTGTACTATTGTTAGTCTGTTTGTCTTTTTCCTTTTTAGCCATGACGTTGTCAGTTTATTTTCGATTTATGAGTTTGAATGTCCCTCTGGTATCTTTCGTCCCTCTTTTTTGAGCTGATTTTTAGTATACATGTAGGAGTCTACTATGATAAGTTACAGACCGAGATTAAGTATGGTTCCGCTCCACTGATTTTTATGAAATAACTTGCTTTGGGCTTTGAAAAGTCTGAAAATAACAGTTATACAGACTTTTGTTTTAAACGCCTTCACAGATTGATCTGATTTTTATTCAGTCAGTTGACTAGGATGAGTTACAGATCGAGTTTACATTTGGTTCGGCTCTCAATATTTTTTCCGGAGTAAAGGGCTTTGGTTTTTATTAGTTTCCAATCCTAAAAATGAATTCAAGCATAGGGTCTTCACCTGTTACCTGCACCTTTGACTTCATGTTCAAATAAGGGAATGGGGGAATATTTTTTAATGTACTTAAAAAGTTTTTCCTACTCTTTTTTAGACATTAAGGTGGATCATGCTCACTTCAGAATAGGCTATATTTGCAGCTATTGTTCAGAAAAATGAAGGATATAGCTATAAAAATTATTACATTTTCGCACTCTAACTCAAGTTTGCTTTATCATGGGTAGTGAGTCACTAAACGTTCTGGAGTTATGCCCCTTTATAAAATGGGTAATTTTTTCTGGTAGAAATAGCCTTAATTTTTGTGCAATCAAAAAAGTCTACAAATAATGTGGATGTCTTCAATGCCAATCATAAACCAAGTGAAATTATATGAAGACCTAATGTGTGAAACGTTAACATAAGTATATTCTATGTTTATTTCCAATATTAGTTGTTATTATATTATAAATAAGAAGAGGTGGTATGAGTGCCAATGAGACAACTCTCCATTAAAATCACAATATATAAAAAGTTAAGAATTACAGGTCAAAGAACTGCATTCAACACGGAGATTACTTTTTTTTTTTCTGGATGTTGTATTTGTTAATGCATATTTTAATTATGTTGCATCTTTTCAAGGTCAATGAAGCAGCAAACCTCTCTCCAAGAGAGTTTACTATGGCAATTTTCTCTGTAAGAGATAGAAAAATGAAAAAAAAAAACAAGAAAAGAAGAAATCAAAGGAGTATAAAGTTGACCGTATAAGAAAAAAGAGGAACCGCAATAAGAATGAACGCAAAAATCTGGTAAGAGAAGGAAAAACATATGAATCAAAAAATGGAATTTTATCTACAACAAGACCCTGAGTAAACCACACATATTCCACTTCCTTTTAAACTAGATGACACATAATGCAAAGTTTTCTTTGATTTAAAAACAACAGGCTTGGGCAGGAATAACGATATCATTCAGATTGCAGCTAAGGCAAATACTAATACTTTTAATAGATATGTCATCCCTAGTGTGGACATGCAGATCGATGCCAGTAAGATTACTGGTATAACATACAGCCATGGAACAAATAAAATGTATGTTCAAGGAGAAATAGTTGAACCTGTACCACTACATCAAGCCCTACTTGATATTATACATTTGTTAAAGGAACTGAACCAGCCAATTATACTAGGTCATTACATTTGTAACTTTGACATTCCTGTAATTGTTAACAAATTAAAAAAAAAATGTAATTTGTTTACAACATTTTATGAAACAGCGAAAGGTTTTATTGATACAATGAAAGTGGCTAGAAAATGTACTCCAAAATTGATGTAGAAAATTTTAAGCAGCAGACTCTTGTTAAACAATTTGTGGGAGAAAATTACTTGGCCCACAATGCGATAGAGGATTTGGATTCATTGAAAAGATTATATGACGTAACATGTAGTTCACTAGTTAAATCTGATGATGTATTTTCCGTTTTATACTACCATGGCATGGACTCTTAATCTGACTTACTGAAGAAAAAAATTGTTTCAAGGCAAGTATGCATGCTATGTATATGTTAATGGGCTAAAATTTGTATAACAGAACCATTAGATACCACCAAAGAGTGTGAAATCCATTCAGGAGTACTTTCAGAATATCAGTCCTGTTCTTGTCAGTGCAACTCCTTTAAAACGCACAACAGATTTTTAAAAAACTTGGTAGGTGGTAAGGACACAATAAGAAGTTGTTTATATTACAATTTACCAGGAAATTTGATTCCTTGCATTTTGATTTCATATATTTGAGATATGGTCCCTGAACAACTAAAACTGAATAATAAATAATTTGCCATTTCCAAACTATATCTTGACAAATATTTGAGAAATATTTGATGTGATAATAATTTTAATACACAAATGTAGACAGGGTACCAATTTAGATATGCATATTTCAATTATTGAAAGATTCTCAGTAGTGCTTTAGATCGAAATTTTGTAAAGCCAAATAAATATACTCAAAATGATGTAGAGCACAAAAAACAAAAGAGACTTGAATAATAAAAGCCAAATTCAGTCGGTATATATATGGTCCTGAAAAGGGGGTAAAGGGGAAAACATGGGGGCATGCCCCCAAAATATTTATTTAGAAATGGTAAAATTGCACTATTAGATTATTATCAGTCATTTCAAAGAGCAAAAATGGCCAGTATGGGAAGATTTGAAAGCCTATCTTTGAGTTATTGCCCTGTATATCTATTTTCGCTGTAATTTGCAGGAAACTGGAACATATATTGATATTTAACCATATGAAATAAGTATGTCAAAAATCATTTCTCAAAAACAACTGAAAAAATATGAACCAAACTCAAAAGTCACATGAAGGTATTAATTGCATGGAACACACCAACTCATGATAATACACCCAAATATGCCAAAGATGTAAGGCCTAGGTCACAAGAAGACAGAAAATTCATGGCCTGGTCATATTTCTTGCAAAATAAAGACGTTTAGTTGACCTTAAGTTCAAAATTCAGGATCCCACGAAGGTCATCATGGTACAAGACACTCTACCTCATGATGATACATCCACAAGCCAAATGGCCTATTTCAAAATACAAGGCACGGCCTGGTCAAGTGTTTCTCGCCAATTAAAACCATAAATTGACCTTGAGCCTGAGGTCAAAATTTATGGTCACACGAAGGTCATCATTACACAGGACACACCATCTCATGATGATTCATCTACATGCTATCAAATTTCAAGGTGACATGAAGGTCATCATGGTACGTGACACTCTACCTTATGATGATACTTCAACATGCAAAATATATAAGGCCTAGGTCAAAAGACAAAAAAGCTATGGCCCAAATATACTATCAGAATGGAACTTGCTCTTATTTGTTTAAGGTGATGGTATTATATAAAACTTTAATAGAAAATTATCTGGCGGATATTTTTTTATAAATTTTTGGAAGAATAACAGACTGATATAGCACTACACATGTTTATCTAAAAATAAAAATTAAACGACACATTTTTTTCAAATTATTTTTTTGTCTTCAAATACTTGACCCATCATAGTCATTTTGGGCTGAATCATACCCCCACCCCTTTTTTTTTAGTTCGAACTAAAATTTGAATCCAGAATAAAAAAAAACTTACAAGTAAAGGGCATCGGTGAACTAAAATTCGCCTCAGTTATCATTATAAACTCTGCTATTGTCAATTTAGGTTATTTTTTTCAAATATTAACATATATACCCCTAAACCCATATTTCTTGAAATATCAATCTTGGCCGATATTAGCATGTAAAAGATGCCATATTTGAGTTGCCAAATCTTTTACACCAATGGTTCAAATCTTTTGAAATTGTTATAACATCTTTAGTTAGGCCTAGTTTATCAATGAAAGAAAAACAAGAAAATTTAAACGACAGGTTTCTTTTGGGGTATGGTGTTGGGTACCCCCTTAATTGATAAAAAATAAAAGAACGTAAATTCATTGCAAATGTTTTGAATTGTCAAAATCCTCTCGTGGACGTTCTAAGTTAAAATATTTATCTTAAACTTCGATTGCAAGCGTGGACAGATGCAACTAATTATTTGTTTGTTTAACAATTTAAAATGTTTGCCGAAAACCTTGTTAAAGCCCTTTAATGTACAACAGATTACAAGTATTTTCCCTAATTACGACATAATAAGCAGTCATCAGAAAATGATCAAAATTAAGAAACGATATTTGCAGCCCAAGCTTATAAAATAAAGCATGCTGCAATATATAATGTAAAGGCTATTTTTTTGTTTTCTAAATTTTAAGTTTCCTGTCGGAAATGTTTATTTTATTTGATTTTTACGGACGCTTTCGAAATTAAAGTTTGATTTGTAAGTATGATTTTTACCGATAAATGCCTTCATAGATTATAATAAATGGGTTCTAAGTGTACATCACAATGTGCTCATGTGAAAGTAAATAATTATTTTTAAAAATTGTCGTTTCTGTCGAGAATAAAGGTGTGAAATTTGATGTTCCTGTCAAAAACAATATTACCTAATCATGCTTAGGACAATGCCAAGTACTTAATCTCATTATTTTTAATCATCTTCAAACCAAATTATGACACGGTAATTAACAAATTGCAGTTATTTTCCATGAACTATTTTAACCAATTTAAAAAAAGTAAATCCTCACTGCTATTCTACAGATTTCATAATTTATTTAGTCAAAATTCTTCTATTTTTTATTTCAAGAACACGTTTTATTTTACCATGTTGATCGTAGGTCAATACTTTACTAGAATTTAACAACATAACCGGAAATAAACATCCGACTGAATATACATTTCTCGGGATTATTCTTCGTTGAGTTCTTAAATTCGTGGTTTTTGTGACCCACGAAACCCACGAGAATTCGTTTACCACGAAAAAAATTAAACCACAGTTCATATATTATGGTTTGCTCTGGAGATTTGCTTAGTAGGTTTACTTCTTTCAAACCATGAAATACAAATGATCCAGCACTTTTTTATGTTTGCTAACTAGTGTTTTGAGCACTATTGCAGTTTACTGAACATCCTGTTCTTTAGGAGGGTTTTAAACTCGGAGAAAAATACTATGTATTTAAGGTATGTGCATTCAAGTCAACTTTTAACAACCTAAGTGTTACACGTACATTAAATGTACGTAAATCCAAATATCAATGTTGGCGAACTTGCTAATAATTGTAGTTTGCCTTTAAAAATAATGGAATTTCAGTTGAACCCTCCTCAACCTTAAAGGCATATTTAACCGCTGTCCTAAGATATATCAACTACATGATACCAGTTTTACAATTTTGCTCTTTGCACGCTTTCTGTCTCCACAAGAATCGTCAATAGCGGTTTACCCTGTGTCTGAAGGTAGGAAAATCTAAGTTTACCGAGTGATTTTGAATTTCGAAAAAATGATGTTTGGATGATATTTCACGTCAACACAGGACCTCTCTCTACAGGACTGGTGATACCCACTGAGAGAAAACGTTAGTCCACCAACAATTGTTCTGACCAAGCGGTTGTAAAAACGCATCTTACATGGATATATAAATTTCATACTGCTGCATCGAGTTTAATACAATTTTTTTTCCACAAGAAAAACAGTTTAAATATTTCAAAAATAAAACGCAAGGATTGAAGAGCATTTTAAAATTGTAACTGTCGAGAGTTGAGCAATATCGTATTGCCCGAGATTTGATGGTAGACTTAATCCTTGTTTTCCATTGATCTGCAACAAGATGTTTTCTTCTATGTCACGTCACCAGACATGGTCGCCTTTTTCGTGGCGTCACACTAGGAAATTCAAAAGAAAAGGAAGAAAACTTGACATCACAACTGAATTTTGAAAATTTGATATCAAACGAACCACAAGTTGATTAAAAAAATAATAATCAACAGGTTAGGAAAATGAACAGATATATAACAAAATAAATTCGGAATTTTAAGATTAGTTTGAGCGAAGATTTGTTACTGTGTCATTTATTGCTGTCCATATATGAAAATAAGAAGATGATTGCTAATGAGACATGTATCCCCAAGACACCAATTGACGTATATGTTAGTTAAAGACCTAACGAAAACAACGTCAACATTTAAATGGTTCCATGTTGCCTTCACCCATGGGAAAAAGCAAAACAGCATGGTAAGCTACCAAAGGCCCTTACAATTTTAAAAGATTGAAAAGAAAAATCAACGGCATGCTTTATATAACGACAATAAAAGACAAAGCGCTTTGGATGAATACAATTTATAACGTGTTGTTTTCAATTTATTAAACAAACATACCAAAAGTTATGTTTTAATTTTTCCTAAATAAATTCATTGTAAGTACCAATAAAAACATTATTTAAATACTTTATTACTGTTTTAAATTGATAACCTTTCAAAATAAGTTTTTTCAAAGGGTCAATTAGTTAACATGGTTCATATCATAACTTACGGGCTTTAAAAACAACATCACAGTAAAATTAGCGGTATCAAATTTATATATCCCGTTTTTATTAAGAACTCTACTGGTACAATCAAAATTTTTTTATAAATCTTTGTATCTATGAAATAATTTTGTGAAAGTTTTGATTAATGTGTGGTAACGAAATACCAAACTCAATAATTTATCAATTAAACATGAATAATTACGTGCATTGAAATTTGAAATTCGACTACAGACACGGGTGTGAAATAATGCACCGTATGACGGGATCAAAGGAAAAATTCCCCGTTCAAAAAAGTAAATTAACAATCGGGAACGAAAAATCGTTTCTTTTGTTGGAAACATTGTAATATCGTTTCCCGTATAAAACAGAAATATCCAAATCTGCAAAAGGAAAAGTATTGCTGTATGTGTTAGATTTATTCAAGGTATGTTCTTTTGAGTAAATTTCCGCAGTAAAATTTTACCATTCTTGATCATTTATGGCACAAATATCATCACGGTAACGGTAGCAGTATTTAATTTATCAATTAAATGTAATTTAAACGGATCTTTACTGATTTTGACCATACACTGTCATTTATCACAATACAGATACAGGTCTGTTATTTAAGGGGCGCAATTGGTAGTCTTAGAAATACATTCAACCTGTCGATAAATTTCATATCCGAAACGTAAATAAATGTATGATGTCAAGAAGAAAATGTAATCACCTCATCAGAGGTCCATTGAGTATATCTAGCATATTTCCCTTTTTCATTACAGAAAAGGGTTTAATACGAATTGCAGAAAATGAATCTGCGACTAAAACAAAAAAGGACCATATGACATTTGACTAAATAAGAGAACTTTTGTTTGATAAGATTGTATGGTAGTGTAGTGTATAGAGTCAAAAGAAACATAACATTCAACTAAATTAAACGGACCATCAAAAGCATAAATGTATCTAAAGTTTTTGCCACTAAAAAGTAGTTAATACCATTTTAGAATATGCTTTATTACAAACAATTACAACGAAATCTTAAATGGAATTAAGGAAACTAGTTAACAACATATAAAAACTTGTCGTAAAACATTAACAAGAAGCTGAGTTGAAATAAAATTTGAACAGCGTTTTGTGTTATTCAGGAAGCCAATACATTGTAGGGACTTTCAAAGTTTCATATGAGGCCTTATGGTGAGCTTTAAAATGTGACATAATTATTTATATTTGTGGAGCATACGGCCTTGAATGTAGAGGAATGAATAATTTCATTCTAAGGGACTGCCATTTAGTATTGACGTCATACCAACACATTATTGGTTGATGTTTCGCGGGTACGAGCACAAAACGCTTTGTGAGTACTTGAGTTACGTTTTTAATCATAGGAATGCTCATATTACTTACGCTTTTATTTATTTCTAAATTATATTTGAATATCAATTATATTCACACATTTATCAAAATAGGTAACAAGTTAGTGACTTTTTGTCAGATTTCTCCTGTTTTATGTTGTTTTTTATAATCATTGATTATAATCTTGCCGGCGAAATGACGATTTAAGTCGCCGAAGAATTTTGAAAATCGCTAAAACTCGCCGGACGACTGACTTCATAGCGAAGTCAAATCGCTAACAAAATCAGTATAAGGGAGACAACTTGTGATTAACAAGTCGCACAAGCAAAAAAAAATGACGACTGACAAGGAAAATCGAGATTTTCGAAACGACCAAGGACTAATACTGTCGACGATTAAATGAAATAAATTCAACTGCGACTTAAACATCCTCAGATTTAACATTCAAAACTATTAAAACGGGATACTGAGCATCTGTTTGAGTTATCATTTTACGATGATTTTTATCTGAGGATGTTGCGTAATCACTCAGCTGATTTGTTTTATTTTTATTTATAACAATTCGATCAGTTGTACTTTTCGGTAGGTTAAGAACGGGAATTAAAGGGTGATTTTTTATATTCATTAAATAAAAATTGAAATATAAAAAGTAGAAAGATAGCTGATGGATAATGTGATTGCAAACCTACGACACATCATCACATAGCCAGCTTGTGATCAGCAGTGGGTTTTTTTTCACAACCAATTCGTTTATAAAGGAGATATCTTTTATAAAAAAAAAAGATAAATATTAGCTCTTTATCGGTTATTCAAAATGTGATTGACAGACATCTTCATTTATAGGCTTACAATCTTTCAAGAAAATTGGAATTTACAACTGACATGATGTCCTGGATATTAAATAAATTATGTTTTACAAACCTACGACAAGACGTGATATACTTTAAATTGCCCAGTCATTTAAAAGTCATCAGATAAACTGGGAGTCATATTTTTTCTGGACTTTAAAAAAATAAATTGAGGCCGATGCACATGAGATTAATGCATGAAAATATACCTAAGCTAGCAACAAATTTTATTTAATCTTAAATTCAAGTTCACAGTACATATGGTAGGACTGATAAATAAATACCAACTATATTGTCCAATCCTCTTTATTTAAAATTTATACATTTTGTACAATATCATACAAAAAAACACTGCAAGTATATTTTTCATTGCATATATAAACCAATTTCCTTAGTGATAAGCACAAAAACACTATGCAACCGAAACGGTAATGGATTTTCACTTCTCCTTACTGTCTCGTGGAAGGAGAAGTCACTTCGCCCTCTCCAATTCCCTAGATTAGGCCCTACAGTGAGACTGTAGTCGATTCATCAATAGTCATCATATCAATAGTGAACGTTTGAGATATTATGTTCCCTTGGCTTATATTATTTTCGTTAAAACCTAAGGGATACGATGCCTGTAATCTTCTTTTTTTTGAAGATATGACATTTACGACCTCTTTTAGAGCTTTTGTGAAGCCCCTGAGACTGTTTCAGATAGATTTGAAGAAAGGAAAAAATATGCATGTGAACTTTTCCTCATTTTAAAAATCTATTAAACAAAATATATACTCACTACTTGAATCTTTATTTAGATTTTTTACATTTATTGTGCATGTTAATTTAGCAATGATTTGCTGCAGAATCCCCGCTTATACACAATCGTGAATCGTCAAAATCACCGGAAAAGGCCTAATATGATGGAGAGAGCTACACGAGTAGAAAAAAGAAAACAAACTTTGTAATAAGATTTAAACATTTTTGTTATACAAAATGTATATTTTAATGATAGAATCCAAGCATGCCATGTAGATGTTCAATTATAGTGTAGATCATTCATATGCAGGAATCTTGCATTATTCTTTTAAACTAGTAACCAATTAAGCAACTGAACTTTATAAAATGACCGGATAATCCAAGTTAAAATATGTGTTTGGAAAAAAAATGATTGTAACATTTGTATAAATCGATCGATATCTCTCATATGGTGATATCCGCTAGGTAAAAATATAACAGGGAAAAGGCAGACAATTATAATAACAAAAGAAAGTAAAAAACAAAACAAAATGGATACAACCCTGAATGTTTATTATCAGTAATGATTTATCAAAAGTAACATGATGGGAATAGGTTAAGTTAGACAACAGAGTGAACTGTTACATGTAAGATATATATTGTTTCCAATGGAGCTTGATCATGGCCAAAAAATCTGAATTCGTTCTTTCAGAAGAAAAATTGAAATGTGATTTTGATTAAGTAGTAAAATTGCATCAAAGATACAAGGATTATAAATTAGTACGACAGACGTGCACTTTTTTCAACATGATACTTAGTGGTGCTCAAATCAAACCTTTTAGAAGGCCGGTGAAAATCAAACAATGCAAAAAGTAAAACAACAAATAGAATATGTTTCATTTTAAGAGAACAAAGAGGACGTTTGGTTGTTTGACTGTTATAGAATACCTGTGTCACAGATGGATATGGATATGTTCCAATAGTCGTAACAACAATCCTGTCCTCTTTTGTGACAACACCGAATGAGACGTATCACCGGATTCGTACCTGCAAGAGCAACACGATGTGGAGCATGAACTACTAACCCTTCCGGAGCACCTAAGTTCAACCCCTATCTTTTATAGGGTTCGTGGTGTTAGTCTTTATTTTTTTAAGTAACAGTAGTGTTTTGTTGACTGTTGTGTTTGCTTCTTCGTGGTTTTTCGTTTTTGCCATGGCGTTGTTATGTTTCGACTTATGAGTCTTGAATAAGCCATTGGTATCCCCCGCCTCTTTTTACAGCGCATTACTTACCCGGGCATGTCTGATTAATCTTAGGCGGATGCCCTTATTCTTCAGTGTATGCAACTGAGAAAATGGTTAACATGACATTTGAGTAAAAATATATGTTAAAAAGTATTTAAAAAGCCATCTTCGTAACAAGCATTGCAAATTAAACATTACCTGCAAAGTCTATCACTAGTACACTAAAGGCAGATTTAAATTAAATGTCTATAAGTTATATTTTTACAAATCATGGCTTTATTCAGGGATAATAAGTTCTTCAATGAAAATTGTATGGAAACGAAATGAAAAAATAACTTCGATATTCTAGTCTATCCCAAAAGTATATAACTTTAGCTAGGATTGGCAAACCTTTCGTAATTGTGGGTCCTCAATACGCTTCAATTTTATACTTTATTTAACCTTTTTATTTTTGTTTATTCGAGTGTTTGGCGTACATAATTTTAATCCTGGCTTTAATTTGAGGGATGTATTGCTTCTAATCCACAGAGCAGTTCGGCAGCTTTAGTGCAATGCAAAATATGACTGTGCAGGATGTAAAAATACACGCCCAATTAAGAGGAACTGAAATGACAGTGTAGCATGTAGAAAATGCTTGCATTGTAAAACCAGAATTTCACAAGAATATGCGAGTAAGAGATTATCGCACGGTGTTCATTTCTGTGGACAGTGTCAAACTGAATAATGATTTCTATCTTTATTGTGATGTTGAGTCTGTCTAATTATCATTTATTTTATTCATTCTTATGTACAAACATAGGTGGTCGAGCCAGTTAGCGTTCACATTATCTTTAACGCCACGTTCACACCACGAGTTAACATGCAATCGATCTGACCTAATTACCAGTGAAACTGTAAAAAAACTGTCTATAAATAGAAATGTTTCATCAAATTATTGTGTTAATACACATGCTTACACAAAAAATGGATGAAGTTATCAGTTCACTTGAATCACAAATTCAAATGCTGATGCTGCTGTTCTTACAGTTTTCGTGAAATTTCAAGCAAAAACACTTTAGCAAAAAAGTTACAACTTCGTGAAATGCTGCGGTTCCTGAAAAGACAAAACAACAGAAGAAAAGAAGACACAGATTTCAAAAATGTATGCTTCGGCGAAGGCAACTATTTTTCCGATTGTGTTTGTTGTATGTATAAAAGATTCTGTTAACAGAGAAAAATGGGTTATACAACGAACAACCGATATATACACGGATGTTATAAATTGCGATTGTAGTTTTGCTGCCATATATTCGCATAATTTATGTTTGATTCAATCGTACTAGTTTAGATCGATCTCTGCGTTCACATTCAAAGTTAGATCGGTTCACTTTAGATCGATTAAAATTTAACGACTTCTTTTGATGTTTTATTGTAGACGATTCAAAATCGATTCAAAGCATTCACATTAGACTTAAATCGAAATTGTCCAAGTGTGAACGGTGTCTTAAAAATCAAATATATTCATATTTTATGAATTACATATTTTACAAAACTTCTATATATTCGTGAGCTATTTCATAACCGTCATCTGATTCCGGTTGTTCCTCTTTATCAATTTCTTCATATTCGTTCTGTTGACAACCTGCATGCTCATTAAGTGGAACACTATCAATTTCTTCATAGCTAGACATTGGTTCCGAAATATCATATTGATGGAAATTTAAATCAGCTGGTTCAACAGTATAATACCTGAAAAAATGTGTTTATAAATGAACCAAATATGTTACCTCATTCATCTAGATCTAAAAAGGGTATTTTATCTTTTCCTGAAATTCTACATTCACGCGCGATATACACTGCCCATTGTTTCATACACTTTGTAAACATGTTAAGGAAAATGCAACTTTTACTTGTTAAGAGTTGATGGCTCACACATAGGTTCCTTTTTGCAATTCAGGCTTATCGACAGAAATTCGCTCTGATGCGCACATGTCATTATTTCAAAATTGTGGTGGGTCCCACCATTCAATTGATCATGATGTAAACATTTTATTGATTCTAAGCCGAAAATAATGCTTAGTTGGCAAATCATTGTGATATTTGAAAATGAATATAATACTTTACGGATTTGGCTACCTTTTAGGTCCTTTTTGGTCATCAAGCTCTTCAACTGTTTCGGTTCTTTTACATCCTTGTCTTTCAAATATTCGTCTTTGAGCGTTCCTAAAGAAGGTAAATTCAGAAAAACTCTTCGGACGCATGAAATTTATAACGTGCTGTTTTTCAATTTTTTATAAATTGTATGCGTCCGAAGCGCTTTTCTGGATTTACCTTGATCAGGAACGCTCATAGCCGAATACTGGAAAGCCAAGGATGTATAACATGTATAACAGTCGAAGGGCTATATGACCACAAAAAATAATATCTAAATCCATCTAAGGTCAATTTTGCCTGTGGGAGTTGAAACCTGAGTTTCCTAATGATTTCTAAATGTATAAACTTTACATATTCATTAACGTATGATTAAAATAGCTTTTTGTACAGTTTTGAGCTACTAGATATGAATTCCATAACATATTATATAGAAAAGAGAGTGAAAGGAAAAATATGAAGATACATAAAGGCAACAGTAGTATACCGCTGTTAAATAGTCATAATTCGATTAAGCAAAAAACAAATCTGGGTAACAAACTTAAACCGAGGGAAACACATCAACTATAAGAGGAAAACAACGGCACAACAGAAACATTAGACTACAACAAAAGCAAACGCCAACATACATAAAAACGGACTGTAGAAAACAACTGCCAGATTCCTCACTTGGTACAGGACGTTTTAAGACAAAATGGTGGGTTGAACCTGGTTGTATGGCCAGCCAAACCTCCCGCATATATGGCAATGTAAAAATACCGCTAAAATGACAAAACTACTTGATAGGAATACAGTACAAACAAAACGCAAGAACGCTCAGCACAGAGAAATACATAAATAATTATTATAATAGTGCATTGCCACATGTAAACCGCAGAATAATAACGGACACCTCCAATGAATTTACGACAGCACACCAGGACACCACGACCTAAGTATAAACTGCGAGTCACATGAATGGATCAACGTCACAAAAAGTGACGTATTTTTTGTGACGTTTATATTATCATAGGTAAATTTCTGAAAATAAAATAGATTTGTTTTATTTATAGACACTTACAAGAAGTTAAATTGGGATTGAGTTTGTAATGGTGTTATTTTATGTATTTTCTAACTATGACCAGAATATTAAAATGAAATTGTGTTTGTAATGGTGTTATTATTTGTAATTTCTTACCATGTTGGTTTTTTTTTTAAATCAAAAATGTGTATAAACAAAAAAATAAAAAATCCTGTGCATATATTTGCTTTAAACTTAAAATCATATAAATGAAGAAGCGGATTTTTAATCTTAACTTTTATATACATATAGAAAATAAAAAAAAAAGTGACTGTAATATAAGACAAGATCATGTAAGACGAAACAGTAAACACACATGGAACAAACAACATAAAACAAAAACCCTGTAGACGAACCACGAGTAACTCGACTATACTGACAAATAAGACATACGTGAAATGTACCGAAAATACAGAATTAAAACCACTAACGAACTAAACAGACAACAATTTAGCACAAAATGACCAACCGGACCCACACGTATAAGAAAGTAACAACAAAATGCTCGAAAGCGGGATATATAAATACCGAACCACGTCGTCTCCAACAGCGAACATAAGACATAACAAAATATTCAACCGGACTTACAAAAGAAACATCATAACTAAATACATGAATGTTGGATATATTAATACCGAGACACGTCGTATAGCAATGCGAATTCACACTCGGCAATACAGTCATTTTCGGAAAAGGTCACGTTCGAACCAAAGCAAACCAGACGACGTAGATGGTAAACCACAATCTAAGACGTGGTAAAAATGTCGTTAGTTAGTTTAGACATAGACACATCGTACACAGCTACAATAGTACAAGTAATCTTGATGTACAGTTCTAAAGATGCATATCGAATGTACATCTGTAAAGCTGTATATAAACTGTACAGCTGTAAAGCTGTATATCAACTGTTTATATACAGAAGTGTGCTCCTTACGCAGAAACTGCTCCAACAGAGTTATGTGGATGAAAGATTAAAAATGAAACTCGGTAAATTGTATGCACACCATCACGAGCTGGTTGATCTATACACAGCTACTTTAGTACAAGTAATCTTGATGTACAGTTCTAAAGATGCATATCGAATGTACATCTGTAAAACTGTATATAAACTGTACAGCTGTAAAGCTGTATATCAACTGTACAGTTTATATAGTTTTACAGATGTACAGTTTATATACAGCTTAACAGCTGTACAGTTGATATACAGCTTTACAGATGTACAGTTTATATACAGCTTTACAGCTGTACAGTTGATATACAGCTTTACAGATATACAGTTTATATACAGCTTTATAGCTGTACAGTTAATATACAGCTTTACAGATGTACATTCGATATGAATCTTGAGAACTGTACATCAAGATTACTTGTACTAAAGTAGCTGTGTATAGATCAACCAGTTCGTGATGGTGTGCATACAATTTACCGAGTTTCATTTTTAATCTTTCATCCACATAACTCTGTTGGAGCAGTTTCTGCGTAAGGAGCACACTTCTGTATATGAAGTCTGTATAGTGTGAACATGCACGAGCATAACGTATCAATTGAAATATGAAAACACCATACAACGGGGCAGAGGGTATGTTACTGCAGAGAAATTGGAAATTGATAATTGGGAAGTTGAAATCATCCCTTTTGTCATAGATTTTAGCCTGAAGTCTGCAAGAAATGACTGAAATATGGGTTATTCAGTGATAGGACATCACCAATATATCTGAAAGTAAAATATAGAATTTCGCAAAGTGCTTTTTCTTTTTGTCTTTTAGAAGGTTCTGAATGAATTCTGCTTCTTACGAGTACAAAAACAAATCGGCCAGTAAGGCTACACAATTAGTACCCATGTTTGTCTATCTATTTTTTAAAAGAAATTATTCAAGTATCAATATAGATACCAAGATTAAAATTTGGTACGCCTGATTCGCGTTTCGTCTACAAAAGACGCATGTGTGGAACTCAAAACAAAAAGAACTCAAAGGCAAAACAAAATAATACGAAGTTGAAGAGCATTGAAGACCAAAATTTATGAACGGTGTTGGCAAATAGAGCTAAGCATTTAGGACAAAATCGTTGTATGCAGTTGCATACTCTCTGGTAAATAATGATATGAAATAAAAGTTCAGGAATAATGTATCAACTGTGAGGTATAGATTCAAAATGCAAGTGCATTATAGCCACTTCTTTTAGGGAGATAGTTTGGCATCAACTGGAATAGTCATACTAAAATATATCATTACCATATTTTCTTTTTAACAATTTTGTAAACGACAAAACGAAATTAACACTTAAATTGTATGTCAGCGGAGTGCTTTTCTGGGTTTAGCTTACTTACTTAGGAACGCTCAAAGCCAACAATTAAAACGTCGTTGATGTAGAAGTACAAAAAGTGAATATTAAGCAATGACCCAAATCAAAATTTTTCAAACGTTTAAGATAAAATTCTTCAATGAAAGATTGTATCGTTTCTACATATGATGGTTAAGATTTATCAAAGCAATTGCTGTCTCAACTATAACTCTGACATAAAAGTGCATTGTTTCAGAATAGATTTAAACACAAGTTCATTTACGTTGTGTTATCTAGAAAAAAGGGAAGGTTCGAACCAATAACAGGTCAAAGAACATGTATAATCGGGGACGTTTAGAACATGGAAACCACAATTATTAAAGACCGTATTTGTGTTCTTCATTAATCATTTAACAATGGACTTACCAATTTCAAATGAATCGTTTAAACTTTATATTAAGTACTCACATGGTCCTCATATCTATATCTCTATTACCTATAAAACATTCAAACGAATTATGCAAAACATTAAACGCAACTAATATTGTTGATTTAGTCTATTGAATGGTAAAATATTACGGATATTCCGCTACTATCACGTTATATTGAGAATTAATACTTACTGTTTTGAGACGATTGAAAGGATTAAAGCACGTATCACTTTGTATTTGAAGTATAATAGTTTGTATCGTATAAGTTTCTTTAGGCTGAAGCTTTGAAGAGTTCGTACAATATGGTGGGCTAAATATCATTATGCATTTAATTTAGTATTTTTATGATTCATCAATGACGGTTTGCATTTATATACAGATATTTGCACTTTATAAATCGCACACTCGTTAGCTTAGTATGTTTCTATTCTTTATTGATTGTTTTCAAAATAAATGTTATTCGTGTATTCTATTTTCAAATCATTTATTGTATATGAAAATATGTGCTTACCCCTTCTGCTATGATGTTTGAATAAGCATGCAAATGCAACAAATACTAGAATCAATATAACCATTCCAAACAAAAACAAAAGCAGGTCTTTCAGATTTAATGCCGTAGCGGTGGAAGATTCTGAAATAGAAACAATGTGCTCATATTGAGAATTTTCACCGTATATTGAATATCGCAGCAGAGCCTTTTCGTGTTCTTAATAGTATTTGCTTAATTTGAAGATAATTACTGAACGGATGCAAATAACATAAAACATGAGATAGTACTGAAGATACAGATATTTACTAGCTTGTTCTTTCGTCCTGGTGTGGTGCTATTCTCCAGTTTTCATCCACATACTTGTGTTTTTCTATGTTGTTTTTAAACAGAAGAGGTCTTTGTACTTCCTGCCGATATCTGAATTGTAACTTTTTAAAAAGTATTATTATGATTTCGTCCTATGGAAAACTTATATTAGTATAGGAATAGGGCACTGATAAAACCTTTATATCCATCATGATGACGATCATGGTGATGATGAACGGTTGTTTAACTGCGTATCTCTGAAATTCTTAAAAACATTATCCTTACCTTTATCATCTAAAACAAAATATGAAGTAATGTTTCCAATGTCATTCTGGATTAAAATGGAGATCGTTTTTCTTATCTCCTCATGTGAATAAATTTTCACTGTAAGATTAGCTGAAAATCCAACTGATTTTATTGTTTGTCTATGTAATGTTCTTTCTATCAAACTCTTTTCAAATGTTTGTATATATCCAGTAGAATTTTCTACTTTTTCATTCCCAACAAACCAAGATATATTAATAAGTTGTGGCACTGCATATATCGTAACCGAAAATATCAATGAAGGTATCTTGTAAATATGTTTTTCTGTTACCAGCGGTAGTCCTAAAATGTACAAAATATTTATGTTTAAAGGATATCTGTCTTTTGAACACATTTTGTGAACATTTAATTCCTTAGTTATCAAAAGAACTATGGAATATATTAAAAAAGAAATAGAAAAATTGTATTAAGTTAATGGAACTTCCTACATGTTATTATTTTTAACAAACTAGTTTAAGTATCGTCGAAATAATTATGACGTCTAGAAAGGCTATTTTAATTTATTTTTCTGTGACGCCTTCTTGCGACGTCATAACACTGAAGCCATTTTTCCGTCAAGACTTTGAGAAAAGAATTTTTGTCGGAACTTTGACATGTTTAAGATCCAATTTTGGCATGAAATCTTCACTGACGTATCTTATTTTATCGTTTCTTTTAGATATTTCATGAAATATTTTGCACCAATAAGCACACAAAAGGTAAGACTTTGTATCTATGCAAAATTTTATAGCCATCAATGAAGATTGCATGTCAAAATTAGACGTCATAATTTTTTGGACTAGCTTAAGTGGTAAAATTGAAGTCATTCCTTCGAAAGTTTATGGAAGCCATTACAGATTTTAACCATTAGCAGTTTTTTCGTAAACGCAAAAAAAGAGAACATTTACCATTTTCAGGTTCCATAAGCATGTATCATCAATACACCATCACAGACATCATTTCATGTAATCGTTAAAAAAAACCCACATATCTCAAAGTATTTTAAAATTGTGCAAATATACGAACCTTTGATTACAACCGTGCTGGATATGTTGTTACAAATACGATTACTCTCTTCCTTTATGCATGCCTTACACATATATTCTCCTTCGTCTTCGTAACTGCATTTCCCAAGGGATAAGGTTGACCTACTTTCATATATGAGACCTTTTAAATTTCTAATGAAATATCCATTATAAGTGTGAACCCAGGATTCAAAGTTTACGACGGGTAGTTTTCCGCTTGCATTACAAAATAGTTGTATTTCGGTTGACTGATTGCACACGACTGAACTCAATAATCCCAGAACAGGTGTCTCTGCAATATATTTTAGTATTTTTAAATACACCAAATTGACAATTACAAGATTAAGGAAAATATAATATTATTTTTATTCAAACTTTCGTCTCTTTACGGATGCATGTATTTTCAACCAAAACTGTCTCAGATAAGCAAAAATATTTCTTTTTGCATAATAAATATTAATATAAAGACATAAAGAACTATTGATATGATTGCCGATGAGACAACTATCAAATTAGTACAATGGTGTAAGTGCAAAACATAAAAACAGACTGTAAAAATTAGTTAGAAAGGACTTGACTAGTCAGATCGACATGAAGAACAAAAAGACAACATAGTCAAAGAGTCAACAACCCGACCAAAGAGCAGAAAACAGCCCAACAGGCAAAGATGCAAAGAAGCGATTCAAGTGTATTAGCAGTTAATGAAAGCTAGTTCAAATCTAGTTACAACTAAAAATAATTTATGTGTTTTCCAAACTAAAATACTAAAATGTCAATCAGTAGACTTAAGTTAAAAAAAAGAGGCAGTGACATTTGAATATCATGAATTGCAGAGAAACGGACAACGCCCT
Source organism: Mytilus californianus (assembly GCF_021869535.1). NCBI lineage: Eukaryota > Metazoa > Mollusca > Bivalvia > Mytilida > Mytilidae > Mytilus > Mytilus californianus. Next base: position 312,579 of record NW_026262722.1, read on the forward strand.
GGCAAAAAAAAACGAAAAAACAGTCTACGAAACAATACACAGAAAACTTAAGACTGTTCAACATGAAAAAAAGTAAAATAACAAAAATACCGAGCTCCAAGGAAACTTCAAAACGGAAAGTCCCTTATCAAATGGCAAAATCAAAAGCTCAAACACATCAAACGAATGGAAAACAACTGTCATGTTCCTGACCTGGTACAGGCTATTCCTTATGGTAGAAAATGATGGATTAAACTTGATTTTATAGCTAGCTAAACCTCTGTATTGACAGTCGCATAAACCCACTAAAAATAAACGGACAAGATCTCATGTGCTCTTGGAAAAGGGGGGGGGGGGGGGGGGAAGGTAAGCAGATTCAACTCGTAAGCATGACCTTGTGCAATGCCAAAATATAAATATCGACAGGATATTTGACCGCACATGCAAATAACTAAATAGCAATAAATATTTAGTTAAAGTTTTGCAGTATTTATAACACGATAAATGTAAGTTCAAATTAAGATAATATTTAATGATCTTACTACAGTGTTAATGTGCAGTCCGGATTCTATTTCGTCAAAATATTCTCCACATTGCGCTACCTAATTTTTTCAATGGTAAAACATGGAAGCCATTGTAGGGATGACGTGCTGTCAATTAAGTTTCTGAAAACCGATACATTTGTCCACATGGCATCCTTTCCTCACGTGGCAGTTGTATTTTAAAGGACACATGGGTCTACTAGCTACAAAGCATCATTGTGTTTTCTTTTAGGCTTTTTGTCAACTTAAAATATTGTCTGTTTGGTTGCCATCGGAAATTTTCAAAAGACACTAAAACAAATTAAGGCAGACGGATTGAAGACTAATTGCCCTAAATAACACCAAAAAAAAGACTTTTTTTAAGTATTGCATAAAAAAGAACCACAAGTTAAGTCTATCATCAGGGGCTTTTAGTTAAAATGTATTGATAAGTAAGCGAACGGTGTGCCAAACTTTTTTCTTTTTTTTTTTTGTCAATTATGAAAGAAATAATTAATTTGCCTAAATTTTAATTAATGAATAAGAGAGTGAAAAATAAAACAAAAAATATCAGTCAGAAATACACCTCAAGTTTTAACAATTGTAGTAGAACGAAGCTTTTATTTCGTTGTTGTTATTTAAATACACCCATACTCTGTTGTTTTGACGCATAAGAAAGGTATTTTTTTTTGTACCGTGAATGTTTAGAGTTATTTTATCAACATATAGACTAAATATATAAAACAGAAGAATCTGACGCGATATGATGTATCAAATAGTTTTGCTTTATACGTTTTAAAGACGAAACAGTAAAAGGTGTACCCGAATTCCTCTTTTCAATAAGATTATTGACCATGAATTAGGATTTTTTTCCAAGAAACTGTTGCCGGGTCAGAAATGCAAATTATTGCGTGAAAAGATCAATCTTTTATCTTTCTGTGGAATTTTATGCGGTGCAATTTATATTTAAGCATATCAAAGATCCAGATGTATTTGCACCTACCATAATCCACTGTCCTTTGAAAATTTGTCTTTAATTGAATTGTAATTGAAAAGTTTACAAATATCTCGAAGCTCCATACTAAATTTTAGTTAAAAAACACGTATATTAGATGTAAAATTAACTGAAATATGCACCGACGCTAAATTTTTAAAGGCCATCGAAACAGATGTAAACAATTCAAATATAAAATTGAGAATGGAAATGGGGAATGTGTCAAAGAGACAACAACCCGACCAAAGAGAAGAAAACAGCCCAAGGTCATCAATGGGTCATCAATGGGTATTCAACACAACGCACAGGGACACGGGCTTCAGCCGTCCCCTAAACAAAAATGTGTACTAGTTCGGTGAAAATGGACGTCACACTAAACTCTGAAACATATAAATAAACTAAAATTAAAAAAACATACCAGACTAACAAAGGACACAGGCTCCTGAATGGGAACAGGCGCAAAAATGCGGCGGGGTTAAACATGTTTTGTGAGATCTCAACCCTTCCCTTATACCTCTAGCCAATGTAGAAAAAACAAACACACAGCAATACGCACAGTAAAACTCAGTTAAAAAGGAAGTCCGAATCTGATGTCAGAATAGGTAACAGAAGAAACTAAGCAAAATGACAATGATACATAAATTAACAAAGGACTACTAGCAGTTACTGACATGCCAGCCTCAGACCTCAATTAAACTGATTGAAAGATTATGTCTTCATCATATGAAATCAAGCACAATTCCACCCGTTCGGGGTTTAGTATCATACCATCATAAAATATATGAGAAGAACATAACTCGTATCATGCCAACTGGTTTTAGAATAAATGTGTTTATTTCCGATGCAAAGACCATGTGAGTGAAGCAATATTAATTTTAAAATATGCCATCTTTAATGACCCGAAAACAGTATCGTAATTATATCTCTTCTGAATAAGTCTGTTTAAAGTTTCGGTTAGCTTTTGTGGTGTGTGACGACATTGTTGTGCTTTGTATAGAACATTACCATAAAAGATTGGATGTGAAATACCTGAACGTATAAAATGTCTCCATGTTGATTTGTATTTACGAATAATGTCCTTGTACCGATGATAAAATTTAGTAAATGTTTTGACTAGTTTGTGATATTGAAAACCCTTGTGTAATAATGTTTCAATTCGTTAAAATCAAATACGTTGTTACATACACGAGCGAATCGAACAAGTTGAGATATAAAAACACTATAAGATGGTGACAAGGGAACGTTTTATCGTAAATGTTGGTATAAAGCTTCACGTTAAAGATATAAATATCAAGATCCAGGAAAGGGCAGTGTTCATTGTTAGTATTAGCTTTATTTAAGGTGTAATACCACCATTGATTTTCCCCTATTAGTCTTTGTTAAATTTGAACTTTTCAAAAAATTGTGCAGAATTTATCTTTGTTTCAAATAAAGAAATACTTGGCACGAGTAAAGTTTTATCCTGTCCAGTACTACAGAAAAATATGCACATAACATTTCATTGCATATAAGAAAATAACCATCACTGGAAGTTAAATAATCAAATTTTCCCCCTTTTTTAACCTGTGTACAAGCTTTAGTAGCCATGCAACCTCAAGTTTCCAAAATATTCTATAGAAACCCCAAATAAAAAAATAATGGTGCTTTGAAATACCCAAGATATACGTTTATGATCCAGAAATGTTTTACTGCAATGAAATGTAGGATCAATTACCTACAACTGTCAAATTCAAGGGAATATTTTTTTTCGACCTATTTTCGTATGCAACCGGATGTGACGTACTATGATTTGGTGGTATTACACCTAAAAGTCACTCTAGCAGAATAAATCTCTTTAGTGTACATACTGAAGTCGTCATTATTGAGAGCCAATCTATCATCAAAACATCTTAAAGTGTTATTAAATTTTTGTGTCAGATGTTTTTTCGATGGGTCTTTGTTGATTTTGGTCTTAAGGTATAAAACCACTAATTCATAGCCCCATTGCTTTCTATGTTAAATTCTGCAATTTCAAGCATTAATGGCTACTTTGTCTTAAGTTCAAATAAAGTAGCAGTTATTTCATGTCAAAACTATACCTTATCCTGACTTGTGCTGAAAAATTCAACATACCTTTAATTGCATATTAGAGCGTACTGGTTCCCGGAAGTTTGATTGTACAAAAACAGGTACTTCTGATCAGAACAACAGGGCAAATGAGCCCTCCTATTAAAATTGTATATACTTCTTTATTATTCAAAAGAAACTTTCAACAAGGGTTCTACAGTGATCCCAAGTCCCCAAGCTTTCATTTGATACCAAAACTACCCAAATATTCCACCTATTGACAAAGATACAGCTATGCGTAGGAACTATTTTGTTTAAAATATGTACTACTTTCTTGTATGTTCTTTCCGACCGGGCCTTAATTAGTGGTTCTATACCTATAACAGCACCTAACTTGTTATATTGACTTCTGCTTGACTTAATTTCCTTCTATGATCTATTTCTAGCATAGAAAAACACATAAAGCTTTAGTCAAAACACAATATCACTGAATTCAAGCTCAAATTGGACTGGTAGTAACATATGCGTTATACAAAGAAAACTCCATAGGAATACTAATAGTGACAGATATGACATTTTTTCAATGTTTACCAGTTCTTATTTGTTAATATCTACTCAAATAACAGTGTCCTTACATACTTGTCTTATTTTTATCAAAGATTCTTCCTTGAATATCAATACAGTGGTCCAAACATAAAAAATAATAGATAATTTTGACCCCCCTTTTTTCTACATGTTGAAAAAGGAGAGTGATTTGGTAAAAACCATACTTTTATGTATAAACATGGATCAAAAAGAGCAATTTATGTATCTCCCAGCTAGACAACTTGCTAAACTGGTTATAAAATGCATTTCAAGTGAGATTTTGGAAATCCTATATAAGTATACATCAATTTCATTTGAAAATAAATGATTCACTAAGAAACTCAATAAAACATGAGCACTCAGTAGATAATTTGACCAAAAGCAATATTTATACTACTAACTAGTCATAATATACATGTTTCATTGGTTTCAGTCTAAGGTAATGGAAACATTTAAACTTCAGGTAAAATCTTAACTGTGTGCATGCTAAATGCTCAAAAAAGGCTGAAATACCTTATTGTAGCAATTTGAGGGTTGTAATTTGACACCAACATAATTGTTACATCAAAAAAATAATGTAACATGATTACTGACAACAAATGTGACTAATTTTCATTGTAAAGGGTATGATTTCTAAAAATAGAATTTCACATGCCTTTCAGTAATAGGTATAAAACCACTAATTCATAGCCCCATTGCTTTCTATGTTAAATTCTGCAATTTCAAGCATTAATGGCTACTTTGTCTTAAGTTCAAATAAAGTAGCAGTTATTTCATGTCAAAACTATACCTTATCCTGACTTGTGCTGAAAAATTCAACATACCTTTAATTGCATATTAGAGCGTACTGGTTCCCGGAAGTTTGATTGTACAAAAACAGGTACTTCTGATCAGAACAACAGGGCAAATGAGCCCTCCTATTAAAATTGTATATACTTCTTTATTATTCAAAAGAAACTTTCAACAAGGGTTCTACAGTGATCCCAAGTCCCCAAGCTTTCATTTGATACCAAAACTACCCAAATATTCCACCTATTGACAAAGATACAGCTATGCGTAGGAACTATTTTGTTTAAAATATGTACTACTTTCTTGTATGTTCTTTCCGACCGGGCCTTAATTAGTGGTTCTATACCTTAAATTGTAACAATACAGAAACAGGTCCGCAATAAGTCGTGCACAGTAAGTCCCTATTGCAATTTCCGATAAATTGACGATATACGAAATCTCCATAGCGAACAAAAATGTTATCTAGCAAAATTTCAAGTTACCGTATCAAAGCAGGTCCAATTGACATGATAGTTCTTTGGTTTTTTGTTTACTTAAAAATGACCTAGAAGAGTTTGAACATATATATTCGCATTCTGACTTTTTAAATGCCCATTTAATTAGGTGTGTGAATTTTTTCTAATGAGATTATGAGGCAAAGTGGTATATAGGGTAGAAAAATCAAAACTTTGAACAGATTCGAATTCAACAATATAAGAATGCAATTTATCAAGTTTTTCCGACGAATTTTTGACACTCCAAAAGTAATTAATTCCACTATTTTCAAAGGCCTTATTTGAACAATTTATTACCAGGTTTTTGATTGTACCAAGTGTAGTAGTAAGAAGAATAGACAGTTTTGTAGTGGAACAATGGCTTGAAGGCGAAATAAATTTATATTTGTAAGGTGTTTTGTGCAGCTTCTGAAGCCAGTACATTGTTGGAACTTTCATTGTATCTGGTTCTGCTTGTAAAGAGGTAGCTACAAGTTTATGTTTGCTACAAATTTCATTTTCCGAAAATGGAGTCAGTTGAAATGTTGGTGAATTCGTGATTTCCTTTTGCAGAATATTGATGTAATATTCACGTCAAACAATAATGATATTATTGGCAGCCTTATCAGCCGGGACAAAACAAATTCCTTGGCGAGTTCTTTTTATTAGCTTATGTTTGAAACGACAAATTAGGAGTGAAATTTCTTTAAAATATTTCATACGAATATCAACTATGTTCATTACTGAATTAGAAAAAGAATCTAAGGATTTTTTGTCCCCTTTTTCTCGTTTTATCCATTTCATGCAGTAAGTACGGGTCAGTAATGGAGGATCTTACGACACTCATTCCAATTAATAATTGAAGGGGGGGGGCGATATTTAGGTCCTTTACTGAGGAATGATTTCAACTCTCGGTCATGGACGATGTTAAGGTCTCCTGTTATAACATGGGAACTGGGGCCATAAATGTATTCGGAATTACTGCAATTTCATGACGTAGGTGTATTGTCACTGTTATTAACATCTTTACCCACTTAGCTATAATTAAACACATATTTCCGGGTAGATTTTTTGTAAACATAACAAATAAGAGCGAGCTCAGTATTTATCAAAATAGCCAGGAATTTGTTCTTTAACGGATCATTAAAAATACCGGCAATATTTACAAGATCAAAACCTTTATTGAAAGATAATGTCTGCCCTTGTTTTTTTTTTTATATAGTAATTAGGTCCGAAATATTTGTATTGTTGGTACGAAATATTCTCTGATTGCGATTTATTCTACGCCCATGAGAATGGCTTTTACGAACAGTTTTAGAAACTATATCGAAAATGTTAACAGATTCGGTTCTTGATATATTACCAATTCCCATGATATTATCATTAAGACCGAGAGGATAGACTCTCTGTGATTTTTTATTCCAATTTAATTCAATTATTTTCGATTATCGTATAAACTTTGAATTAGATTCCCCAGGCTGCTTATTTACTACTTCTAAAGGTTGAACTGTTGAATATTTAATAGGATGACTGTGCTTCTTAAGGTGTTGATAAATATACTTTTAAATGAATGTGGTCTTCTTAAACGATAAAGGTGTTCTTACGTGCGTTTAGATAAATAGCGTCCGGTTTCTCCAACGTACTAAATACCGCAACCCGGTTTGTTTCATGTGAGTAAATAGATAATACTATTAGTATTATTTTTAGATAAGCGATTTTGAAGATTGAGACGTGTAGATACCCTTTGAACGATTTAGTATTTAGTATTTTTCCATTTCTGAGTTTCATTTTATTATCCATATTTCCAATTGAAAGTAGCAAAGACTTGCGTCCAGAATATGAACCAACACACAGGAATTGAATAAAGTAAAAAGATAAAACTGTTCGGCTAAAGACGTCAAACGCTATCCGTCATCAAGTACCCGACAAAATATGTAAACTACAAAACCAGAGGACAAAAACAAAAGACAGGGTATTTCAGGGTAGCGCCTGACGTCTGACTAAATAGTAGAACGGGGATGAATAGTGAAATATGAGTTATAGATAAATATTCCTAAAGTAATGAACATAGAGAAGTTCTCGCTCGGACACACACTCCATTATCATGTATATCAAAAGAGCATAATCCTGAAGCACGGGGAGGCACTCTTAAATACCATGTTTGCCTTCTCTTATAAAGAGTTCCATTTCTTTTGTTTATTTCAACTTGATATCAGTCTGATCTGATTGATAACCTTTACCGGGGGTCTCTTCCTATATAGAGGTATACACAGACGTGCCGCTGGTATGGGTCACTTTTTTTGAAATGTCAAATATCTCCTTTGGTTGCAATTTTCCGAGGTAATATATCAATGAGTAGGAATTTATATGTCAAATTGTTTTCAATGTTCATCTTCTGTTTAGATGTCTGTTAAAACTGTGTTCTGATCGTTTTATCTAATTATATGAATGATCCCATGTGGCTAACGTCTAAATAAGATGTCATTGTAGCTGGTTAATATATATAAATGGGTTGTAATTTTCCCTTTCAAATATGTAAATGGGTAGGGATTTTCGCATAAATCAATATATGAAAGAGGGTGTTTTGTAAACCCTCTCCAGACGTCTGTATCGAAATCTGAACTTTGAGACACCCCACACACCACGTGATACCCTTTAATATTGCATTAAATCAGTTTGTATATGTTTACATATAATTGATACTAGCGTAATTATAAGCTATATGACAGTTTAAATATGCAATAAAGTAATAAATATTGGCAAGATAATTAACTTACTACCGATCTGTATTGTCAAAGATGTAGTTGTTTTGATGTTCCTGAATATTGCATTACATGTGCACGTTTTGTCATTCATGGATGGAGTCACTTTAAATGACAAAACAGAAGTGATGTAAGTAGCGTTTTCAAAGTTCGAATTTGGCTGAAAATCTAGGCATTCCCAAACAAGACGGACATCTGTGTGGTTAATAAATGCGAAGCATATCAGTTCCACATACTCTGATTCTAGAAAAGGTATATTCTTATTCTTTACTATTCTTGGACCGTCAATATCTGTAAAATATGTATTTAACGTAAATCGTTTCTGGAGGAGACTTACTTAAGAACAGTATGAAAGATGGGAAAATCAACTTATTAGGCCGTTTAAAAGTTTAATTGAGAAACAAAAATGAACTATAATGCTACAATGTATCGTGTCATAAATCCTCATGTTTTGTTATTAAACAACACGAACCCCACTGAACTAGGATGATTTGTCTTGACGTACATACATTTTTAATCATATCAGAACTTCCAAGATCATCGAATATTAAAATCTATAACTTCCTGTTTTGGGTAGGACATAGTGACACCTAGAAAATATATTCCATTCCATTTTAATATATTATTCCGTGCTATCATTTTGTAAATTGAACATTTTCATCAGGAGATTCATTATCTTTGAGCATAAAAACTTCTTTAAAAAATAACCTTTGTGAGATTAAATAATTACTGTGGAATAAACATTTTCCTTGGAGTCTGATCTATTATGACTTTAAGATTTTAATAAAATGTGAACGTTGGAACTATCTCAATTCATTTGACCCTCGCAGTATAAATTTGGGTATTCATTCGGGAGAAAATTGACTCAACAAACTATACAATATATAGAATTTAGTATTTTGTTATTAACTCTGACTGATAACTAGCAAATCGTTTTGTATATTTGTAAAATAAAATATTTTTTGTTAAATTGTTGTTTTCTAACTTTTTTGTAATGTCTGGTCAACTGAGTCTTAAAGAAAAGTAAAGTAAAGGTTCATATAGAATACAGACCAATGACGTAGATCATCATACAGTCAGAGATTTCCAAAGCAAATTCGAACTCTGCCTTGCATTCAATAGAAAATATTCCACCACTTTTAAAGCCTTGATGCTGAATAAAATATGTCCTTCCATCTTCAGAACACTGGCACTCGTTCAAAGTACATGTATCGTTATTTATAGATGAATAGCAATCATGTCCATCTTTGGTCAATGTAATATATAGGTTATCATTCACATAGAATCGTACCAATTTGGTGGTCATTGGAACATTTGTTAAACATGTTAACCAGACTGGATCATTGGTCTTAATGAAAGTAGGACCAGTTAGGCGTACGTAAACAGGCGTGTTGTAAGCTATATAAGATAAAGAGGAAAAAAACATAGTTTTGCTACAAAGGGTAGAGCCAATATTAGCTGAATGTTTTTCACACCAAGGCTAGTCTTTCATTCTTTTCTAAAATATACAGAATAATTTCAAATGTGTACTTAAAGGTTTTAACAACATTTTAGGTATTTTCAAATGTCTCTCCACATAATGCATGTTATACATACCCAAAGATGGCTCAATATTTTGAAAGATTTATGCAAATGTGAAGGTTTTAAAAAAACAATGTATATAAAAATTACATCCTAAACCAAAACCAAAAATATGTTGTTCTTTGTATACAAACTATGTCATATTGGTTAGAAATGTCATTTGATGCAAAATTTTACAAAAACATATTTGAATTATGTAAAATTGTTGATAATTTGTGTCAAAATATTATATCGACTGTTCATTGTTCGAAATTCAATACTAAAAAAGGTTTTAACACCTTATAGATTAGATGCTGTGAGTGAAACAAAGACTGGGGAAATTGGCCTTACCACATTCTGAGGAGCGTTTAGCCTAGTCAATTTAGCTCTTAAATCGCTCAACCTGCAACTAATTGCAACACAAGGTTTTTTTCAGTGCAAATTATAATATAGACTTGTACTAACAACATACTAAAACTATACATTGATATATTTTGCGGAAAAGGTTATTATGGGGTGAAATATGTGGTTTTTAGAGAAAAATGCTGAAAACTGGAAAAGAAGAATAATTGTTATTTACGGTTACATTTTTAGACCTAAAGCTTGTTGAAGACAGGAAACCTTATCTTAATAGAGTATTATGTAGTCCTCTAGTTATTATTATTCATATTGAAGTAATTTTGAGGTGAAATGAGTGATTTTTAGTGAAAAAAAACCTGAAAACTGGAAACGTAGAAAATCTCCGTTGTTAATGGTTAATATTTTTGAAATTTGATCTATATAGAAAAAAGAACATACTATTTTATGTTTTATTTGTGAAGTCCTTTAGTTATCAATATTAATATTTGGGTAATTTTGGTTGAATATATGTTTTATTAAGACCGAAAACCCAGAAAACTGAAAATATCTCGGTTATTGATTGTTAAAACTTTCAAATTGGGATCTTAACAGAAAATAAAGAATACTATTTGATGTTTATCTTAAGAAGTCCTATAGTTATTAGTATTCAAAAAATTGTAATTCTTGTGTAAAATGTGAATTGTAGAGAAAAATTGTGAAAAATGGAAATAAAAAACTCGATTATTCATGGTTAAAATTTTTAACATAGGATCTTTATAGACAGACTATATTATCTTATGTTTATCGCATATGTATTCCTCTTGTTATCGATATCAATAATCAATTTGTTGTGTGAAATATTTTGTTTTACACGCTAACTACAAAACAAGAATATATCCATAGTACACGGATGCCCAACCCGCACTATCATTTTCTATGTTCAGTGGACTGTAAAATTGGGTCAAAACTCTAATTTGGCAATTTCAAGAGCAGCTTTGTCAATACGATTATAAGTTTACCTCAAGAGCTTGGATTTAAATAGTAATTGTACTGAAGTGGTCCAATTTTGGATGTTGAAAATGAGATAAGCACTGTTGAATGAATTAATGGGATCACTTCCATGAGGAAGTGTTAATGGCAACAGCGCCTTATTTGTGTACCCTATAAACCTGCATGTATTTGGTGGTCTGAAACATCAACCAAATAGTAATGACAAAGAACTAACATGGGTTGTCTGCTATATGAAAACATTATGGTCAAAGATATATATATATATATTTACTAGTATATAAAGAAAAGCATTACCAAGTTCTTTATTTAATATATCTCATTGAAATAATTTAATAAAAGGTAATCAGCTTTAGCCTAAGAACTGTAAAAAAATTACCATGCATCATCTGTGTATGAATTAAAATTTGTGGTGTCTGTGGGCGACTTTGATGGCCAGAGATAGCGTTTAGATATTCATGTCTAATCTGAAAGTATGTCTGTTAGTCGTATGAGTTGCTTTCTCGTTGATTTTAAAAACCTCAAATTTCTCTTTATTCATAAATATACTCTATTACAGATATATCAATGTTAAAGACGCTGTTTTCTGCTTCCGGAATGCTGACCTGTATCCAATTCATTTGAGCGAAACTATAACAATATTGAAAAAAAGACACCTCATGCCAAAAGAATATAAATGTTTAGCTTTTAAGGTCCACTAAACTCTATCAGTGATCTCTTGGTAGTAAGTTTGATTGCTTGCCAATGAAACCATCATTTATTATAAAATCTCCCCACTTTAAAAACATAAGATGTTGTATGATTGCCAATGAGAAAACTGTCCACAAGAGATTTCAATGCTATGGGTGTGGATGTAAACAACTATAGCTCATCGTCAAAATATAAAACAAGTCAAACGAGAAACTCAATGGCCTGATTAATGTTAAAACAATAAACGGAAAAAACAAATATGACAGACAGCAAACAATAACAACCAAGTATTAAAGGGCCACTGACTTGTGATAATCATATTCATAGTGTGCAGGGTTAACCCTGTTTGCGAGCACTAAACCCTCTAATAATAAGGAATAGTTTTTATTTAGGACCACCTCCTGGTGCGGGATTTTCTTGTTGCGTTGAAGACCTATTGGTGGCCTTCGGCTGTTATATGCTCTTGATCTGGTCGGGTTGTTGTCTCTTTGACATACAGTATTTCCCATTTCCATTCTCAATTTTATTTAAATAGCAAACAACGTAAGAACAAATTTTAAAACCCAGTTGAAAAGGGCTCAACTCAAAAAGATCAGCACGGAGTATATAACCAATTAACAAAAAGACACTGAGTTATCATAGCTAGTTCAAAGCTTAGTAATTACAGTTGATGAGTAAATACTGTTGGCACCGACTAAAATACAAATAAGTACACATCCAATTAGTAACCAAAGTGAAAAGGGGATTCAGTGTTACAGTCAAAGCTTTATTTATATGGTGTGTGAGTACTGAGATTAACGCAAATTACATGAGTAGCTATTTGCTTCGAGGAGCCTGAAATTTTCATTTGTGAAAAAATATTTAACATAAAATCATTTAACACTCATCATTCTTATCTTTTTATGAAACATTGTTGGATTCTAAATCTTAACATGTTCCAGAAGGTAAATGAAAAAAAATATATTGTTTTCTTTCTAAAGTTGTGGAGAAAAAATACCTTAAAGACTTTGAATCTTGCAATAACATTTTTTTAATAAAGAGCAAAACATGTGTTTCTGGAACCCCTCCCCCAACATAAAATAAACTGTTTGTGCCTTTAACAGAGGGGCAGAATTCTTTCAAATACCAAGAAAGAATGTGACTAAGTTGGTTACTCTAATTCAGTACAGTTTTCTATTTATAGGTTACTTACCAACACTGTTTGGGAGAATTAGATTCTTGGATTGTAAAATAGCAGAACACAATATCGGTCTATATCTTTATTCAAATATACAATTTTTGAGACAGGAAAGTGATTCATTTGTAATAGTATTCTTTTAAATTGAAATAATTAAGTATTGTATTGTATTATTTCAACAGTTTTAAAAAATACAAAACATTTTTTGTAAATTTTTATTTTTTTTCAACTTTGGCAAATAAGGGGAAGCAACTCATATAACCTTACTTTTACTACAAAACACTTTTATAAATTACACCACTTCCCGCAAAATATATTTTTGTATAGTTTTAGTATGTTGTTCATAGATAGTAACAGACTTGTTTTTCAGAAAAAAAACTTCGTGTTGCAATTAGTTGCAGGTTGTTCACTAAAATGACTAGACTAATTCTGTTATAATTACAAAACTGCAAAATAAATTACTGGTAACATGATGAAATAACCCCCCAACAAAAACCAACTTATGTTAGTATATGTTTCGATGTTGTTGTTTTATGTTGAAATTAAAATATCAATTACAAATAGGCTATAGTTTTATCTAATTACCTATGTTGCTGGGTATGTTAACATTAGCAACAGCCGTCTCTACATTCGTTCCATGGTGGCATGACCATTTTCCATTAACATTACTACCTATGTTACCTCTAACTTCAAACACTGTCTCTTTCCCTTTCAACCGCTGTTCAATACTACTATTTGTGTGGTAGCTTATACATGCTGGAGACGGTTGTGGTATATAACAAAATCCTTGTTCCTGGTTGAAAGGATTGTAAAAAGATATTTTCGCATGAATCTGGCTCGTAAAACACTTGAGCTTTAAGGAATCTCCGGTTAAGGTCCATGTCATGCAAATATGTCCATTACTTTGAAGAATACCTGCAATTATTTATTAATGTAAAACGTATTTATTATTCTTATATCAATTTTTCTCAACAACAAAACATATTTGAATAGAAGGAGATATGGGGATATGTAGACAATACGACGCACAAACAATATTTAGTTTACCCAACGGCAACATACAGTCTTCAACAATTGATGTGTGTCTACCAAATATGCCAACCTTTAAATCGTTCCGTGTCTATATAAAAAAATGTTCGCAAAATTTTACGGAAATAACCAAATATATGCAATTAACACCCAATTCTCCTAACAATGAAAAAAATAAGATATGACATCCGACAACAACGTGGTTCCTGACTCGGGACAGACAGATAGAAATTAGTCTTATTCCATTTGTAAAAGAACACGCAATAGGAGAGAATACGTTGAGAGTGAGAGAGAGAAATAAACATCCAGTTTTAACCACTTTTAAAATGTTTATTTAAATCAGCTCTGAGAAAAAAAAAATATCTGGCATACAACCACCTCTTACCAAACCCTGAGGAAACTAAAGACAAAATCTATCATCCGCAATACTTCAACCCGAATGGCAATTATAGTTATTCACTAATTACCGGTCGTTAGAAAATGCGCATTAATTTAGATTTTAGAGAAAAAAAAGCAACCACGCTGACTTAAACAATCGTCCTTTTTAAATGTTTTAGATTTTTCTATGTTAAATGATTGGGTTTTAACTTGAATTTTGTAATAGAACACCATTTTTTTTAATCTCAAAAACGAATACACAATACGTACGTGTAAATGCGGTAAACATCCAACAAATGACTTGTAGATTCATTACGTAAGTCAAATGTCATTCATAACATGTCAGAAAAACTATTCTGGTTCCTTTCAGTATTTAATATTCTATATCTATTTTTTGTGTTGTTGATCAATACCAGAAAATACGCATTAAATCAATTTTTGCTTTTTTATTTGAATTCAAACTCGTTAACCATGTAAAATTTCCTTATTTTGTAAAATATTTTTATTGTATCATGCTAATTATAGTAGAAATAAGCCAAATAAGGTCATTGAGGATGGAGAAGAAAAATTTGGCAAAAAATAGTCATATATTAGTCACTCCATGCGAAATGGTACAAAAAGTGTTTTTGATAAACTTTACAGAACATGTTGTTAAAGTTCGTTAACATATTTTTGAAAAAAAAAACGGTTTTATCTATAAAAATTGGTATTTATGTAAACATTTATAACAAGTAAATTATGTCCCGAGTTTGTCGGTAAAATCTGAAAAAGACTTAGAAATATTTGAATGTTTGTACTCAGGCAACTTTAAATTCATTTGAGCTGCTTCGGAAAGAAATCGACCCTATGCAAATGAATATTGATACATCTGTTAACTTATTTAGGGTTAAAAAATCTCTATGCAAAGTCTGTAACTGTAACAAAATTGAGTTGATATAAGAACCCAACAAAACAGACCAATATTTATATTTTATTTCGTGCTTGAGTGTTCCAAAATCAAGCAAAGTCTTATACATGCACAGGTATACGTGCACTTGCATAAGGTCGATTTCTATTATAAATTGTTACACGGAACATATTAAATATTATATAAATCAACTATCCTTGAACGGAATTGAACCATTTCCGCTAATAAAATTGCATTGATTTCTGCTTTTTAAGCGAAAGCCTTATCCCTACTGCTACCTGAGAAAACATTACCAAGGGCAAGTGAAGACACTTAAACTATACATGAATAGATGAATATATAATTTGAAAAGAATTGAGCAAAACCTTTAAAAAAAGAAGTGGGTGTAAGCACTGAAATGTGTGTATATAGCTTACAGCTTAAACCAATAAATATGAGCACGTTTTAAAATTAAGTTAATTTTTCGTTTTAGTACCTTTTTGCATGGACTGGCTCATATAATATAAACTGTCTTATTTTCGCGGATACTATTTTTCGATACCCCGTTCTAATCGACATTGCAGCGATTTATTTTAGCTATTTTCTAACTTTAGTGGTCAACTTCTATAAGAAGAGATCAAAGTTAAACCTACTGTAATTTCACGGTATATCTAAAACTTCTAAGGAAAAAGGAACATTAAAGTTAAAAACGCAAAGGTATATTATAAGAAATCAAAGTCCATATAGACAGGCTAGTACCTTGGAAAAAAATCTTTAAATGATTTACTTGAGAATTCGAATACTTGAAGATTTACTGTTTAATTCCTGACTTTGTACATGCATTTTGAATGAAAGTTGGAGAATCAAAACTTTCAGCGCCGTTTTTTTATTATACTTTATCTTAATAGTTTAAAGTAATTAGCTTAATGCACCTATTTAATTTGTTTCATATGTATGAATAAAAGGTGAAGTGTGATATATGTATCATTAGTTACTAGACTAAGTATTACTCGTTTTCAAAGACGCTGTCCTTCTCAGGTCGCATAGTTAGGGGGTTGTTTTTTGTTTTGTTCATTTACATTTATTATAAATAAGACGATGTGGTATGAGTGCCAATGAGACAACTCTCCATCCAAGTCACAATGTGTAAAAAGTAAAAAATTATAGGTCAAAGTACGGCCTTCAACACGGAGTTTTGGCTCACACCGAACTGCAAGCTAAAAAGAGCCCAAAAAGACTAGTGTAAAACAATTCAAACAGAAAAAACAACGGTCTAATCTATATAAAAACGAGAAACGAGAAATACTAATAAACCACACCAACAAACGACAACCACTGAACAACAGGCCCCTGACTTAGGACAGGTGCATAAAAATGCAGCGGGTTTAAACGTTTTAACAGGCGCCAACCTTCACCCTAACCTGAAACAGTGGTATAACATTACAACATAAAAAGACACACAATAAAATATCAATTGAAATGGCTTAACTCGATCAAAAGGACAATACAAAAACAAATATATATATACACTGAACGAATAAGTTTGATCTATGACACAATATAAATAAAAAAGATGTTTCAATGTCAAAAAGACAACTTTAACCTAGGACAAAATGGCGTTAAATAAAGTAACGTACACAGGTAAATTTAAATATAATAAATTTGTTGTTAGGAGTACAGAAACATTTTTTACAAAATACATTTGTTGTTCATAGTACGTGTACAGAAGTGGATATTTTTTCCCGTCATATTAAATACTTATCAAAGGTGGTACATATTAAAAATAGTAAGACGAGATATAACACAAAACAAGTTAACGTTGAATAACATAAATGCATTACAAATTGTGTCAACAGGTCAAATAACACGAAAGTACGATTTGAGAGTACTAGCAGTTACTGAAAGCTAGTTAAAAGCAAAAAACAATTAATAATAAAAAATCATGCATCAGAGACTAAAATCAAATAAAACACATCCCAGGCAGGGATTTAGTGTTTTAACGCCATGGGCAGTCAAAGAAGACATGACTTGTGCAATGCCAAAATAAAAGTAACGACAGGCAGTAGGATGAATGCCATGTATTATAAAAACATAATCATCGGGAACCGATTTTATCTCTACGTGATGCAACCAACAGAATGGATGAGTTTTTTTAATTCTGCTGCCTCCGAACTTCCTGGACAGTAATTCGAACTAGCCTAAACAATTACAGTACAGTTGACTTAATTGAAACTACTATATGTACGGTTTGGAGAGGAGTTCCAAACAAAACAGCACACTCCACAATAAAGAGCTCTAGAAATCCTTAATTTATGGCCGCAAATCCATATTTTGATTGGTTACATGGTATTCAAAAGTGACAAGAGTTTTACCCTGACTATTCCCAAGGGTACACAAATGATGCAAACTCCAGAACGTGATTGTAAACAATTGTTTACTATATGTAATCCATGTATCGGTTTTTTTTTAAAGTTTTTTGTTTTTTTTTTGTCTTTTACAGCGAAAAATAACATAACTGAGATCAAGATAATATATTTACTTTTTTCTTTAGGTATAGAACCACTAACTTGGTCCGGTCGAAAGAATATACATGTGTACATTTCAAGTTTAAACAAAATAGTTCCTACTCATTGCTGTAACTTTGCCAATAAGTAAAGTATTTGGCTTATTTTAGTTTCAACTGAAAGATAAAGGAATTGCGATCACTGTACAACCCTTGTTGGAAGTTTCTTTAATACAAAAAATCTATGAAATTATTTTCTATTATTAGGAAGGTATATTTGCACTGTTGCTCAGATCAGAAGTACCTGTTTTTTGTTCTACCAAACTTTTGTGAACCAATGCGCTCTAATATACAAGTAAAGGTTTTCTGAATTTTTCAGCAAGTCAGAATAAGGTATGGGACTGTCACTTTATATATACTTAAGAAAAAATAGCTATGCATGCTTGATCATGCATCAAATTCCTGAATTTAACACTGAGACTATAAATTAGTTGCTTTATTCCTTGAAGGTCAAGTTTGTATTTTTGAAGGAATGACAGGTGATCACACGTGGACATGCTGTTATTATATTGTTTTTGATAACTTAAAGGTTTTTAACAAAGATTTCGTCTTTTATTACAAGTTAAACATTTTTGTTAACTCTTTTCAAATACTTTTTTGTAAAGGTCTTTTTGGTCAAACCAGAGGCATATATTATATATAATGTCTCTAGTCCAACTAATGAGTACAATGTACCTATATTATCTTATCTATTTGGGGCTTGGGTGCCCGAGTGGTCTAAGCAGTTCATCTACTGTATCACTCGACTGTGAACACTGAGGTTGTGAATTCCAACCCCGCACGTGGCAGGTGCGTTCGACCTATATCGTAATTGACTATGATTGCTAGTTACCCTGCCGAAGGTCGGTGGTTCTCTCCGGCTTCTCCACCAATAAAAACTAACTACCACGATATAGCCAAATTAAATAGGGCTGTAAGTGGAGTTAAACACGAGCAATCAATCAATCAATCAATCTTTTTTTATATATTTAGTGTTTCTTGTGTTTTCTGTTCCTATTAAATTGTACAAAATTGTATGAATTTGTCGGCATTGAATTACCTTAGTTTTATAAATTTTCACGTAAAAACTAATTGTATTGTATATGCTAGATTGCCTTTGCAAATTTTTGATTTTATTTCAGATTAAAAAAAAAACAAATTGTTTGATTGTTTGTTAATTTCCGTTTCCTGGTACAAAAAAAAAATATTTTATTGAATAACCATATATTTCCGATTGTACACCGGAAGAACAATATCCCTTCGATTTATAATGACACATATCGCTATTTTTCAATGAAGAGAGATAGAACGAGAATTATTTATATTAAATACATAAAAAATGAAAAAGTGTCCGCTGGTATCATCACTATATAAAACTGAGTGTCAGCTTGAATGATTCATCATGACGAGATATGTCAATGTCGAATGAATTCTTCTGTCAAAGGAGGTGCTATTAAAGTTAGCTGAGTTTGAGAATTTTGGAACATTTGAATCTTATACTGTTTTTTAGTTATTTTAGATATCATACAAAATTAACTGCTAAAAGTGGTTGCCAGCCTTAATCTGGTTCGAATATAACTTGTCTAATGAATCTAGTAAATTATGACATCCGTTGTTTTGAACTTAATACACAGTTCTTCAAATGTGAATATTAAAGACTTATAGTGTTAGTTATTATGATATGTTTTATTAGGAAAATTTTAATAAGTATTATAAGTGCTTCACGATCATTTCGTAAGCGTTTTGGGCATGGACTCCCCTTATTGGTAATTCATTTTTTTATTAAATATTATAATTTATTTTCCATAATTTTATGTGTTCTTGATCTACATTCATTCAATCTTACAATAGTTTACTTGCATCTGCGGCACCTCTTCTCATTATTCCGGTATAATTCAAGTTGCTTAATATCTTTGGGTTTTCTTTCAAAGTGCTTTGTAGGACAAATTTTTTTTTCCTTTCGTCATGTTTATTTTGTCCATTGTGCTGCCATCGGGATGCGACTTTTGGTTAACACCATTTCCTGCAGTTAAGGTTTGGTTTTTTTTTTTACCTATGAAAAATTGATCAATATTCAGTCCTGATCAGTAATATAGATACAATGGATAAGCGTAGATTCTTGAAAAAGAAACCATGAGCCCGGAGGGCGAATGGTTTGTTTTTCATGAATCTACGCTTATCCATTGTATCTATTACTTAAACTATTGTGTTGATTTCTTTTCGAAATTAAAGCCTTTTCTTAATTAGAAGGTATTGTAAGTGAATATAAATAGACATGTTATCACGTGCAACGATGCATTAACAAGGTTCATAATTAATTAGTTAAGGAAATACAAATATAACATAACACGTCCGTCTTTGAATTATTATGCATCTGAATATCATCCTTAATTTACAAAATAAGACATGTTCGAATTTATTTTTAAGTATATATAATAAGTATGTTACAAAATTTTCTAGCAAGAACCCTTATTATTGGCACATCACAATTTACTCGCATAGGTATTTGCGATGAAGCATTTGTAAAGACATGTAGTAAAACAGATGAAACCATATTATATAAATATAAAACAAAAATGGATAAATTGAATGTAATCATTTTTTTTATCAAATACCCGAATTGGCCAATAATAATCCAAAAACATAAACGGGAAAACCAGCTATTACAAAAATATTCACACTAACATACAAAATAATAAAAAACGGAAAAACTTAAGAAAAGATACATCAAAAAGAATACAAGGATTCGAACCTTAACCGACAAGTCTCTCTCTACCTTTAACTTGAATCTTCAACTCATTGATCTTAACCACGTTAACCTGGCGGCTACTGATTTATACTATACGATTGCCTATTATGTATATATAAAGGTACAAGCCCTGTGTGTCCGGTGTAGCGATGAGTATCATATGTTCATTTATATATATAAAATATACATCTAACTTGTGACCCATTGGTAGCCGAGAGGTTTCATGGACGTGTTGATGTCAGTCACATATAACAGATTTCAAGGAGGGGTTCGATTCCCAGTGATGGCATGTAAAAGTTACAAAAATTGAAGGTAAGTTTTTTAAATTAATTCCATTAGTGAACAGAAATCAGTAAATTAGCTAATATAAACTTAATGAAATTAGGCACACAAAGGAAACAATTGAATATAATTTGGTGAGTCCATTTCAGCGACAGATTTAGGAAGCGTTGATTCTAGAAAAAGAATCCACGGCAAATGAATAGGCTGACGTCACGACAATGGTTTAACTTGTAATAGAACAGATCAACCTAAGACTGAAGTGACAATTCACCTTTTCCTACTTATCATATTGATTGGCATTTTTGAAATTAAGATAAATTTCATATATGATCCAACTGCTGATAACTGGCTTTATGCATATATTTCCAATTAATGGAATATTGTTGAATTGAATAACTTTTTTGTTTGTTGGTGATAGTGTCTGACGATTAATAGAGCGACATGATGAGAGTTAGGAATAATTAATGGATTTTTCTCGTAATAGTCGAGATTTAAGTTTCTCAGTCTTCCTCCTACATTTTTGTACTCGTAACATTCCGTTGGCATTCACAACGGGATTTAACGCTGCTATTTGACTATTCTTTGAAAGATGTCGATTTTCTTTGATACATTTGATTTCGTCTGCGTATACATCCTTCTGAACTAAACTGATTGCGCATTGTTCAGATTCGGAGAATGTTACAGCTTGCGTTGAGAGTTTCTTGAGACGGATACTTTGTTTCATTCGACGGATCACATTTACAAGGCGCTTCCAAGTTGAGAAACGATCCAAACCTTCGCAAAAGGTTGACTTTGTTGTTTGTACATTATTAGCACATGTCGTAATAAGAGTTTTCCTTGTCTCTTTGTCGCTTTCTTCGTCTAGCAAGGGTAATTCAACGTTATCGCTTTCTTGGTCCTGGATTTCGTAGTTTTTGCGCAAATATGTTGGACTGTTCAACCAAATGCTGTTTTGAAGATCTTTAGGGCTCTTGTACCTAAATCGGCTGGATTCTTGTCTGTCGGTACATAAAACCATTGTGTAGGTTCTGTCGATCTACGGATTCGTTCTACTCTGTTTGAAACATATATGAAGAAACTTCGTGTTTTATTCTTGATATACCCGAGAACGACTCGGCTATCGGAATAGAACTTTATACAGTCGAATGTAATATTGATATCGGAAACAACGGTATCTGATAATTCCACGGCTAACGTTGCCGCACACAGTTCTAATCGGGGAATCGTGTTACAATGTGATGGTGCAATCTTTGCTTTGCCGATCACGAATCCAACTTGTGAATCGTTTTCACTTTGAAATGACCGAATGTATGCAGCTGCGGCAATTGCATTTTCTGATGCGTCACAATACACATGGGGTTCATTTCGAAGGCTTCCGGTAAAGCATTGTGGTACGTTTACATGGGGAATTTGAATGTTTTCTAAGTCACTCAAAGATTCACGCCACATGTCCCATGCATTTCGATGTACTACGGTTCATCCCACTCGGTCGTTCCTAAGGTCAACTTTCGAAGAATAAATGTGCATATTATGACTACAGGTGCTGCGAAACCTAGTGGGTCGTAGATAATGTTGATTACGGAAAAAACACCACGTCGAGTCAAAGGTTTTACTTTTTGGGAAATCTTAAACGTGAAGACATCTGTATTTAAATTCCAATAAAGTCTTAAGCTACGCTGAAGCAGCAATTCGTCGGATGACAGTTCTAAATCTTTGAGATCATTATTCAGGTCGTTGGCGCGTAACGCTATCATTACGTCCTTACAACTTGATGCGAACTTGTGTAAACGAAGGTTGCCGTGAACTTGTAGAGCTTGTTGAGTTCTTTTCATAAGATCGGTTGCTTCCTCAGAAGAGGGAAGCGCAATCAAACCATCGTCGACATAGAAGTGATTTAATACGAAATATTTAACATCGGTTCCAAATGTCTCTTCGGCTGAAATAGCAGTTTGATGTAGACCATAAATGGCAACGGCGGGAGATAGTCGGTTGCCAAACACGTGTACTTTCATCCTATATTCGACTTTTTCTTGATCGAATTGATTATTGCGATGCCAAAAGATCCTCCAGAAATTCCTATGATCTGGCCTGACGTAGAAGCAATGAAACATCTGTTGTATGTCTGCTGTAACTGCAATTGATTTTATTCTGAATTTGAGAAGAACGCTTAAAAGACTGTTGTTATTTTAGTCCGGTCCAGATATGAGTACGTCATTCAGAGATGTTTCATTAAAGGGTGATAAACACCAAATACGGGAAGGTACCATACTTCTTCGTCCGGTTTAACTGGCGTGTTTGCTATCAAACAACTTCTGAGGTATCACCAGCTCAGTAGTCAGTACTTCGGTAATGACATGATTTATAACAAACTTTTCTAACATTGTCCGTTTATAAATTTTAAAATTATAAAGAAACTAAGGTTTCAACTCCCTCAGGCAAAGTTGACCTTAGATGAATTTGGCTATTTGTTTTAGGTATTTTTGCCAAATAGCTTTAACTGTTTCGGTACTTATACATCCCTTGGATTTCAAATGTTTGGCATTGAGCGTTCCTGATGAAGGTAAATCCAGAAAAGCGCTTCGGTCGCATGAAACTATTAAACGTGTTGTTTTCAATTTTTCGAACATGGTACCGCGACGAAATGCCATCTGTCTGTTATTTGGTAGGCAAAAGCGATGCTCTTTGAAAGGTAAAGGCGCTTCTTAATTGCCAAGTTTGTTTTTCGATAAGTCCGTTTTCATTTTCTTCAAGAAAAGTTTGTCTTCGATTGACAATCCAACTTTGTCGTCTTCTGTGTACGTACGAAAACGTCGTCTCCGATAGAATCGTAAATCGGTCGGTTTATCACATCGGGGTTATTATCTGCTCGCATAGTTTCCTTTACGAAAACTTTACTATCGCATGGCTTAAACACTGATGGTCTTCCATTCGGTAGGACGTATGTTTTGTATGCATTTATTTGTCCATTTACTTGATGATTTCCCAAACACGTTTCTCCTACTATTGTCTACCCCCAATGGTGAACGTAGAGCTATAGGGAATTTCGGTTCGCCAGTTCTTTGTTCGAGCACTCGGTGTACATACGGGAGATCCCTTCCAATTAATAGCATGATGTCACAATCGTCGTCGATCGGTGGGATTTTTGATCCAATATCGTTTAGATGCGGATAATATTGCGTCACTTCGGGTGTTGGTATTTCGTGGCGATAGTCTAGAATGTCATTGCATTCCAGAAGGGTTGGAAAATAGATTGACACTTCTCTATTCTATCTCCTTAAGGTAAATCCTGACGCTCGTCGACCGCATTGTGTTGTTTTTCCGTTGCAGGAAGACAAGATGTATTCTTCGGGTTTGGAACGGATGTCGTAGATGTCAAAGAAAGCACTTTTGGCTAATGATCTGTTACTGTGATCATCTAAGATCGCATACAATTTTACTGTTATTCTACAGCATTATTTGGATGGATAAAAACAGGAATAATCTTTGCGCATGGACGACCGCTAAATGGTGCTTTGCATATCTGCGTGCAACTTGCATCTACCATTGTCTGAGTATCTTGCTTCTGTGCTGTTTGCGAATTGGCGGTTTCGTGCCTCTCCCCACCGTTAGATCTTGACGGAAGATCGCCGTGAAACGCTGTAACGTGTCGGTTACTACTACACTCTTCGCATTTAATTTTCTCTTTACAGTGTTTACTTTGATGTTTAAAGTAACAACATTTGAAGCATAAACCATTTTCTTTCAGGAAATTCATTCTCATTGGGAGAGATTTTGCAAGGAAAGTTCGGCAGTCCCTAAGCTTATGATTCGTATCGTGTATAGCACATTTTAATGGTGTCAGTCCATTGTTTTTGTTTGGTGAATATATGTCTGTTCTCCTAACCGACACTCTCGGAGTATGAATTTGTTCCGTTTTTTTTTTTTATAACTGGAGCTTGTTGTGAAGCTGGGGGTCGTTTTTAATGCGGCTTATTTCTGATATAAAATCAACAAAGTACTCAAAAGGAGCATATGCGACAGATTTCTCCAATTTGAAGCGAGCTGCTCGGTTGGTCCACTTCTCTTGTAGAGAATACGGGAGTTTTTCCACGATAGGTTTTGCGCCAACGGAAGAATCAAAGTAGGCTAACAGCGTACTGTATGCAGGTTGTGAATTTACACAAAAGAATTTCGGATTATAGATCTGCAAGCTCGTACAGTTTCACATTGTCTTTGTTAGAAAGTTTCGGAAATGATGAAACTCGTGTCTTGAGAAAGCTTTCTATTTTCTCTGGTGAACCGTATCTCTCATCTAATCGTGACCATGATGTCGATAAACCTTTCCAAGGATTGATGATGTTAGATGCTCTTATACTGATTGCATAGTTGCTGGATTCGTGACCAAGCCATTTCACTAATAGATCTAGTTGTTCGTGATCGGTTACTGCAAGCCCGTTCATTACGCTTGTGAAGCTTGACTTCCAAACTGCATACATTTCCGGTTTGTCGTTGAAGTTAGTGAGCCTCGAAAATAATAAATCCTTTTTAAGCAGGAATTGTGATAATTCAGTACTTGTATTATGTGTATTCGTGTCTTCATGTTTTGGTTCGTGTTTAACATGTTTAACTTCTAATTTCTTTTCAAAGATGGGTGCATTTACGTTAAATGTAGATTGGGGTAAGGTAGCCATCGGTACACTAAGAGGATCTTGAAGTGTAGTGTGTTGGAGTACGTAGTTTGCTGTTCGTTGGAAAGGGTCAACTGTCCCAGCTACGTCGAATTGTTTTTCCACAGATTGGGCTATATCAAGTTCTCCTAGTTCTAATGCCTCTAATTCGGCTTTAACTGCCTCTGCTTCTTTCTCGTTTTCTAGTATAGTTAATGTCGCATTGAGTTCGGCTTGGCGTCTTTGTGAAGCTGCTTCAGCGATTTTCTCTTGTTCTGCAAGAAATGCTTTCTCTTTACAGATATCCATCTCCCTTTTTGAGAATTGTAGTTTTACTTCTGCTGCTTTAGCTTTACCCCTTTTACGTTGAATGATTGAATGATTAGATGAGTGAGTACCATGTGACCTGACAGACTTAACAGATTTCGAATCTGTGAGCAGCTTCTCGTGTTGATCAATTTGATTACAAGTGAATTGAACTAGTGATTTATTTGTTCTTATTTTTGAAGTGTGATTATCGAATGCTTCCACGGATTCTTTAGTTCCGGTTCGATGGAGAAATGAAGTGAAGTCAAGTGATAAAGCTTCGTATGCCTCAAAGTGATGAATGAAATTCTTTTTATAATCTTGCAATTGTCTTAGGTCGTTAGGTATTCCTTGTTTCAACAACTCCTCTACGTTTTACCAAGTTTTTTCTATTTTGTGTAACCATTTTGTCTTTGTCTGGTCGTATAGTTGTTGTCCTTCTTCTGCAAGTGTTCTTAGCCTTCTCGATCTTACTTCTTCCATACAAGCTTCGTATCTCGGATCGTCTATTTCATCGTTGTTCAGACTCGTCGTGAGATTCCTTTATCGATATTTTCTTAATTGTTTACTGTGCTGTCTTCGATCCGACAGTAAGTATAACCACAAGTAAGTACAATTCCATAAGATTTTATTTTATTACATCGTACATCGAGTTGTGTGGTAAAAACTGAAAATACAAAAAATAACCCTTATTAATGTTAATTAGGCTTCCCATACATTTTCCAGCGAACAAAGGAAATATAAGGTTATTATTTCTACATAGAAATACGCAAAATCACTACAATACGCGGATTACCAAATGAGTACAAAAATAATTTGAAGATAAAAATTATAAAAACTTACATTTAGGTAGATTTTAAAAGGTAGAATAAGCTAAATAGACATCTGAATAAACGCACGTGACGTGCGTTTTGAAATAGATTGTAAAAAGGGAGATAATAAAATGTTATCTATGGAAACCACAATTACAAAAATTGGAATGCATTACAATAAGATATGTATCAAACGAAATACGCTAATTGTGATGGTCGGATGGTGGCTGTTTAACGTCCAGTGGGGAATTAAATGCATATTCAAGACGAGAATATGATAAAATGATATAAATATAAACCCGCTAATCCTGATTTTTAACGTGCTAGTTCATAAGATAACAGTCCGAATGTAGACATGTCATCCTACCCGGATATGTTATTTTAGACTCCGAGCCGACAAGTCTTTGCTCTTACTCCTAAATGCCGCGTGCGTAGAGGAGAAGCAGCAAATATAAATGTTCAAGCCTTTGGTGTGACCCGGTCTGGTTTTGAATTTAAAAACCCCTCACTCTCGAGGCGAACATGCTACCACGAGACCACCGAGCTGGTTCACTAATTCTGCATCATCCACTATGAGTTCCGAATTATCAATGTCTATTTACAGTTACAAATGACAAGAATCTTTATGTCAAGAACGTTTTACGTCTTAATGTGCGATTTTTTCAACAGTGGTATTGAAACACACTGTTTTTAAAATTAGTAAGTGTCCACTTACTTAGCATGCAGTGTTCAGATTAGAAATTTAAAATACTTATGATCGTCGCATTTTTTATTAGATAGATAAACTAGTCTCATAAGTATCAATACGAAATAATCATTTTGTGCTTATTTTCACGTAATATAGGTCAAAGAGCTATATTTTTAAAATATACAAAATGAACTGGCTTTATTCTGTATGCCATATTTCTAAATCTTTCTTGGTATGAATTTTCTGCTATGAGTATACAGTTACTGACATTTTTTTTAAGTTCGAATTCGCAGCGTCCAGATAATGCCAATTTCCACAAAGAAAAGGTAATAAACGGAAAGGAAAAATAGCAAAATGTTGAAAAATATTGTATACGTTAGATTCCAGATTTTGTTTTTATATCAATTCATATTCTACAAACGCCTTGCTTTTAAAACATATTCTTGTAAAATGACCGATATATTTTCCAACAATTCAGATATGTTTATTGTGACTATCGGAAACGAGCAAAATCCTAAATAGAAAACTGTCAAAAAAGTTAAAAAGAAAAATGAATCTTTCCATTTCAATATTATAGTGGTGGCGATAATAGAAACGGACAAAAGTATTATTGAAACATTATTACAAAAGAAGTGGACCAACCGAGCAGCTCGCTACAAATTGGAAAAATCTGTCTCATATATATGAAAAGAAGATGTGTTATGAGTGACAATGAGACAACTCTCTATCCAAGTCACCATTATAGGTCAAAGTACGGTCTTCAACACGGAGCCTTGGCTCACACCGAACAGCAAGCTATAAAGGGCCCCAAAAATTACTAGTGTAAAACCATTCAAACGGGAAAACCAACGGTCTAATCTATATAAAAAACGAGAAACGAAAAACACTTATGAACCACATCAACAAACGACAACTACTAATCATCAGATTCCTGACTTAGGACAGGTGCAAACAATTGCAGCGGGTTTAAACGTTTTCATGGTACCAAACCTTCATCCTTATCTGAAACAATAGTGTAACATCACAACAAAGAAAGACACACTATAAAATATCAATTGAAATGGCTTAACTCAATCAAAAGACATATTAACACCAGTGAACACCAGTGAACATAAAATTAATTTGATCTATGATAAAGTCTGGATGAAGGTCTATCTTTTCTTAATCCTTAATTTTTATACTATTTTTCTCGATTCTTTATAACTCCCCTTATACACTAATATCTCTTTTTTTTGCCTATATGTCTCTATTCTTTTTTTTTTTCTTGCCTTTATTTTGCACTTGTTGCCCATTACTCTCTGTTTATTATACCCCATGCGGACCCTCATTAATCAATGTCAGAGAAAACGTTTGCCAGTGTTATTTAAATAATCGACCGATTAACCGGTTAACTGGTATGAAAGTAAGGTAAATGTGCAAAGAAAACTTACTCTAAGGTTGAATGGGCATAGTAGGTATAGTGTCCGGCTTGGAGGTTTTTTTTTCGAGTGATTTGATCGGATTTTTTTCGAGTGTGACCACGTGTTTTTTCAAGTGAATATGATAAAAAAATGTAAACATACAGACTTCTTTTTTGTAAGACGTGGAATAGATGCTTAAACTTAATATATAAGATCATACAAGGTAAGTAAGTATTGTTGATAAAAAGAAATCATCTCCACCACATTATTGTGTGTTCTAAAAGTTTAATTCATCTTTACAATGCTTTTATTACAAAATATAGAATAAAGCTATTTTCATACAAGTACCAATGCAAATGTCAAAGGAAACGTATATTTGGAATCTATATAACTTTAGATATACAGACACTTTATAAAAAAATCTTGTTATTGCATTGAGAAGGACGTTTTTAGAATAAAATCATTTTTATATGTCCGTGTTTTTCGAGAACAGTCCGGATTTATTTTAGTGCGGTCCAGGTTTTGATAGAGTGATTAAACAAAGTTTCAATGGCTTAAAACGTTATTTGTCAGTGCGATTACGTTTAAAAAAAACAACGAAAAGGTTCAAATAAAGTACTTTTCAAAGCATGAAACCAATGCATTTAACCAGTATGTTAATACGGTAGTACGTAACAAGTACATTCGTAAAAAGCATCGTATACTAGTATTTGTATATATCATTGTTTGCAACATCTTATAAATTGCATAGACACTGGCATTGGTATATTTGGATAGATCAAACACGTCCACGCTAAATCAACGCCCAGGTACACATGTTGTATCAATCCGAACATAAGTATATCGATGTCGATTCAACCAAATATGGATATCATACAGTAAATATTCGTGTTGTACACAATATTAATGTGAGTACAGATATATATATATATAAAGAAAAGGAAATGTGGTCTGAATGCAAATGAGACAACTATCCACAAGAGTTCAAATGACGAAGATAAAAGAAGATATAGGTTATCGTACGGCCTTCAACAATGAGAAAACCCTATACCTTATAGTTAGCCCTAGCAGACCCCAACATGAAAAATTGAAACAATTAAAACGAGAAAACTAACGACTTAAGTTTTACAAATTGAAATACAAAGTACGAAAAAACAGATATGATGGACACGAACCAACGACAACCACTGATTTACAGGTTTTTGACTTGGAATAGGCTTATAAAAATTGTGGCGGAGTTAAACATGTTTGTAAGCCCTCAACCTTCCCCCTAACTTTGGACAGTGGTGTTACGGCACAAAATAAGAACAAACTGTAAAAATCAGTTACAAATGGCTTTACTGAATAGATCGGTACGAAGCACAGACAAACCAACTTACATAAAAACAATAGATACAAAGTATCGATATAAGAGTACTCGCGGTTACTGAAAGCTAGTTCAAAGCCAGTTACAACTAATTAATAAATCGTGTTTTCCCAGACTAAAGTATCAAGCAGTACAATGTTGGATTGAGACTAGGTACATTGTGTTTGTTAAGCGGGTATATGGATTTTTTTTAACAGAAAATACATCCTAGATGTTTCATTTACTATTTGTCTTGATGATAATTTGTTTCATCGTTCTATGAATGGAAAACTATTTTAAATGCAACTACTGTGATGAGGAGTATGATCAAGCGTATGTTATATTTGGTCACACACCAATAAAACACCACTATAGCTGTCTTTTTATCAGTTAGCAGTGCTTTAAAAAATGAAAAATACGTATTTCTATCTAGACATTACAATTACTAATGTATATCTACGGGACTCTGCGAAAGACATGAATTAAATACGCTACCGGTATTGTATACACATTTTTCTTATTATTATTACATCAAAAGGATCATATTAAAGCTTATGGATTATTTATTTCATTGTTATTAAATATTCCATTTAATTCAAAGAAAATTTGTCAATAGAAAATAGTAAAGGGGGCGGGTTAAGTGTAGTTTTTGGTGGGAAAGGGGGGCTTGGCTGGTCCTAGGCATCTCTCTGAAAAGTATATGTGGTATATTGCATTTTACTGAATTTATAACTTCTGTTCCTTTGTTTTCTTGACTTTATTTTTAAAACTCCAGGTTTCGCCACTGATATATATAAATCATAAACTATTATTTAATGTAAAAAATATTGTAGCATGAAATGATATTGAAAAGATAATGAGTCCCCTGTTCTCGATTCTAAAGGCAGTTTTACAAAGAATCCAGAAATTTCTAATATATCTTAATACTGCAAGGTCATGGTGAAATTAATTCAGAACAGAAAATGATCATCAAATTAAAAATTGTTAAATTTGATCAAAATAGTAATATGTTTTGTTACTTATTAGGAATATATAATATTGTCCTTCGCTAAATTACAGTTACAAACTAGAAAAGATAGTTTTTAAGCCCAAGAATGCCTTCTTTCTTATTCACATTTTCTTTGAAAAACCCGGACCATTTGTTTAAAAACCCGGACGTTTTAGATGTTGCTCTCGAAAAAAAAAGGACAATGTAAAACACTAAATTGTTAGTGAACTATAAGGAAATTGTGCATCGTTTGTGCTCAAAACATGTTTAGTATTCAGAATAAGATTTGAACATGCATGAATAAAACTATTACATACGCGAATTAGCAGTAAATTTATCTCATCGCATGTAATATCACTCGAAAAAACCTGATCTACACTCGACAAAAGTGGACTGATTCACTCGAAAAAATACGATCTCCACCGACCACTATACCTACCGTGGTGAAGTTAAGAAATATTGTCACTTTTGGTCTTCTTTCATTTTATCCCTCGTTTCACTCCTCCGAAAATAGAATTTTTGTTAACTAGATATCGTAGAAAAAAACAAACACAGTATAGGGTTGTTCGTTCGCTACAAGATCGCATTTAATATAAAATTTTTAACATATCTACAATCAGACATACATAAATGCATCAAAATTCACCATACACAAGTCGATACGAACTGAAAAGTATTATACAAGGAAGTAATTAAGGGTGGGTGCATGGGAAATAGTGCACCAAACTAACTTCTGTCTACTAACTATATTGTAAGGAACGTCGCATTGGTCAAGCGCGCCTTAAATCTTCTTTATATACTGATCGCCGAAATCGTCCGCGTAGAAAGAAATTCAATGGGTATTACCTTATCTAATTTAAATATTGAAAAACCGTTATGTTAAACATAGGACCGCAAAGAAAAGTAATTACCAGCAGTAAAACACTTGCAAACGTTGGGCGTCCTTTTTTGCTGCGTGGGCTGTATAAATTCGCAGCCAGGTCAAATCAGAATGGGGACATTAAATCCGATGCCTCGTTTAGAGAAATTATCGCGTTCTTCGCAAATTAATAACCCTTGCAGCAACTCTTTGAAGGTCCGTAGGTGGCTGACCCTATCAAAAATACCCTCAATTTCCAATAGCATATCCGACCCTCCATGCCGGTCGACCCCTATTGCAAGACATGCCTATTGAATTAATTGTTATTTTTTTCCCATCCTGAACACGCATGAAATATTTTCCACTGAACGTTACACAAATAACAATCAATTAATTAACCAATCAAAAAAATGTCTGCAGTACTTAATCACGGTGTGTGATTATATAATATGACTTATTAAGTATATGTTATAATACTGTCTTACAAACTTAGAATATTGTAAAAGTGCTCAAGGCTCAAATGCTCTCTTGGTTTGTCCTTTTATGGTATGTGCAATGTTTATAGCTAATGCAGTTGTAATTCAATTATAGAAATTCTTTGTTTAGCACAATGTCATACTTGCAAATTATCGTCCAATCAAATTGCTTGAATTTGAATTCTAAGTTTCATAGTACATATTTTTCCGTGTACTCATTAACTATGAATAAATGACCACAAGGGTAAGGTTTCATTGTATCTTAATCAAGATATTAACAACCAAAATTATAACTTGCTATTTTGGAATAAAATAATGTGTCTCAAATTTAAAAAAATATTAACTTTGTAATTAGTTTTCACATTGATTTTTATATATCCTTCTATAACAATATTTGGTTTTAAAAAATAATTTTTGACAATTGCAAGTTTTCATCATTTCAATACTTAATTGTTTCCATGACTTCAGATTAATAACAGTAATTAAAAAGATATTAAAAACCTAAATCATGTCTGCGCATGTTCAGGAACAATTATTTGTGAGGGTGACAAGGGAGTGCTCATTTTCAAAATCCGCTTTTTGTAATTTTTCCCCACTTCTCATAGTATTCTTATTTAAGATTTCCAGAAAACCGGTGGTTATTTTTAGTAGTACTTGGATTCCGTACGGTCATTCTTTATTACAAGACTTTAAACATGGATTGAAAATTTGCATGTAGAAAGATGATACATGTACAATTCAGGATTTACCTGGTTTCTATGAAGTTAAACTTAAGGTAAAATATTTAGAAAGCTGTGGAAACTGAAAAAAAATGGTTGAATAGATAGGGATTTTGAATTGATTGTCTGACACCTTAAGCGTTGTCTAATTACAGTAACCAGTACATAGTAGGGACGCTGTGATTTTGACTTAATGCCTAAAGATGTTAAGTTTTAAATAATTGGTTTTCTATTGCGTCTTTTTCAGATAAATTGATTACAATCAAAACAAAAATTTAAGAATTTCAAAATTCTTCCCATAAGACGTCAATGTAATATTTACATCGCAAGTTCTACAAGTATCCATAAAGCACGACATTGTTTGCTGTCTTATAAGCTGGTTCTCAGGCATATTTATTATTTAAGTATGTTCGCTACTCTTGTTTTTGACTTTTTGTCAGATAAATTCAGAATTCTCTAGTTTGACCCATGTAGTGCCAATTGAAGTTTTCCCCTACTTTTCTTTTCATAATTTTATTACATATAGTTTGAAGAGCCATTTTTGAAATCTTATAAAATCTTTGTTATTGTTTCATAGTTTTTGAAGGAAATAAGGTGCCCATGTAAAATGTAAGAAAAATCTAGAGAGAATCATTTCCCGCCAAATTTTCAATCGATTTTATATCAACAACAAGGACACAGACCTATCATTTTTTCTGATTTTTCAGTTCCGTTATTTATAAACTATCAATTCATAACAGTCGTTTAAAAAGATTGTTATTATAAAACAGAGGAGCGAACATCCTTAAGTCTTAAAATTAAGATCTTATTCTTAGTGCAGAGAGGTTTGTTTTTTTTAGTTTCTATCTTTGCAATAATCGATACGTTTGTAAACAATATACACCACATTATCTTTGAATTTATTTAAAGCGTGCGACGGTTTATTATCAATATGTGGTATGATTGCTTATTAGACAACTCTTCACCAAAGACCAGATGACGTACAAGTTGGCAACTATATGTCACCGTACGGCCTTTACCAATGAGCAAAACTAATGACGCAAATCAAGCTATAAAAGGCTCCGACATGACAAATGTAAAACAATTCAAACAAAAAAACTAACAACCTGACTAAGGTACAAAACAATCAACGAAAAACAAATACAATATACAGCTACTGTTTCTCGTTTCTCGTTTTTTTATATAGATTAGACCGTTGGTTTTCCTGTTTGAATGGTTTTACAGTAATCATTTTTGGGGCCCTTTATAGCTTGCTGTTCGGTGTGAGCCAAGGCTCCGTGTTGAAGGCCGTACTCTGACCTATAATGGTTTACTTTTACAAATTGTGACTTGGGTGGAGTGTTCTCTCATTGGCACTCATACCACATCTTCTTATATCTAACAAACAAAGCCACTGAGTTACAGGCTTCTGACATTGGGACAGGCACACACAGAAAACTCTTTTTATCATTCAAACGAATGTTTTTGTGTATTTTTTTTTAATTTAACGATTAACGTACAGTGAAAATAAATTTTGTTAACGTCGGTGTTATTATCGCCGCCATCTTGTTTACATTGGTTACGAAAAGTAGTTCGGTCAACGTCGTCTATCGAAAAATAACCAACGTCAAGATCAACTACCGGAAGTCCTCTCGACCAATCATATTGTAATAGGAATGGATTATTTCCCTTTTCATTACTTAATTATTTCAGGCTGTTTATTGATTTGCTTGATAATATTTCATTTATATTTGATTTATTCTATTTAGTATTCATATATTGAGCAAGACTGACATTTGAGTTCCTTGATTTTTGAATGTTGAATCGAATATGTCTTTACTTTCTTTTTATTAAATTGTTATTTGTTTTGCTGCTTTGAGTATTATTTGAAGTGCCTTGGAATATATCCCATACACTGTATCCAGAACCATCCCCTCACAATATCAACGTTTTCCCTAATATGCAAATCATATAAGAATTATGAAGGTATCAATAATTATTATTGAACCTAATATTCTCATAATATTAAAACAGACAACACTAAAACTATAAACGACGAAAGGACAAACAACAGTAACAAAATATTACATAAAAAACTAAAGATTAAACAATACGGACCAAACCAAAAACAGGGGATGACCTCAGGTCCTCTGGAAGGGTAAGCAGTTCCTATAAGTATCCAGATGTTCTGGTTACCCTGCTGACTCATCTGCTATTACTAATTGTGAATTTAGTTCAAACATACTTATTCGTCTTCCACAAATATATCATCATTCAAAGATAAAGTCTAATAGTAGAATTCGGGAATGAGCTAAACAGAGCTTGTATAAATCCGTTTCCTTTGTGGACTTTCCTTGGTTGAGCGATCACAAACATGTATAACCTCGCCACATTCTGTATGAGCCTGACCCAGGAACCTGTTTTACAGTAGTTGTTGTCGTTGGTTCATGTCTGTCATATTTGTATTTCGTAAATTGTTTTGTTATAAATTAGGCCGTTATTTTTCTCGTTTGAATTGTTTTAGATTTTCTCATGTAGGGGCCTTTTATATCCGATTATACGGTATGGGTTTTTCTCATTGTTAAAGGGCGTACGGTGGCCTATAGTTGTTTACTACCACTTTTTAATTCTGGTGAATAGTTGTCTCGTTGGCAATCATACCACATCTCTTCATTTTCATATTAGTTAAAAGATATTTATGCGTCACCATTACAATTATTTCATTATACATAAAAAAAGCATTGTATAATAGCAGGAATGGGAAACAAACTCTACATAGCTTACTAGAGATTTTACAATAAGTGTATGACTCTGACCCGAGTCCAAATACGAGTCAGAGGAAGACAATTTAAATGACGAGGGGGGGGATCTCAAAATAATAAAATTATTGTAAACATTGTACTTTAATCATTATAGTATTAATTGAAAAGTTGTTTTCGGCGATTGAAAAAACAATGACTACCGCAAACTTTAACCATGGCTTTAAGTGTGTGACGAGGAAACCTCCACCGAGTTCCAATGACTATATAACATTTCAATTCGCCAATAAAATGTTCAACGGAGACTCGGTCTCCTGCAATGAGTCTGTTGAGCCACCTACATTTTCTCTTTTTTTGTGTTCCAGCTTTCTAGTTATCAGCTGTCTGGTGTATGTCGTGTATGGCTAATGAAATAATTTAACCTCTTTATCGTGACGAGGGTCAGGATCAGGAGGGCACCCCACTCCTTTATGAGTAGTAGAGGTACCTGAACTTCATAAAATGGATAATGGGTTGATAATGGAAACATAAGTGCAGGCGATGCTAGAGCGAAATAAATTGCCACAGATAATGCTACAGAAAGAACTGCATATACTATTTATGATGCTCTTGTAAATCTTGACGCTACAAGACACCCCCCTCCCCCCCCCCCCCCCAAAAAAAAACCCCAAAAAAACAGAAAAACGAAAAAAGAAACAAAGAATCTTTAAATAAATGCAATTAGTTCGCAGTAACCATGAAAGATATAAAATATTTATTACAGAATAGATTCCAAAATTGTTTAAAAGTCTCGGAGTTGATTTAGATTATTCTTGCACCCGTTAAACAGTTATTCAGAAAACTTCATGTAGTTTTACTTTGCCTGCATGTACAATTCTTGCCAGATTTTTATAAAATGTATATGAAAGATGTATATCAGGAGAGGTGGGTCTCAGACGCTTTGGAAATCAATGTTGATTTTTAAAAGAGGTATGTCTCTTGGAGATACAAATTCTATAGAAAATTGCATTGTTAGTGCACTCACGAGTTCAATTCTTGCCAGGTATTTATAAAACTTGGTATTGCCCTTGGACAGATAAAATATGTGAAACGTGGGGGACATTGGAACTCTGTTCTTTTTTATTCTCATCAAAATCAATGCGAACAGGAGTTTGACTGACTCTATACAAACTTGCTCACGAGTTTGAAAGTCGTGCACACCATTTTGAAAGTCGTACGCACGAGTTTGAAAGTCGTGTGCATCATTTTTGAAAGTCGTGCGTACGATTTTTTAAACTGGTGCTCACGAGATTAAATCTCCGGCAAACAAAAATATTTATATTTACTTAGCACTTAAGGGGCTCCGTATTTTTCTCCAAGACTATAAACAGTGGAAATTAAACAAATAGCCCCAAAACAAAAACAAAATTAAAAAACTGATCAATAGTATTATCCTATTCCCGTTCAAATTATTCGTCAGTTATGAAAGGACCATTTTTTTAAATTTGAAAAGGCATTGTTTTTAATGTAATCGGTAAAAAGTATCATATTACTGGAGCAAGAAATATTTGTTGTGCAAATTTTTGAATTCTGAACATATCTGTTAGCGAGCTAAAACGAAAAAGCGTACTTTCTGCCCTTCAGTAAAAAAAAATCAATTGATTTGAGAAA
Source organism: Mytilus californianus (assembly GCF_021869535.1). NCBI lineage: Eukaryota > Metazoa > Mollusca > Bivalvia > Mytilida > Mytilidae > Mytilus > Mytilus californianus. Next base: position 349,995 of record NW_026262722.1, read on the forward strand.
TTTATTCTATCAACACACGGTAAAATTAATTTGCGTTCACATTATTTTGAGATCACCCCTATAGCTTACCTGTATGATTTGTAGTCGTACTATTAGAGATTTACAATAAGTGTCTGATTCCGACCCGAGTCCGTCTACGAGTCATAGTAAGACAGTTTAAATGACGGGGGCGATCTCAAACAATAAAAATATTGTAAACATTGTGCTTTAATCATTATAATTCTAATTGAAAAGTTGTGTTCTGCGATTTACAAAACTCCCACAAACTTCAATAATGGCTTTTAGTTTGTGAAGAGGATGCCTCCAAAGAGTTCCCATCACTTTATAGCATTTCAACTCGCCAATAACATGTTAAACGGAAACTCGGTATTTTGTTATAAGTCTGTTTAACTTTCTACACTTTCTCTTAAAATGTTCCGGCTATCTGGTTATCTGATGTCTGGTGTAAGGCGTCACAACAGGATAGCGGTTTGGATATATTTTATCACCAGGCTCAAGCTAGCAGCCACTCGCTAGCAGCCACTACGCTAGCAGCCAGGTTTCGGATATGTCTATGAAGCAAAAAGTTGCATCAGATTCAAACGTACTCAAAATGTTTTTATTAATATATAACTACTATACTACTAGTTTTTAATATATAATTAAGCAGTCGAAGACACTATTCAATGAATTTAAAAATTTCATTTCCTGTTCATTAACTTAAAGACAATATTAATCGTTTTAAATATACCAAACAGCGTACTGCACGCTTTAAATTTTTACTAGTCAACAGTTTTGAGTGTATATAGAATCGTAAATAATTATGAAATTATTGAAATGCTTGCAAAATTGCTTGTAACATGGAATCGACTAAGACATCAGAAATTATTTTTGTGATATTGTGTCAAATGGCTTTCCATATTCTCGGCATCCTGTCAAATAGTTCCTGAAAAGTTAAAATTGTTCTGCATTACAAGAATAGAAAGTTGCGCTCGTGCTTTAATATTTTTTTAATCAGACAAATATGTTTTAACGAAACATTCTATTTCTAAACCAGTTTACTTTTGATTAGACGAAAGGTTTATTTTTTGTACACAAAGTATGGTGGGCAAGGAAATTATTTATTATCTATTTAAAAAAAAGATCCGTGCTATACCCCGATTTTGAATTTTGGTCAAGCAGGCCCTAGGTCACAAGCTTCCGTTTGCACCTAGTGCGGAAAAAAGTATTGCCGTAGGGAATTTTTTATTAACTTTTCCGTATGGGTGGGGTAGGGTGTCCGACCCCAACTTTGGACCTGATTTAAAAAAAAACTAAGCCGAACCACACCCTGGATTTTTTCTCAAGTAAACCTCAGCTACTCAGCTTCACTTTGCACCTAGTGCAGAAAAAATATTGCCGTAGGGAATTTTTTATTAACTTTTCCGTATGGGTGGGGTAGGGTGTCCGACCCCAACTTTGGACGTGATTAAAAAAAAAACTAAGCCGAACCACACCCTGGATTTTTTCTCAAGTAAACCTCAGCTACTCAGCTTCACTTTGCACCTAGTGCGGAAAAAAGTATTGCCGTAGTGAATTTTTTATTAACTTTTCCGTATGGGTGGGGTAGGGTGTCCGACCCCAACTTTGGACCTGATTTAAAAAAAAACTAAGCCGAACTACACCCTGGATTTTTTCTCAAGTAAACCTCAGCTACTCAGCTTCACTTTGCACCTAGTGCGGAAAAAAGTATTGCCGTAGGGAATTTTTTATTAACTTTTCCGTATGGTTGGGGTAGACTAAAACTAGTATTATAAGACTCAAATGTTTTAAACTATATATATATAGCTTTTTATTTTAACATTCGAAAGCGTCAATGGCATAAGTACTATGAGCCGTTTTAGAGGCAATATCTATGAGGAGGAAAGATTAAAAATGACACTCCGTAAACTGTATGGACACCATCACGAATTGGGTGATCTATACGATGTGTTTGTGTCTAAACTAACTAACGACATTTTTACCACGTCTTAGATTGTGGTTTATCATCTACGTCGTCTGGTCTGACCGAACATGACCTATTCCCGAATATGACTTTTTTGACAGGTGTGAATTCGCATTGCTATAAGACGTGTCTCGGTATATATATATTTAACATTCGTGTATTTAAGGATGTTCACTCCTCTTGTTTTTGAATTTTTGCCAGATATTCGGAATCCTCTGGTAGTGCCATTAAAAAATTTTCCCCTGTTACACCTACTTTTCTTTTCATAATTTTATTATATATACTTTAAATAGCAATATTTGAAAGTACAATAAAATCCTTGTTATTTTTTTCATATTTTTTTAAAGAAAAAGGGTGCCAATGTTAAATGTATGAAAAGTCTAGAGAGAAATATTTCCCGCCAAATTTTCAAAGGCTTATATTATCTCCAAAACAAGCACACGGACCCTTCATTTTTTTTCTGCTATTTTAGTTCCTTTATTTATATACTATCAATTTATAACAGTCTTTTAAAGAGCTTGTTATTTTGAAACAGAGTAGCAAACATCCTTAATTATGATATTTCTTTTGTATGTTTGGTTGGATATTGTGTTATGTCTTATCGTTTATGGTTTGAATTCTATTTTTATTATCTATATGTATGAAACAGTTAAGATAATTAATTAGCTAGTTCATTTCTAAAGTTTTTTGTTTAAAACAGCTATATGCACAGGATTTATATGTTTTAAACATTTTTGATTTAAGTAGCAATATACAGTAAGGAAAAAAATTAAAATTTACTCTTCTAATTTTTACCATCCCCCTTTCCTTGCTTTCTTACAAATTACGCTACTGTTTGTGTCATATATGTGCATATTTATGTAATCAGTATCTTTCATAGATTTGATATCTAGTAGTTGAAATGGTTAAAAGTAATTTCTCTTTGATGTATCCATGGTAACAACCTGCATTTATTTGCTATAAAATATTGCAAAAAGGGGGGGGGGGGGGGGGTAGGGGGAGTAGGGGGAGTAAATATGTCACATATTTCCCAAAAATTTAGACACAAGTAGAATTTCCATCCATTGGAGTGATACCTTTTCAGCAATTGTTTACATGTATCTATCAAGAGATCAAATAAAAATCATATGTCTTTCGTCTCATTTTTTTTTAATTGCGTCAAACAGTTCGTGTGAAAAACGTCTTGGTAAACAGTTCACAAATTTCTGGACCTGTGGTTGGTTTTGCTATAAAAATACGGACAGTCAAACAGAAAATAGCCCATAAAACATGTAAAAATGATCTTGATGTTCTTATAAACCCACTTTGAAGGCTAAATTAGTCATCAGCTGTCTAGAATTGATTTTTTTTGCACAATATCTTTCATATTTGGAAAATACACCGGGCCTAAAATGCTAAACTATATCCTAGCTGTGTATTTCAACCTTAAAAGAAAAACCGACATGGTTAAAAAATACAAATTATTACACCAATAATAATACAATCCCATATTTATATTCTATTTTTAGAAATTTACTTTTGATAAAATAAACGTCACAAAAAATACGTCACGTTTTATGGCGTTGATACATTCGTGTGCCTTCAACGAGCGAGAAAATCCCGCACCCGGAGGTGGTCCTCGGCTGCCCCCTAAATAAAATTGTGTACTAGTTCAGTGAAAATGGACGTCACACTAAACTCCAAAACATATAAATCAACTAAAATTAAAAAACATACAAGACTAACAAAGGCCAGAGGCTCATCATAGATACCAGGATTTAAATTATGTACGCCAGACGCGCTTTTTGACTACAAAAGACTCTTCAGTGATGCTTGAATCATCAAGTCTAAAAAGACCAAATAAAGCTGAAGAGCATTGAGAACCAAAAAATTCCGAAATGGTTTATCAATACAGCTAAAGTAGGCTATTCCTGGTGTAGAAAATCCATAGTATTTCGAAAAATGTAAAGTTTTGTAAACAGTCAATTTATAATGATGACCATAACAATGATGATTCTTGTCAACACAGAGGGCAGTAATGTCAGATACCAATATTGGAAAATGTGGTTTAGACCTTTCTAAGAGTAGTCATAACTTGGGCATTTGACTAAAAAAAACGTAGGACACAGGTTTGATTTTTTTATTAGAGGGAATAAAAGCATTGACGTATGAAGTTAAATTTAGAGTGGATAAAGGTTCAGTTATATCAGATCTTTATATTTAACCTATAATGTAGACCTTCCGTTAGTCCTCCCACCTGTATCTTTTGGTCCAAGAGATCTGAGGTCACTGTCTTAAATTTGCATCATGTGTGGATCAAAATGGTGTCGAAGAAAACTTTTTAATTAAGTGATGGTAAGGGGTAGGTAATCTCAGACCCCAATTTGGATCCTATGATGTAAATCTTCTGTTGTTTAACCCATCTGGGCTTTTTGTCGATAAAACATTATAGTCTACCTTTCATATGCATGTAGTCCGGATACAAGTATTGCCATTGGAAATATTTTCGAATCAAATTTAGGCCGTAGGAAGGAGATGAGTATTATCAGACCCCGATATTGGATATGTGGTGAGATCTATCTTAGGTTTCCCCCTGTGTCTTTTGGTCAAGAGAACATTAGGACTGTAGCATAGAATTGACAGTTCGGCCGCACTAAAACATAGCACCGGTTTTTAAAACATAAACCCGTAACCCTCTACCTAAACCCTTAAAATAACAGCCAAGTTCGAAAAAAACAATTGACCTGACAGGAGAATGATAAAATGAAAAATACAATATGGAAATGACATCAACATATAAAGTTGAAAGCGAGAAAAGATTGAATATATACAGATGATCTGAACGGAAATGTCTCATGAGGCTATGAAATGTGCACTGTGATATCTCAGAAATTACAGAAGTGGATGGACAATTTTGAAATAGTAAATTGTTAATTCTTAGAAATAGAAGAAATGGAAATCACTAAAGTCTCAGCTTACAATATACTACACAACAAAATTAAATAAATTGGTGGGAACTTGTGTCAAAAGTAACGGTTTACAAATAGACCTACATTTTGATCTGTAAATAGTATCAGGGTTGGATTAAAATCATTAAGTAAACTTTAAAATGATAAAAAAAACTTTTTTGAAGAGGGGGGATAAAAAGATATACAATTACGACATGGTATTAACAAATACAATGGTGTTTGCTGTTGAAACAAAAAACCGTAGAAAGCTTTTGCTAGGAATCAGCTGCTTTAAAAAAATTAAAATATAGGGAAAGTTCAGACAATTGAACCAATTCAATCTAAAACTGACATAATGCTGGCGGAAAGAAACAGACATTTGTGGAACTTTTTTGTAAGTAGTCAAACCTAGAATAAACTCAAAGTCTAGATGGATCCAGAGACATTTTAAAATACCACACGTTTCAAAAGAATGGAAACTATAAATGGGGGTACTACGAAAATTGGCAAAAGTATATGTGATTTTGAATTGCATGTTTGAAAAGATGGTTGGTGATAAGAAGGAAGAAGAAGAAGCTTATATTCATTGCTGAACAAACATGACAAAGGCGATCAACTTTGAAGAGATGTTGAAAATGATGTAAACTTGATTTGGAGAGAAATTTGTAAGTTGGACATCAGACAAAAGTGGTTAGGCACTGACTGAGGAGATTAAAATAAAATTTGATATCGATAGATAAAGATCCATTATCGGATGTCAATACTAGGTCTTACCTAAGTGGCTGGCAGACAAGAAAGCCATCATTGATGTGAACCAAGACGAGCAATGTTTTATTTGGGCGATTTTGGTGTCGATACATTACGAATGGGTAGAACATAAAAGTGCTGACCGGGTAAACTAGTACCATCGATGGGCAGAAAAGTTCACGTTTGAAGGGATTGACTTCCCAGTGAATCTCAAGTTTGAGAAAACAATCCAATATATCAACTAGCGTGTATGGTTTAGAAAAGAAAAATACCTACCCACTCAGGATATATGATACTGACAAAAGAGAACAGAATGTGGACTTGTTGGAGTTTGAGAAAGAAGGATTGACACACCGCTATTATCTGATACCTAATCACTTGATCTAAAGTATCAACATATTTTATAGATCACCCCGGTTTTTTGTCAGTCTGATTTCGACTTATGAGTTTAACATGTTAAAATATCTCTTTGGTTTATTTCGCCTCTCTTTTAATCACTTCCAAAGTGAGCAGACCCTATCCAAGCAAAAAGAGAACAGTAATAACAAGATGATTGTTAAGTTACGATGACGGATCAAGGGGCCTACGATGATTTTGAAAACCATTTGAAATCAATGAAGGTTCCATTAATTCGATGTGTACGCAAGATTTGAGTGCTTTACTGATGACATGAAGTCGAAAACATTGTGAGGGATTGTAGTGAAAACAATGCAATTTTTTTTTTAAATCAAGGAACAGAATAAGATTCCAACTGAAGAAATCATGAATCGCTGGTGCCGAATGGATAACTTCAAACCCTACCAGAAGCACACATTGTACAGAATTTGCTATAGCATTAAGGGCTATAACGACAGGGTGTAATCTAGAGAACCAATTTTTTATACAACATGTTAAATGCAGAAAGAAAGGAACGATGTTACCAAGATCTTTGTGATTACTTGAATATGTACCAGAAAGATAATTATTGAATGTTCAAGGAGATGTCGGAGGAGAATGAATAAGCATTACAGCAGGCAACGATGTAACGGATCTGTTGAAAAACTAGGAGATGACAAAGTGATACATAACTGTCAATATACCGGGGATGCAGGGCGCAGCTCACTATGTGAAACCTAAAGAACAAGATACCCAAATTAATTCCGTTGATCTTCTACAACCAGACCGGGTACGACAGCCATTACATCATTACAAACATGGGAGTGAGTGGAGCACAGATTACTTACATACCCCAAAACGAAGAATTATACATTCCCTTTACAACCATTGTTGCGGTTGGTGAATTTAAAGGGGAGGAGGGGAAGATGTAGACAATGTACCGGGACTCGCGCTTTATTGACAGCCTGACATTAATAAAAGCAATTGTTCTTGTACTTGTAGAGAATAACACAACCGTCGCATTTCCAAACACACAGAAAGTGTTTGGAGAAATCAGGAATTCTAATGCAATTTTTATGTAACAATTTTTTCATTGGCTAAAAGTTACCATCAAATTCACAGTTGACATGGCGTAACTAAGGATGGAACCCGCCATTTTGAATTGCTTGGATCAATTACTATCAATAACTACAATATTATCGAAAATAAAACAACATCTACCTCAAAATCGCCGTTTTGATATGATTTTATCCAAAGTTTAATCGTAGAATTAACGTAATAACCTACAGTTTGTAAGTTTTCATTTGTATGACCATTTTCCGGATTTAGTTTTATTGTAAATTCCGGGTAACGGGAAATTTCTCCAAGCACTTTCTGTGTGTTTGAAAATACGACGGTTGGGTTATTTTCTGTAGACTTGCTTTCATAAATGACTGGCTGTTAATAAAGCGTAATGCCGGTACACTGTCTGCATCTTTCACTCCTCATCCCCATTTTGCTCTGCGACACTTTTTGTAAAACGAAATATATTTTTTGTTTGTTTTTGGGTATGTAAGTAATCTGTGATCTACTAACTCACATGTTTTCAATGAGGCGGTAGCTGTCGTACCCGGCCATGTTGTGGAAGATCACCAGAATGAATTCAGGTGCCTTGTATTTTAAGTTTCACTTGTGAACTGTGCCTTTGTAAACCCCGGTATGTTGACAGTTATCTTTCACTTTGTCATCTCCTAGTTTTTCTCAACATTCTTTGCCTGGTCGAACGCTTGTTTAATTTCTTTCGACATCTCCATGGTCATTATTATTATTTTTCTGGTACAGAGCTCAAAAATCTTCTTTAAATATATTCATAAGGATCTCGGCCACATCATCCCTCTATTTCTACATTGTACATGTTGAATAACAAACTGATATCTAGTGAACACCCTGTCGTCACAGTAATTTATGCAATAGAAAAAGGACGGTGTGTGCTTTTGGTAGGGTTTGGGGTCTGGTTTGCAGTCATACATTCGTCACCAGTAACTCATAATGTCTTCGGCCGGGATTTTATTCTTTCATTGAATTTTTTACAAAGTCTTGAATATGTTTTTATCTACTAATCCTCACAATGTTTTCGACTTGACGTCTTCAGTATAGCACTCAAATTCTACGTACACTACGAAATAATTAAATCTTCATTGATCTCATACGGTTTTGAAAATCTTGGCATCGTTACTTTCGTTGTCATCTTTTTTATTTTTGCTGAGATAGGGTCTGTTTACTTTGGAAGTGATTAAAAGAGAGGTGAAAAATACCAAAGGGATATATATACAAATAAGTTGAAAATAAACTGGCAATGCCATGGCAAAACACAAAATATGAGCAGGACACAATACACAACATAGAAAACTAAAGACTGATCAAAACGAACCCGACCAAAAACCAGGGGAAATCTCGGGTGCTTTGGAAGGGTAAACATCTCCTGCTCCACATGTAACATCCGTCGTGTTACTCCTATAAAATATTTTCATTGACTATATCAAGTGATTCTGTAGCACACGTTAGTTGATTCAATTTGGTAATTGACAGTTATCTAACCCTAAGACAGCAACAAATTCATCAACCATAAATCATTATAAAGTGTTCTTTACATTTTTTATACAGAGAACTGGGTTTTTTAAGTAAGAATCACCTAGATTGTATGGCAGAGCAAAGTTTTTACAAACTTTACGGATATGCATATAGATATGTATATAAATATGAAATTTTCTAACTCACTTTTTCCCTTTAAGATACTCTTGTATGGTATTTGACTGAAGTAGATTTTACGCAACCACATAAGCATACAACTACTAGATACTTCACTTCTTCACGGGAATGAAGAGTAGAAAAATTATCAGAAGTATTAGATAAATGAGTGAAATACAGATATTTAATATAGTACTCCCCACAAATCAATGTCTTATATGGGATTCGAAAAATGAACGAAAGACTTAAAAATTATAAACATCAGATAGGTCTTTTTGATGTATAAATTACTATATGAACCACAGGATATATAATGTGGTATTTTAATCAACATTCTTCCTTAGGAACTGGAACACACTGGGCATGGTGATTTAAAATATATATATTGTGATTATAATGAACTTCAACACCCCGAGAAATCGATTGAGTATTTACAATTATAAATTGACTAAAACATAGATGAACTACAAAAACGCGACACAGAAGTGTGTGAAAATATTTGTTTGAACGTTTTGAAAATGCTTTCAGATAGTCAACCGTTTGATGAAGTGACGTTTTGATTAAAATTATGAAAAAGAAAGATGGTAGATTAGTTTATAATTGTTAAAGACGAGCGAGCATTGTTACTCTTTTCCTGAACATCGATGGTAAAACGAATGCAAACCGGATTATGCAGAACCACTCAATTAGTAATATCTCCGAGCAAAATAAGGAGATGCACCGATGAAGAAAGGCTAGTATACAGAGAATTTGCTCGAATTGGTCGCAAACATGAAAAAAAAAAAAAATTAAAAAATTGTTAAAAGCATGTTATCGATGAATTCAGAAATCAAGGAAAACATCGATGTGATTGTTCAATTGAAACTTACGGATAAACCTAAACAATCACTTACAACCGAAGATGACAAGATAGAGGTAAAAAAAACCATCAAAGTCCTTTTTTACATACCAGGTGCAAACAGAAGTTAGGGAACTAATACCTATCATTTCTTATACCTATACCAAACCAATTGCAACTAAAATTTTCAATTACAAACGCGTGTTGCAGGATCTCAATATTGACGACTTCAAGTCTAAACCTTGCTGATTGCACCTGTGCTAGTTCCCGATTCATATATAATCCGGCTGACCATGTTATTACTGGTGACCTAAACATTGTCAATAACACTTCTCTGCGAAATGTGTTATCCAAAGGCCCGAAATATCGTGAGCCTTAATCCATCAATTGGAAACACAACTTCAAAATACTGATGGATTCAGTCGAGAATTATGCCAGGCAATGGGTTACATGCGAGAAAGAAGACGTAGATACTCTTTCCGAATGGATTAAGGTTGTGAGGTCGTTAATACAAATCAGAATTAAGAAACTGAATGGTCTATTAATACCCATGCTACATCAATCTTTAAAGACCCAAATGTTGCTATACACTTGTCCTACCTCCATGACAAATATGTTGTTGTCCCCGTAGATAAAGACATCGTTTTTGTGTGTAAATCACATTACATAAACTGCTTGATAAATGAATAGGTATTGACAATTCACTTGGAAACTCAACATATACCCCCACGACACTTACTAAAAAGGAAATCCTGGATAATCATAGGTCTGTTCTATGTTCCTTTGGAATCTTCAACCAAAGGTGAAGAACTGGATCTTCCATAACTGTATTGGATACCTAAACTACATAAGTGTCCTTACAAACAACGGTATATTGCTGGGTCTTCCAAGTGCTCCACGAAACCTCTTTCTAAATTATTTACATCAATTTTATCAGCAATCAAAGCCGGGCTTCAAAGTTATTGTAAAACTACCTATTCAAGAGGTGGCGTGAATCATATGTGGATACTAAAAAATTCCAAAGATCTTTTAGAGTACATACAATCTAAGACTCTTTCATCTTGCAATAGTATTATAACATTTGACTTTTCTACATTTTACACAAGTATTCCCCATTCCAAACTAAAAGACAAATTGAAAGAGTTGGTCCTGCTTTGTTTCATAAAAAAGAATGGCCAACGTTGATACAAGTATAATGTCTAAGGGATGGATAAATCCTACTTTGTAAAAAATCACTCTGATTCTAACAAAAAGTTCTCTGATAATGACATTATCAGGATGCTTGATTTCTTGATTGACAACATATTTGAAATAAAAATTCCCTACGGCAATACTTTTTTCCGCACTAGGTGCAAAGTGAAGCTGAGTAGCTGAGGTTTACTTGTGTAAAAATCCAGGGTGTGGTTCGGCTTAGTTTTTTTTTAAATCAGGTCCAAAGTTGGGGTCGGACACCCTACCCCACCCATACGGAAAAGTTAATAAAAAATTCCCTACGGCAATACTTTTTTCCGGACTAGGTGCAAAGTGAAGCTGAGTAGCTGAGGTTTACTTGAAAAAAAATCCAGGGTGTGGTTCGGCTTAGTTTTTTTTCAAATCAGGTCCAAAGTTGGGGTCGGACACCCTACCCCATCCATACGGAAAAGTTAATAAAAAATTCCCTACGGCAATACTTTTTTCCGCACTAGGTGCAAAGTGACGCTGAGTAGCTGAGGTTTACTTGAGAAAAAATCCAGGGTGTGGTTCGGCTTAGTTTTTTTGCAAATCAGGTCCAAAGTTGGGGTCGGACACCCTACCCCACCCATACGGAAAAGTTGATAAAAAATTCCCTACGGCAATACTTTTTTCCGCACTAGGTGCAAAGTGAAGCTTAGTAGCTGAGGTTTACTTGAGAAAAAATCCAGGGTGTGGTTCGGCTTAGTTTTTTTTTAAATCAGGTCCAAAGTTGGGGTCGGACACCCTACCCCACCCATACGGAAAAGTTAATAAACAATTCCCTACGGCAATACTTTTTTCCGCACTAGATGCAAAGTGAAGCTGAGTAGCTGAGGTTTACTTGAGAAAAAATCCAGGGTGTGATTCGGCTTAGTTTTTTTTTCAAATCAGGTCCAAAGTTGGGGTCGGACACCCTACCCCACCCATACGGAAAAGTTAATAAAAAATTCCCTACGGCAATACTTTTTTCCGCACTAGGTGCAAAGTGAAGCTGAGTAGCTGAGGTTTACTTGAGAAAAAATCCAGGGTGTGGTTAGGCTTATTTTTTTTTTAAATCAGGTCCAAATTTGGGGTCGGACACCCTACCCCACCCATACGGAAAAGTTAATAAAAAATTCCCTACGGCAACACTTTTTTCCGCACTAGATGCAAAGTGAAGCTGAGTAGCTGAGGTTTACTTGAGAAAAAATCCAGGGTGTGGTTCGGCTTAGTTTTTTTTTAAATCAGGTCCAAAGTTGGGGTCGGACACCCTACCCCACCCATACGGAAAAGTTAATAAAAAATTCCCTACGGCAATACTTTTTTCCGCACTAGGTGCAAAGTGAAGCTGAGTATCTGAGGTTTACTTGAGAAAAAATCCAGGGTGTGATTCGGATTAGTTTTTTTTTCAAATCAGGTCCAAAGTTGGGGTCGGACACCCTACCCCACCCATACGGAAAAGTTAATACAAAATTCCCTACGGCAATACTTTTTTCCGCACTAGGTGCAAAGTGAAGCTGAGTAGCTGTGGTTTACTTGAGAAAAATTCCAGGGTGTGGTTCGGATAAGTTTTTTTTAAATCAGGTCCAAAGTTGGGGTCGGACACCCTACCCCACCCATACGGAAAAGTTAATAAAAAATTCCCTACGGCAATACTTTTTTCCGCACTAGGTGCAAAGTGAAGCTGAGTAGCTGAGGTTTACTTGAGAAAAAATCCAGGGTGTGGTTCGGCTTAGTTTTTTTTTAAATCAGGTCCAAAGTTGGGGTCGGACACCCTACCCCACCCATACGGAAAAGTTAATAAAAAATTCCCTACGGCAATACTTTTTTCCGGACTAGGTGCAAAGTGAAGCTGAGTAGCTGAGGTTTACTTGAAAAAAAATCCAGGGTGTGGTTCGGCTTAGTTTTTTTTCAAATCAGGTCCAAAGTTGGGGTCGGACACCCTACCCCATCCATACGGAAAAGTTAATAAAAAATTCCCTACGGCAATACTTTTTTCCGCACTAGGTGCAAAGTGACGCTGAGTAGCTGAGGTTTACTTGAGAAAAAATCCAGGGTGTGGTTCGGCTTAGTTTTTTTGCAAATCAGGTCCAAAGTTGGGGTCGGACACCCTACCCCACCCATACGGAAAAGTTGATAAAAAATTCCCTACGGCAATACTTTTTTCCGCACTAGGTGCAAAGTGAAGCTTAGTAGCTGAGGTTTACTTGAGAAAAAATCCAGGGTGTGGTTCGGCTTAGTTTTTTTTTAAATCAGGTCCAAAGTTGGGGTCGGACACCCTACCCCACCCATACGGAAAAGTTAATAAAAAATTCCCTACGGCAATACTTTTTTCCGCACTAGGTGCAAAGTGACGCTGAGTAGCTGAGGTTTACTTGAGAAAAAATCCAGGGTGTGGTTCGGATAAGTTTTTTTTAAATCAGGTCCAAAGTTGGGGTCGGACACCCTACCCCACCCATACGGAAAAGTTAATAAAAAATTCCCTACGGCAATACTTTTTTCCGCACTAGGTGCAAAGTGAAGCTGAGTAGCTGAGGTTTACTTGAGAAAAAATCCAGGGTGTGGTTCGGCTTAGTTTTTTTTTAAATCAGGTCCAAAGTTGGGGTCGGACACCCTACCCCACCCATACGGAAAAGTTAATAAAAAATTCCCTACGGCAATACTTTTTTCCGGACTAGGTGCAAAGTGAAGCTGAGTAGCTGAGGTTTACTTGAAAAAAAATCCAGGGTGTGGTTCGGCTTAGTTTTTTTTCAAATCAGGTCCAAAGTTGGGGTCGGACACCCTACCCCATCCATACGGAAAAGTTAATAAAAAATTCCCTACGGCAATACTTTTTTCCGCACTAGGTGCAAAGTGACGCTGAGTAGCTGAGGTTTACTTGAGAAAAAATCCAGGGTGTGGTTCGGCTTAGTTTTTTTGCAAATCAGGTCCAAAGTTGGGGTCGGACACCCTACCCCACCCATACGGAAAAGTTGATAAAAAATTCCCTACGGCAATACTTTTTTCCGCACTAGGTGCAAAGTGAAGCTTAGTAGCTGAGGTTTACTTGAGAAAAAATCCAGGGTGTGGTTCGGCTTAGTTTTTTTTTAAATCAGGTCCAAAGTTGGGGTCGGACACCCTACCCCACCCATACGGAAAAGTTAATAAACAATTCCCTACGGCAATACTTTTTTCCGCACTAGATGCAAAGTGAAGCTGAGTAGCTGAGGTTTACTTGAGAAAAAATCCAGGGTGTGATTCGGCTTAGTTTTTTTTTCAAATCAGGTCCAAAGTTGGGGTCGGACACCCTACCCCACCCATACGGAAAAGTTAATAAAAAATTCCCTACGGCAATACTTTTTTCCGCACTAGGTGCAAAGTGAAGCTGAGTAGCTGAGGTTTACTTGAGAAAAAATCCAGGGTGTGGTTAGGCTTATTTTTTTTTTAAATCAGGTCCAAAGTTGGGGTCGGACACCCTACCCCACCCATACGGAAAAGTTAATAAAAAATTCCCTACGGCAACACTTTTTTCCGCACTAGATGCAAAGTGAAGCTGAGTAGCTGAGGTTTACTTGAGAAAAAATCCAGGGTGTGGTTCGGCTTAGTTTTTTTTTAAATCAGGTCCAAAGTTGGGGTCGGACACCCTACCCCACCCATACGGAAAAGTTAATAAAAAATTCCCTACGGCAATACTTTTTTCCGCACTAGGTGCAAAGTGAAGCTGAGTAGCTGAGGTTTACTTGAGAAAAAATCCAGGGTGTGATTCGGATTAGTTTGTTTTTCAAATCAGGTCCAAAGTTGGGTCGGACACCCTACCCCACCCATACGGAAAAGTTAATACAAAATTCCCTACGGCAATACTTTTTTCCGCACTAGGTGCAAAGTGAAGCTGAGTAGCTGTGGTTTACTTGAGAAAAATTCCAGGGTGTGGTTCGGATAAGTTTTTTTTAAATCAGGTCCAAAGTTGGGGTCGGACACCCTACCCCACCCATACGGAAAAGTTAATAAAAAATTCCCTACGGCAATACTTTTTTCCGCACTAGGTGCAAAGTGAAGCTGAGTAGCTGAGGTTTACTTGAGAAAAAATCCAGGGTGTGGTTCGGCTTAGTTTTTTTTAAAATCAGGTCCAAAGTTGGGGTCGGACACCCTACCCCACCCATACGGAAAAGTTAATAAAAAATTCCCTACGGCAATACTTTTTTCTGCACTAGGTGCAAAGTGAAGCTGAGTAGCTGAGGTTTACTTGAGAAAAAATCCAGGGTGTGGTTCGGCTTAGTTTTTTTTTAAATCAGGTCCAAAGTTGGGGTCGGACACCCTACCCCACCCATACGGAAAAGTTAATAAAAATTCCCTACGGCAATACTTTTTTCCGCACTAGGTGCAAAGTGAAGCTGAGTAGCTGAGGTTTACTTGAGAAAAAATCCAGGGTGTGATTCGGCTTAGTTTTTTTTTCAAATCAGGTCCAAAGTTGGGGTCGGACACCCTACCCCACCCATACGGAAAAGTTGATAAAAAATTCCCTACGGCAACACTTTTTTCCGCACTAGGTGCAAAGTGACGCTGAGTAGCTGAGGTTTACTTGAGAAAAAATCCAGGGTGTGGTTCGGCTTAGTTTTTTTTTAAATCAGGTCCAAAGTTGGGGTCGGACACCCTACCCCACCCATACGGAAAAGTTAATAAAAAATTCCCTACGGCAATACTTTTTTCCGCACTAGGTGCAAAGTGAAGCTGAGTAGCTGAGGTTTACTTGAGAAAAAATCCAGGGTGTGGTTCGGCTTAGTTTTTTTTTAAATCAGGTCCAAAGTTGGGGTCGGACACCCTACCCCACCCATACGGAAAAGTTAATAAAAAATTCCCTACGGCAGTACTTTTTTCCGCACTAGGTGCAAAGTGAAGCTGAGTAGCTGAGGTTTACTTGAGAAAAAATCCAGGTTGTGGTTCGGCTTAGTTTTTTTTTTCAAATCAGGTCCAAAGTTGGGGTCGGACACCCTACCCCACCCATACGGAAAAGTTGATAAAAAATTCCCTACGGCAATACTTTTTTCTGCACTAGGGGCAAAGTGAAGCTGAGTAGCTGAGGTTTACTTGAGAAAAAATCCAGGGTGTGGTTCGGCTTAGTTTTTTTTTAAATCAGGTCCAAAGTTGGGGTCGGACACCCTACCCCACCCATACGGAAAATTTAATAAAAAATTCCCTACGGCAATACTTTTTTCCGCACTAGGTGCAAAGTGAAGCTGAGTAGCTGAGGTTTACTTGAGAAAAAATCCAGGGTGCGATTCGGCTTAGTTTTTTTTTTCAAATCAGGTCCAAAGTTGGGGTCGGACACCCTACCCCACCCATACGGAAAAGTTAATAAAAAATTCCCTACGGCAATACTTTTTTCCGCACTAGGTGCAAAGTGAAGCTGAGTAGCTGAGGTTTACTTGAGAAAAAATCCAGGGTGTGGTTCGGCTTAGATTTTTTTAAATCAGGTCCAAAGTTGGGGTCGGACACCCTACCCCACCCATACGGAAAATTTAATAAAAAATTCCCTACGGCAATACTTTTTCCGCACTAGGTGCAAAGTGAAGCTGAGTAGCTGAGGTTTACTTGAGAAAAAATTCAGGGTGTGGTTCGGCTTAGTTTTTTTTTTTAAATCAGGTCCAAAGTTGGGGTCGGACACCCTACCCCACCCATACGGAAAAGTTAATTAAAAAACCCTACGGCAATACTTTTTTCTGCACTAGGTGCAAACTGAAGCTGAGTAGCTGAGGTTTACTTGAGAAAAAATCCAGGGTGTGGTTCGGCTTAGTTTTTTTTTCAAATCAGGTCCAAAGTTGTGGTCGGACACCCTACCCCACCCATACGGAAAAGTTAATAAAAAATTCCCTACGGCAATACTTTTTTCCGCACTAGGTGCAAAGTGAAGCTGAGTAGCTGAGATTTACTTGAGAAAAAATCCAGGGTGTTTTTCAGATTAGTTTTTTTTTCAAATCAGGTCCAAAGTTGGGGTCGGACACCCTACCCCACCCATACGGAAAAGTTAATAAAAAATTCCCTACGGCAATTCTTTTTTCCGCACTAGGTGCAAAGTGAAGCTGAGTAGCTGTGGTTTACTTGAGAAAAATTCCAGGGTGTGGTTCGGCTTAGTTTTTTTTAAAATCAGGTCCAAAGTTGGGGTCGGACACCCTACCCCACCCATACGGAAAAGTTAATAAAAAATTCCCTACGCAACACTTTTTTCCGCACTAGGAGCAAAGTGAAGCTGAGTAGCTGAGGTTGACTTGAGAAAAAATCCAGGGTGTGGTTTGGCTTAGTTTTTTTTCAAATCAGGTCCAAAGTCGGGGTCGGACACCCTACCCAACCCATACGGAAAAGTTAATAAAAAATTCCCTACGGCAATACTTTTTTCCGCACTAGGTGCAAAGTGAAGCTGAGTAACTGAGGTTTACTTGAGAAAAAATCCAGGGTGTGGTTCGGCTTAGTTTTTTTTTAAATCAGGTCCAAAGTTGGGGTCGGACACCCTACCCCACCCATACGGAAAAGTTAATAAAAAATTCCCTACGACAGTACTTTTTTCCGCACTAGGTGCAAAGTGAAGCTGAGTAGCTGAGGTTTACTTGAGAAAAAATCCAGGTTGTGGTTCGGCTTAGTTTTTTTTTTCAAATCAGGTCCAAAGTTGGGGTCGGACACCCTACCCCACCCATACGGAAAAGTTGATAAAAAATTCCCTACGGCAATACTTTTTTCTGCACTAGGTGCAAAGTGAAGCTGAG
The DNA here is from genome assembly GCF_021869535.1 of Mytilus californianus. Taxonomy (NCBI): domain Eukaryota; kingdom Metazoa; phylum Mollusca; class Bivalvia; order Mytilida; family Mytilidae; genus Mytilus; species Mytilus californianus. Next base: position 367,497 of record NW_026262722.1, read on the forward strand.
TAGCTGAGGTTTACTTGAGAAAAAATCCAGGGTGTGGTTCGGCTTAGTTTTTTTTTAAATCAGGTCCAAAGTTGGGGTCGGACACCCTACCCCACCTATACGGAAAATTTAATAAAAAATTCCCTACTGCAATACTTTTTTCCGCACTAGGTGCAAAGTGAAGCTGAGTAGCTGAGGTTTACTTGAGAAAAAATCCAGGGTGTGGTTCGGCTTAGTTTTTTTTTAAATCAGGTCCAAAGTTGGGGTCGGACACCCTACCCCACCCATACGGAAAATTTAATAAAAAATTCCCTACGGCAATACTTTTTTCCGCACTAGGTGCAAAGTGAAGCTGAGTAGCTGAGGTTTACTTGAGAAAAAATCCAGGGTGTGATTCGGCGTAGTTTTTTTTTCAAATCAGGTCCAAAGTTGGGGTCGGACACCCTACACCACCCATACGGAAAAGTTAATAAAAAATTCCCTACGGCAATACTTTTTTCCGCACTAGGTGCAAAGTGAAGCTGAGTAGCTGAGGTTTACTTGAGAAAAAATCCAGGGTGTGATTCGGCTTAGTTTTTTTTTCAAATCAGGTCCAAAGTTGGGGTCGGACACCCTACCCCACCCATACGGAAAAGTTAATAAAAAATTCCCTACGGCAATACTTTTTTCCGCACTAGGTGCAAAGTGAAGCTGAGTAGCTGAGGTTTACTTGAGAAAAAATCCAGGGTGTGGTTCGGCTTAGATTTTTTTAAATCAGGTCCAAAGTTGGGGTCGGACACCCTACCCCACCCATACGAAAAATTTAATAAAAAATTCCCTACGGCAATACTTTTTCCGCACTAGGTGCAAAGTGAAGCTGAGTAGCTGAGGTTTACTTGAGAAAAAATCCAGGGTGTGGTTCGGCTTAGTTTTTTTTTAAATCAGGTCCAAAGTTGGGGTCGGATACCCTACCCCACCCATACGGAAAAGTTAATAAAAAATTCCCTACGGCAGTACTTTTTTCCGCACTAGGTGCAAAGTGAAGCTGAGTAGCTGAGGTTTACTTGAGAAAAAATCCAGGTTGTGGTTCGGCTTAGTTTTTTTTTCTTCAAATCAGGTCCAAAGTTGGGGTCGCACACCCTACCCCACCCATACGGAAAAGTTGATAAAAAATTCCCTACGGCAATACTTTTTTCTGCACTAGGTGCAAAGTGAAGCTGAGTAGCTGAGGTTTACTTGAGAAAAAATCCAGGGTGTGGTTCGGCTTAGTTTTTTTTTAAATCAGGTCCAAAGTTGGGGTCGGACACCCTACCCCACCCATACGGAAAATTTAATAAAAAATTCCCTACGGCAATACTTTTTTCCGCACTAGGTGCAAAGTGAAGCTGAGTAGCTGAGGTTTACTTGAGAAAAAATCCAGGGTGTGATTCGGCTTAGTTTTTTTTTCAAATCAGGTCCAAAGTTGGGGTCGGACACCCTACCCCACCCATACGGAAAAGTTAATAAAAAATTCCCTACGGCAATACTTTTTTCCGCACTAGGTGCAAAGTGAAGCTGAGTAGCTGAGGTTTACTTGAGAAAAAATCCAGGGTGTGATTCGGCTTAGTTTTTTTTTCAAATCAGGTCCAAAGTTGGGGTCGGACACCCTACCCCACCCATACGGAAAAGTTAATAAAAAATTCCCTACGGCAATACTTTTTTCCGCACTAGGTGCAAAGTGAAGCTGAGTAGCTGAGGTTTACTTGAGAAAAAATCCAGGGTGTGATTCGGCTTAGTTTTTTTTTCAAATCAGGTCCAAAGTTGGGGTCGGACACCCTACCCCACCCATACGGAAAAGTTAATAAAAAATTCCCTACGGCAATACTTTTTTCCGCACTAGGTGCAAAGTGAAGCTGAGTAGCTGAGGTTTACTTGAGAAAAAATCCAGGGTGTGGTTCGGCTTAGATTTTTTTAAATCAGGTCCAAAGTTGGGGTCGGACACCCTACCCCACCCATACGGAAAATTTAATAAAAAATTCCCTACGGCAAAACTTTTTCCGCACTAGGTGCAAAGTGAAGCTGAGTAGCTGAGGTTTACTTGAGAAAAAATCCAGGGTGTGGTTCGGCTTAGTTTTTTTTTAAATCAGGTCCAAAGTTGGGGTCGGACACCCTACCCCACCCATACGGAAAAGTTGATAAAAAATTCCCTACGGCAATACTTTTTTCTGCACTAGGTGCAAAGTGAAGCTGAGTAGCTGAGGTTTACTTGAGAAAAAATCCAGGGTGTGGTTCGGCTTAGTTTTTTTTTTAAATCAGGTCCAAAGTTGGGGTCGGACACCCTACCCCACCCATACGGAAAATTTAATAAAAAATTCCCTACGGCAATACTTTTTTCCGCACTAGGTGCAAAGTGAAGCTGAGTAGCTGAGGTTTACTTGAGAAAAAATCCAGGGTGTGATTCGGCTTAGTTTTTTTTTTCAAATCAGGTCCAAAGTTGGGGTCGGACACCCTACCCCACCCATACGGAAAAGTTGATAAAAAATTCCCTACGGCAATACTTTTTTCTGCACTAGGTGCAAAGTGAAGCTGAGTAGCTGAGGTTTACTTGAGAAAAAATCCAGGGTGTGGTTCGGCTTAGTTTTTTTTTTAAATCAGGTCCAAAGTTGGGGTCGGACACCCTACCCCACCCATACGGAAAATTTAATAAAAAATTCCCTACGGCAATACTTTTTTCCGCACTAGGTGCAAAGTGAAGCTGAGTAGCTGAAGTTTACTTGAGAAAAAATCCAGGGTGTGATTCGGCTTAGTTTTTTTTTCAAATCAGGTCCAAAGTTGGGGTCGGACACCCTACCCCGACCATACGGAAAAGTTAATAAAAAATTCCCTACGGCAATACTTTTTTCCGCACTAGGTGCAAAGTAAAGCTGAGTAGCTGAGGTTTACTTGAGAAAAAATCCAGGGTGTGATTCGGCTTAGTTTTTTTTTCAAATCAGGTCCAAAGTTGGGATCGGACACCCTACCCCACCCATACGGAAAAGTTAATAAAAAATTCCCTACGGCAATACTTTTTTCCGCACTAGGTGCAAAGTGAAGCTGAGTAGCTGAGGTTTACTTGAGAAAAAATCCAGGGTGTGGTTCGGCTTAGATTTTTTTAAATCAGGTCCAAAGTTGGGGTCGGACACCCTACCCCACCCATACGGAAAATTTAATAAAAAATTCCCTACGGCAATACTTTTTCCGCACTAGGTGCAAAGTGAAGCTGAGTAGCTGAGGTTTACTTGAGAAAAAATCCAGGGTGTGGTTCGGCTTAGTTTTTTTTTAAATCAGGTCCAAAGTTGGGGTCGGATACCCTACCCCACCCATACGGAAAAGTTAATAAAAAATTCCCTACGGCAGTACTTTTTTCCGCACTAGGTGCAAAGTGAAGCTGAGTAGCTGAGGTTTACTTGAGAAAAAATCCAGGTTGTGGTTCGGCTTAGTTTTTTTTTCTTCAAATCAGGTCCAAAGTTGGGGTCGCACACCCTACCCCACCCATACGGAAAAGTTGATAAAAAATTCCCTACGGCAATACTTTTTTCTGCACTAGGTGCAAAGTGAAGCTGAGTAGCTGAGGTTTACTTGAGAAAAAATCCAGGGTGTGGTTCGGCTTAGTTTTTTTTTAAATCAGGTCCAAAGTTGGGGTCGGACACCCTACCCCACCCATACGGAAAATTTAATAAAAAATTCCCTACGGCAATACTTTTTTCCGCACTAGGTGCAAAGTGAAGCTGAGTAGCTGAGGTTTACTTGAGAAAAAATCCAGGGTGTGATTCGGCTTAGTTTTTTTTTCAAATCAGGTCCAAAGTTGGGGTCGGACACCCTACCCCACCCATACGGAAAAGTTAATAAAAAATTCCCTACGGCAATACTTTTTTCCGCACTAGGTGCAAAGTGAAGCTGAGTAGCTGAGGTTTACTTGAGAAAAAATCCAGGGTGTGATTCGGCTTAGTTTTTTTTTCAAATCAGGTCCAAAGTTGGGGTCGGACACCCTACCCCACCCATACGGAAAAGTTAATAAAAAATTCCCTACGGCAATACTTTTTTCCGCACTAGGTGCAAAGTGAAGCTGAGTAGCTGAGGTTTACTTGAGAAAAAATCCAGGGTGTGATTCGGCTTAGTTTTTTTTTCAAATCAGGTCCAAAGTTGGGGTCGGACACCCTACCCCACCCATACGGAAAAGTTAATAAAAAATTCCCTACGGCAATACTTTTTTCCGCACTAGGTGCAAAGTGAAGCTGAGTAGCTGAGGTTTACTTGAGAAAAAATCCAGGGTGTGGTTCGGCTTAGATTTTTTTAAATCAGGTCCAAAATTGGGGTCGGACACCCTACCCCACCCATACGGAAAATTTAATAAAAAATTCCCTACGGCAAAACTTTTTCCGCACTAGGTGCAAAGTGAAGCTGAGTAGCTGAGGTTTACTTGAGAAAAAATCCAGGGTGTGGTTCGGCTTAGTTTTTTTTTAAATCAGGTCCAAAGTTGGGGTCGGACACCCTACCCCACCCATACGGAAAAGTTGATAAAAAATTCCCTACGGCAATACTTTTTTCTGCACTAGGTGCAAAGTGAAGCTGAGTAGCTGAGGTTTACTTGAGAAAAAATCCAGGGTGTGGTTCGGCTTAGTTTTTTTTTTAAATCAGGTCCAAAGTTGGGGTCGGACACCCTACCCCACCCATACGGAAAATTTAATAAAAAATTCCCTACGGCAATACTTTTTTCCGCACTAGGTGCAAAGTGAAGCTGAGTAGCTGAGGTTTACTTGAGAAAAAATCCAGGGTGTGATTCGGCTTAGTTTTTTTTTCAAATCAGGTCCAAAGTTGGGGTCGGACACCCTACCCCACCCATACGGAAAAGTTGATAAAAAATTCCCTACGGCAATACTTTTTTCTGCACTAGGTGCAAAGTGAAGCTGAGTAGCTGAGGTTTACTTGAGAAAAAATCCAGGGTGTGGTTCGGCTTAGTTTTTTTTTTAAATCAGGTCCAAAGTTGGGGTCGGACACCCTACCCCACCCATACGGAAAATTTAATAAAAAATTCCCTACGGCAATACTTTTTTCCGCACTAGGTGCAAAGTGAAGCTGAGTAGCTGAAGTTTACTTGAGAAAAAATCCAGGGTGTGATTCGGCTTAGTTTTTTTTTCAAATCAGGTCCAAAGTTGGGGTCGGACACCCTACCCCACCCATACGGAAAAGTTAATAAAAAATTCCCTACGGCAATACTTTTTTCCGCACTAGGTGCAAAGTAAAGCTGAGTAGCTGAGGTTTACTTGAGAAAAAATCCAGGGTGTGATTCGGCTTAGTTTTTTTTTCAAATCAGGTCCAAAGTTGGGATCGGACACCCTACCCCACCCATACGGAAAAGTTAATAAAAAATTCCCTACGGCAATACTTTTTTCCGCACTAGGTGCAAAGTGAAGCTGAGTAGCTGAGGTTTACTTGAGAAAAAATCCAGGGTGTGGTTCGGCTTAGATTTTTTTAAATCAGGTCCAAAGTTGGGGTCGGACACCCTACCCCACCCATACGGAAAATTTAATAAAAAATTCCCTACGGCAATACTTTTTCCGCACTAGGTGCAAAGTGAAGCTGAGTAGCTGAGGTTTACTTGAGAAAAAATCCAGGGTGTGGTTCGGCTTAGTTTTTTTTTAAATCAGGTCCAAAGTTGGGGTCGGACACCCTACCCCACCCATACGGAAAAGTTAATAAAAAATTCCCTACGGCAGTACTTTTTTCCGCACTAGGTGCAAAGTGAAGCTGAGTAGCTGAGGTTTACTTGAGAAAAAATCCAGGGTGTGGTTCGGCTTAGTTTTTTTTTCAAATCAGGTCCAAAGTTGGGGTCGGACACCCTACCCCACCCATACGGAAAAGTTGATAAAAAATTCCCTACGGCAATACTTTTTTCTGCACTAGGTGCAAAGTGAAGCTGAGTAGCTGAGGTTTACTTGAGAAAAAATCCAGGGTGTGGTTCGGCTTAGTTTTTTTTTTTAAATCAGGTCCAAAGTTGGGGTCGGACACCCTACCCCACCCATACGGAAAATTTAATAAAAAATTCCCTACGGCAATACTTTTTTCCGCACTAGGTGCAAAGTGAAGCTGAGTAGCTGAGGTTTACTTGAGAAAAAATCCAGGGTGTGATTCGGCTTAGTTTTTTTTCAAATCTGGTCCAAAGTTGGGGTCGGACACCCTACCCCACCCATACGGAAAAGTTAATAAAAAATTCCCTACGGCAATACTTTTTTCCGCACTAGGTGCAAAGTGAAGCTGAGTAGCTGAGGTTTACTTGAGAAAAAATCCAGGGTGTGGTTCGGCTTAGATTTTTTTAAATCAGGTCCAAAGTTGGGGTCGGACACCCTACCCCACCCATACGGAAAATTTAATAAAAAATTCCCTACGGCAATACTTTTTCCGCACTAGGTGCAAAGTGAAGCTGATTAGCTGAGGTTTACTTGAGAAAAAATCCAGGGTGTGGTTCGGCTTAGTTTTTTTTTAAATCAGGTCCAAAGTTGGGGTCGGACACCCTACCCCACCCATACGGAAAAGTTAATAAAAAATTTCCTACGGCAGTACTTTTTTCCGCACTAGGTGCAAAGTAAAGCTTAGTAGCTGAGGTTTACTTGAGAAAAAATCCAGGGTGTGGTTCGGCTTAGTTTTTTTTTCAAATCAGGTCCAAAGTTGGGGTCGGACACCCTACCCCACCCATACGGAAAAGTTGATAAAAAATTCCCTACGGCAATACTTTTTTCTGCACTAGGTGCAAAGTGAAGCTGAGTAGCTGAGGTTTACTTGAGAAAAAATCCAGGGTGTGGTTCGGCTTAGTTTTTTTTTAAATCAGGTCCAAAGTTGGGGTCGGACACCCTACCCCACCCATACGGAAAATTTAATAAAAAATTCCCTACGGCAATACTTTTTTCCGCACTAGGTGCAAAGTGAAGCTGAGTAGCTGAGGTTTACTTGAGAAAAAATCCAGGGTGTGATTCGGCTTAGTTTTTTTTCAAATCAGGTCCAAAGTTGGGGTCGGACACCCTACCCCACCCATACGGAAAAGTTAATAAAAAATTCCCTACGGCAATACTTTTTTCCGCACTAGGTGCAAAGTGAAGCTGAGTAGCTGAGGTTTACTTGAGAAAAAATCCAGGGTGTGATTCGGCTTAGTTTTTTTTTCAAATCAGGTCCAAAGTTGGGGTCGGACACCCTACCCCACCCATACGGAAAAGTTAATAAAAAATTCCCTACGGCAATACTTTTTTCCGCACTAGGTGCAAAGTGAAGCTGAGTAGCTGAGGTTTACTTGAGAAAAAATCCAGGGTGTGGTTCGGCTTAGATTTTTTTAAATCAGGTCCAAAGTTGGGGTCGGACACCCTACCCCACCCATACGGAAAATTTAATAAAAAATTCCCTACGGCAATACTTTTTCCGCACTAGGTGCAAAGTGAAGCTGAGTAGCTGAGGTTTACTTGAGAAAAAATCCAGGGTGTGGTTCGGCTTAGTTTTTTTTTAAATCAGGTCCAAAGTTGGGGTCGGACACCCTACCCCACCCATACGGAAAAGTTGATAAAAAATTCCCTACGGCAATACTTTTTTCTGCACTAGGTGCAAAGTGAAGCTGAGTAGCTGAGGTTTACTTGAGAAAAAATCCAGGGTGTGGTTCGGCTTAGTTTTTTTTTTAAATCAGGTCCAAAGTTGGGGTCGGACACCCTACCCCACCCATACGGAAAAGTTAATAAAAAATTCCCTACGGCAATACTTTTTTCCGCACTAGGTGCAAAGTGAAGCTGAGTAGCTGAGGTTTACTTGAGAAAAAATCCAGGGTGTGATTCGGCTTAGTTTTTTTTTCAAATCAGGTCCAAAGTTGGGGTCGGACACCCTACCCCACCCATACGGAAAAGTTAATAAAAAATTCCCTACGGCAATACTTTTTTCCGCACTAGGTGCAAAGTGAAGCTGAGTAGCTGAGGTTTACTTGAGAAAAAATCCAGGGTGTGGTTCGGCTTAGATTTTTTTAAATCAGGTCCAAAGTTGGGGTCGGACACCCTACCCCACCCATACGGAAAATTTAATAAAAAATTCCCTACGGCAATACTTTTTCCGCACTAGGTGCAAAGTGAAGCTGAGTAGCTGAGGTTTACTTGAGAAAAAATCCAGGGTGTGGTTCGGCTTAGTTTTTTTTTAAATCAGGTCCAAAGTTGGGGTCGGACACCCTACCCCACCCATACGGAAAAGTTAATAAAAAATTTCCTACGGCAGTACTTTTTTCCGCACTAGGTGCAAAGTAAAGCTGAGTAGCTGAGGTTTACTTGAGAAAAAAACCAGGGTGTGGTTCGGCTTAGTTTTTTTTTCAAATCAGGTCCAAAGTTGGGGTCGGACACCCTACCCCACCCATACGGAAAAGTTGATAAAAAATTCCCTACGGCAATACTTTTTTCTGCACTAGGTTCAAAGTGAAGCTGAGTAGCTGAGGTTTACTTGAGAAAAAATCCAGGGTGTGGTTCGGCTTAGTTTTTTTTTAAATCAGGTCCAAAGTTGGGGTCGGACACCCTACCCCACCCATACGGAAAATTTAATAAAAAATTCCCTACGGCAATACTTTTTTCCGCACTAGGTGCAAAGTGAAGCTGAGTAGCTGAGGTTTACTTGAGAAAAAATTCAGGGTGTGATTCGGCTTAGTTTTTTTTTCAAATCAGGTCCAAAGTTGGGGTCGGACACCCTACCCCACCCATACGGAAAAGTTAATAAAAAATTCCCTACGGCAATACTTTTTTCCGCACTAGGTGCAAAGTGAAGCTGAGTAGCTGAGGTTTACTTGAGAAAAAATCCAGGGTGTGGTTCGGCTTAGATTTTTTTAAATCAGGTCCAAAGTTGGGGTCGGACACCCTACCCCACCCATACGGAAAATTTAATAAAAAATTCCCTACTCCAATACTTTTTCCGCACTAGGTGCAAAGTGAAGCTGAGTAGCTGAGGTTTACTTGAGAAAAAATCCAGGGTGTGGTTCGGCTTAGTTTTTTTTTAAATCAGGTCCAAAGTTGGGGTCGGACACCCTACCCCACCCATACGGAAAAGTTGATAAAAAATTCCCTACGGCAATACTTTTTTCTGCACTAGGTGCAAAGTGAAGCTGAGTAGCTGAGGTTTACTTGAGAAAAAATCCAGGGTGTGGTTCGGCTTAGTTTTTTTTTTAAATCAGGTCCAAAGTTGGGGTCGGACACCCTACCCCACCCATACGGAAAAGTTAATAAAAAATTCCCTACGGCAATACTTTTTTCCGCACTAGGTGCAAAGTGAAGCTGAGTAGCTGAGGTTTACTTGAGAAAAAATCCAGGGTGTGGTTCGGCTTAGATTTTTTTAAATCAGGTCCAAAGTTGGGGTCGGACACCCTACCCCACCCATACGGAAAATTTAATAAAAAATTCCCTACGGCAATACTTTTTCCGCACTAGGTGCAAAGTGAAGCTGAGTAGCTGAGGTTTACTTGAGAAAAAATCCAGGGTGTGGTTCGGCTTAGTTTTTTTTTAAATCAGGTCCAAAGTTGGGGTCGGACACCCTACCCCACCCATACGGAAAAGTTAATAAAAAATTTCCTACGGCAGTACTTTTTTCCGCACTAGGTGCAAAGTAAAGCTGAGTAGCTGAGGTTTACTTGAGAAAAAAACCAGGGTGTGGTTCGGCTTAGTTTTTTTTTCAAATCAGGTCCAAAGTTGGGGTCGGACACCCTAACCCACCCATACGGAAAAGTTGATAAAAAATTCCCTACGGCAATACTTTTTTCTGCACTAGGTTCAAAGTGAAGCTGAGTAGCTGAGGTTTACTTGAGAAAAAATCCAGGGTGTGGTTCGGCTTAGTTTTTTTTTAAATCAGGTCCAAAGTTGGGGTCGGACACCCTACCCCACCCATACGGAAAATTTAATAAAAAATTCCCTACGGCAATACTTTTTTCCGCACTAGGTGCAAAGTGAAGCTGAGTAGCTGAGGTTTACTTGAGAAAAAATTCAGGGTGTGATTCGGCTTAGTTTTTTTTTCAAATCAGGTCCAAAGTTGGGGTCGGACACCCTACCCCACCCATACGGAAAAGTTAATTAAAAATTCCCTACGGCAATACTTTTTTCCGCACTAGGTGCAAAGTGAAGCTGAGTAGCTGAGGTTTACTTGAGAAAAAATCCAGGGTGTGGTTCGGCTTAGATTTTTTTAAATCAGGTCCAAAGTTGGGGTCGGACACCCTACCCCACCCATACGGAAAATTTAATAAAAAATTCCCTACTCCAATACTTTTTCCGCACTAGGTGCAAAGTGAAGCTGAGTAGCTGAGGTTTACTTGAGAAAAAATCCAGGGTGTGGTTCGGCTTAGTTTTTTTTTAAATCAGGTCCAAAGTTGGGGTCGGACACCCTACCCCACCCATACGGAAAAGTTGATAAAAAATTCCCTACGGCAATACTTTTTTCTGCACTAGGTGCAAAGTGAAGCTGAGTAGCTGAGGTTTACTTGAGAAAAAATCCAGGGTGTGGTTCGGCTTAGTTTTTTTTTTAAATCAGGTCCAAAGTTGGGGTCGGACACCCTACCCCACCCATACGGAAAATTTAATAAAAAATTCCCTACGGCAGTACTTTTTTCCGCACTAGGTGCAAAGTGAAGCTGAGTAGCTGAGGTTTACTTGAGAAAAAATCCAGGGTGTGATTCGGCTTAGTTTTTTTTTCAAATCAGGTCCAAAGTTGGGGTCGGACACCCTACCCCACCCATACGGAAAAGTTAATAAAAAATTCCCTACGGCAATACTTTTTTCCGCACTAGGTGCAAAGTGAAGCTGAGTAGCTGAGGTTTACTTGAGAAAAAATCCAGGGTGTGGTTCGGCTTAGATTTTTTTAAATCAGGTCCAAAGTTGGGGTCGGACACCCTACCCCACCCATACGGAAAATTTAATAAAAAATTCCCTACGGCAATACTTTTTCCGCACTAGGTGCAAAGTGAAGCTGAGTAGCTGAGGTTTACTTGAGAAAAAATTCAGGGTGTGGTTCGGCTTAGTTTTTTTTTCAAATCAGGTCCAAAGTTGGGGTCGGACACCCTACCCCACCTATACGGAAAAGTTAATAAAAAATTCCCTACGGCAATACTTTTTTCCGCACTAGGTGCAAAGTGAAGCTGAGTAGCTGAGGTTTACTTGAGAAAAAATCCAGGGTGTGGTTCGGCTTAGTTTTTTTTTTAAATCAGGTCCAAAGTTGGGGTCGGACACCCTACCCCACCCATACGGAAAAGTTAATAAAAAATTCCCTACGGCAATACTTTTTTCTGCACTAGGTTCAAAGTGAAGCTGAGTAGCTGAGGTTTACTTGAGAAAAAATCCAGGGTGTGATTCGGCTTAGTTTTTTTTTTAATCAGGTCCAAAGTTGGGGTCGGACACCCTACCCCACCCATACGGAAAATTTAATAAAAAATTCCCTACGGCAATACTTTTTTCCGCACTAGGTGCAAAATGAAGCTGAGTAGCTGAGGTTTACTTGAGAAAAAAATCCAGGGTGTGATTCGGCTTAGTTTTTTTTTTTCAAATCAGGTCCAAAGTTGGGGTCGGACACCCTACCCCACCCATACGGAAAAGTTAATAAAAAATTCCCTACGGCAATACTTTTTTCCGCACTAGGTGCAAAGTGAAGCTGAGTAGCTGAGGTTTACTTGAGAAAAAATCCAGGGTGTGGTTCGGCTTAGATTTTTTTAAATCAGGTCCAAAGTTGGGGTCGGACACCCTACCCCACCCATACGGAAAATTTAATAAAAAATTCCCTACGGCAATACTTTTTCCGCACTAGGTGCAAAGTGAAGCTGAGTAGCTGAGGTTTACTTGAGAAAAAATTCAGGGTGTGGTTCGGCTTAGTTTTTTTTTCAAATCAGGTCCAAAGTTGGGGTCGGACACCCTACCCCACCTATACGGAAAAGTTAATAAAAAATTCCCTACGGCAATACTTTTTTCCGCACTAGGTGCAAAGTGAAGCTGAGTAGCTGAGGTTTACTTGAGAAAAAATCCAGGGTGTGGTTCGGCTTAGTTTTTTTTTTAAATCAGGTCCAAAGTTGAGGTCGGACACCCTACCCCACCCATACGGAAAAGTTAATAAAAAATTCCCTACGGCAATACTTTTTCCGCACTAGGTGCAAAGTGAAGCTGAGTAGCTGAGGTTTACTTGAGAAAAAATCCAGGGTGTGGTTCGGCTTAGTTTTTTTTTAAATCAGGTCCAAAGTTGGGGTCGGACACCCTACCCCACCCATACGGAAAAGTTAATAAAAAATTTCCTACGGCAGTACTTTTTTCCGCACTAGGTGCAAAGTAAAGCTGAGTAGCTGAGGTTTACTTGAGAAAAAATCCAGGGTGTGGTTCGGCTTAGTTTTTTTTTCAAATCGGGTCCAAAGTTGGGGTCGGACACCCTACCCCACCCATACGGAAAAGTTGATAAAAAATTCCCTACGGCAATACTTTTTTCTGCACTAGGTTCAAAGTGAAGCTGAGTAGCTGAGGTTTACTTGAGAAAAAATCCAGGGTGTGGTTCGGCTTAGTTTTTTTTTAAATCAGGTCCAAAGTTGGGGTCGGACACCCTACCCCACCCATACGGAAAATTTAATAAAAAATTCCCTACGGCAATACTTTTTTCCGCACTAGGTGCAAAATGAAGCTGAGTAGCTGAGGTTTACTTGAGAAAAAATCCAGGGTGTGATTCGGCTTAGTTTTTTTTTTTCAAATCAGGTCCAAAGTTGGGGTCGGACACCCTACCCCACCCATACGGAAAAGTTAATAAAAAATTCCCTACGGCAATACTTTTTTCCGCACTAGGTGCAAAGTGAAGCTGAGTAGCTGAGGTTTACTTGAGAAAAAATCCAGGGTGTGGTTCGGCTTAGATTTTTTTAAATCAGGTCCAAAGTTGGGGTCGGACACCCTACCCCACCCATACGGAAAAGTTAATAAAAAATTCCCTACGGCAATACTTTTTCCGCACTAGGTGCAAAGTGAAGCTGAGTAGCTGAGGTTTACTTGAGAAAAAATCCAGGGTGTGGTTCGGCTTAGTTTTTTTTTAAATCAGGTCCAAAGTTGGGGTCGGACACCCTACCCCACCCATACGGAAAAGTTAATAAAAAATTTCCTACGGCAGTACTTTTTTCCGCACTAGGTGCAAAATAAAGCTGAGTAGCTGAGGTTTACTTGAGAAAAAATCCAGGGTGTGGTTCGGCTTAGTTTTTTTTTCAAATCAGGTCCAAAGTTGGGGTCGGACACCCTACCCCACCCATACGGAAAAGTTGATAAAAAATTCCCTACGGCAATACTTTTTTCTGCACTAGGTTCAAAGTGAAGCTGAGTAGCTGAGGTTTACTTGAGAAAAAATCCAGGGTGTGATTCGGCTTAGTTTTTTTTTAAATCAGGTCCAAAGTTGGGGTCGGACACCCTACCCCACCCATACGGAAAATTTAATAAAAAATTCCCTACGGCAATACTTTTTTCCGCACTAGGTGCAAAATGAAGCTGAGTAGCTGAGGTTTACTTGAGAAAAAATCCAGGGTGTGATTCGGCTTCGTTTTTTTTTTCAAATCAGGTCCAAAGTTGGGGTCGGACACCCTACCCCACCCATACGGAAAAGTTAATAAAAAATTCCCTACGGCAATACTTTTTTCCGCACTAGGTGCAAAGTGAAGCTGAGTAGCTGAGGTTTACTTGAGAAAAAATCCAGGGTGTGGTTCGGCTTAGATTTTTTTAAATCAGGTCCAAAGTTGGGGTCGGACACCCTACCCCTTCCATACGGAAAATTTAATAAAAAATTCCCTACGGCAATACTTTTTCCGCACTAGGTGCAAAGTGAAGCTGAGTAGCTGAGGTTTACTTGAGAAAAAATTCAGGGTGTGGTTCGGCTTAGTTTTTTTTTCAAATCAGGTCCAAAGTTGGGGTCGGACACCCTACCCCACCTATACGGAAAAGTTAATAAAAAATTCCCTACGGCAATACTTTTTTCTGCACTAGGTGCAAAGTGAAGCTGAGTAGCTGAGGTTTACTTGAGAAAAAATCCAGGGTGTGGTTCGGCTTAGTTTTTTTTTTAAATCAGGTCCAAAGTTGGGGTCGGACACCCTACCCCACCCATACGGAAAAGTTAATAAAAAATTCCCTACGGCAATACTTTTTCCGCACTAGGTGCAAAGTGAAGCTGAGTAGCTGAGGTTTACTTGAGAAAAAATCCAGGGTGTGGTTCGGCTTAGTTTTTTTTTAAATCAGGTCCAAAGTTGGGGTCGGACACCCTACCCCACCCATACGGAAAATTTAATAAAAAATTCCCTACGGCAATACTTTTTTCCGCACTAGGTGCAAAGTGAAGCTGAGTAGCTGAGGTTTACTTGAGAAAAAATCCAGGGTGTGATTCGGCTTAGTTTTTTTTTTCAAATCAGGTCCAAAGTTGGGGTCGGACACCCTACCCCACCCATACGGAAAATTTAATAAAAAATTCCCTACGGCAATACTTTTTTCCGCACTAGGTGCAAAGTGAAGCTGAGTAGCTGAGGTTTACTTGAGAAAAAATTCAGGTTGTGATTCGGCTTAGTTTTTTTTTCAAATCAGGTCCAAAGTTGGGGTCGGACACCCTACCCCACCCATACGGAAAAGTTAATAAAAAATTCCCTACGGCAATACTTTTTTCCGCACTAGGTGCAAAGTGAAGCTGAGTAGCTGAGGTTTACTTGAGAAAAAATCCAGGGTGTGGTTCGGCTTAGATTTTTTTAAATCAGGTCCAAAGTTGGGGTCGGACACCCTACCCCACCCATACGGAAAATTTAATAAAAAATTCCCTACTCCAATACTTTTTCCGCACTAGGTGCAAAGTGAAGCTGAGTAGCTGAGGTTTACTTGAGAAAAAATCCAGGGTGTGGTTCGGCTTAGTTTTTTTTTAAATCAGGTCCAAAGTTGGGGTCGGACACCCTACCCCACCCATACGGAAAAGTTGATAAAAAATTCCCTACGGCAATACTTTTTTCTGCACTAGGTGCAAAGTGAAGCTGAGTAGCTGAGGTTTACTTGAGAAAAAATCCAGGGTGTGGTTCGGCTTAGTTTTTTTTTTAAATCAGGTCCAAAGTTGGGGTCGGACACCCTACCCCACCCATACGGAAAATTTAATAAAAAATTCCCTACGGCAGTACTTTTTTCCGCACTAGGTGCAAAGTGAAGCTGAGTAGCTGAGGTTTACTTGAGAAAAAATCCAGGGTGTGATTCGGCTTAGTTTTTTTTTCAAATCAGGTCCAAAGTTGGGGTCGGACACCCTACCCCACCCATACGGAAAAGTTAATAAAAAATTCCCTACGGCAATACTTTTTTCCGCACTAGGTGCAAAGTGAAGCTGAGTAGCTGAGGTTTACTTGAGAAAAAATCCAGGGTGTGGTTCGGCTTAGATTTTTTTAAATCAGGTCCAAAGTTGGGGTCGGACACCCTACCCCACCCATACGGAAAATTTAATAAAAAATTCCCTACGGCAATACTTTTTCCGCACTAGGTGCAAAGTGAAGCTGAGTAGCTGAGGTTTACTTGAGAAAAAATTCAGGGTGTGGTTCGGCTTAGTTTTTTTTTCAAATCAGGTCCAAAGTTGGGGTCGGACACCCTACCCCACCTATACGGAAAAGTTAATAAAAAATTCCCTACGGCAATACTTTTTTCCGCACTAGGTGCAAAGTGAAGCTGAGTAGCTGAGGTTTACTTGAGAAAAAATCCAGGGTGTGGTTCGGCTTAGTTTTTTTTTTAAATCAGGTCCAAAGTTGGGGTCGGACACCCTACCCCACCCATACGGAAAAGTTAATAAAAAATTCCCTACGGCAATACTTTTTTCTGCACTAGGTTCAAAGTGAAGCTGAGTAGCTGAGGTTTACTTGAGAAAAAATCCAGGGTGTGATTCGGCTTAGTTTTTTTTTAAATCAGGTCCAAAGTTGGGGTCGGACACCCTACCCCACCCATACGGAAAATTTAATAAAAAATTCCCTACGGCAATACTTTTTTCCGCACTAGGTGCAAAATGAAGCTGAGTAGCTGAGGTTTACTTGAGAAAAAAATCCAGGGTGTGATTCGGCTTAGTTTTTTTTTTCAAATCAGGTCCAAAGTTGGGGTCGGACACCCTACCCCACCCATACGGAAAAGTTAATAAAAAATTCCCTACGGCAATACTTTTTTCCGCACTAGGTGCAAAGTGAAGCTGAGTAGCTGAGGTTTACTTGAGAAAAAATCCAGGGTGTGGTTCGGCTTAGATTTTTTTAAATCAGGTCCAAAGTTGGGGTCGGACACCCTACCCCACCCATACGGAAAATTTAATAAAAAATTCCCTACGGCAATACTTTTTCCGCACTAGGTGCAAAGTGAAGCTGAGTAGCTGAGGTTTACTTGAGAAAAAATTCAGGGTGTGGTTCGGCTTAGTTTTTTTTTCAAATCAGGTCCAAAGTTGGGGTCGGACACCCTACCCCACCTATACGGAAAAGTTAATAAAAAATTCCCTACGGCAATACTTTTTTCCGCACTAGGTGCAAAGTGAAGCTGAGTAGCTGAGGTTTACTTGAGAAAAAATCCAGGGTGTGGTTCGGCTTAGTTTTTTTTTTAAATCAGGTCCAAAGTTGGGGTCGGACACCCTACCCCACCCATACGGAAAAGTTAATAAAAAATTCCCTACGGCAATACTTTTTCCGCACTAGGTGCAAAGTGAAGCTGAGTAGCTGAGGTTTACTTGAGAAAAAATCCAGGGTGTGGTTCGGCTTAGTTTTTTTTTAAATCAGGTCCAAAGTTGGGGTCGGACACCCTACCCCACCCATACGGAAAAGTTAATAAAAAATTTCCTACGGCAGTACTTTTTTCCGCACTAGGTGCAAAGTAAAGCTGAGTAGCTGAGGTTTACTTGAGAAAAAATCCAGGGTGTGGTTCGGCTTAGTTTTTTTTTCAAATCGGGTCCAAAGTTGGGGTCGGACACCCTACCCCACCCATACGGAAAAGTTGATAAAAAATTCCCTACGGCAATACTTTTTTCTGCACTAGGTTCAAAGTGAAGCTGAGTAGCTGAGGTTTACTTGAGAAAAAATCCAGGGTGTGGTTCGGCTTAGTTTTTTTTTAAATCAGGTCCAAAGTTGGGGTCGGACACCCTATCCCACCCATACGGAAAATTTAATAAAAAATTCCCTACGGCAATACTTTTTTCCGCACTAGGTGCAAAATGAAGCTGAGTAGCTGAGGTTTACTTGAGAAAAAATCCAGGGTGTGATTCGGCTTAGTTTTTTTTTTTCAAATCAGGTCCAAAGTTGGGGTCGGACACCCTACCCCACCCATACGGAAAAGTTAATAAAAAATTCCCTACGGCAATACTTTTTTCCGCACTAGGTGCAAAGTGAAGCTGAGTAGCTGAGGTTTACTTGAGAAAAAATCCAGGGTGTGGTTCGGCTTAGATTTTTTTAAATCAGGTCCAAAGTTGGGGTCGGACACCCTACCCCACCCATACGGAAAAGTTAATAAAAAATTCCCTACGGCAATACTTTTTCCGCACTAGGTGCAAAGTGAAGCTGAGTAGCTGAGGTTTACTTGAGAAAAAATCCAGGGTGTGGTTCGGCTTAGTTTTTTTTTAAATCAGGTCCAAAGTTGGGGTCGGACACCCTACCCCACCCATACGGAAAAGTTAATAAAAAATTTCCTACGGCAGTACTTTTTTCCGCACTAGGTGCAAAATAAAGCTGAGTAGCTGAGGTTTACTTGAGAAAAAATCCAGGGTGTGGTTCGGCTTAGTTTTTTTTTCAAATCAGGTCCAAAGTTGGGGTCGGACACCCTACCCCACCCATACGGAAAAGTTGATAAAAAATTCCCTACGGCAATACTTTTTTCTGCACTAGGTTCAAAGTGAAGCTGAGTAGCTGAGGTTTACTTGAGAAAAAATCCAGGGTGTGATTCGGCTTAGTTTTTTTTTAAATCAGGTCCAAAGTTGGGGTCGGACACCCTACCCCACCCATACGGAAAATTTAATAAAAAATTCCCTACGGCAATACTTTTTTCCGCACTAGGTGCAAAATGAAGCTGAGTAGCTGAGGTTTACTTGAGAAAAAATCCAGGGTGTGATTCGGCTTCGTTTTTTTTTTCAAATCAGGTCCAAAGTTGGGGTCGGACACCCTACCCCACCCATACGGAAAAGTTAATAAAAAATTCCCTACGGCAATACTTTTTTCCGCACTAGGTGCAAAGTGAAGCTGAGTAGCTGAGGTTTACTTGAGAAAAAATCCAGGGTGTGGTTCGGCTTAGATTTTTTTAAATCAGGTCCAAAGTTGGGGTCGGACACCCTACCCCTTCCATACGGAAAATTTAATAAAAAATTCCCTACGGCAATACTTTTTCCGCACTAGGTGCAAAGTGAAGCTGAGTAGCTGAGGTTTACTTGAGAAAAAATTCAGGGTGTGGTTCGGCTTAGTTTTTTTTTCAAATCAGGTCCAAAGTTGGGGTCGGACACCCTACCCCACCTATACGGAAAAGTTAATAAAAAATTCCCTACGGCAATACTTTTTTCTGCACTAGGTGCAAAGTGAAGCTGAGTAGCTGAGGTTTACTTGAGAAAAAATCCAGGGTGTGGTTCGGCTTAGTTTTTTTTTTAAATCAGGTCCAAAGTTGGGGTCGGACACCCTACCCCACCCATACGGAAAAGTTAATAAAAAATTCCCTACGGCAATACTTTTTCCGCACTAGGTGCAAAGTGAAGCTGAGTAGCTGAGGTTTACTTGAGAAAAAATCCAGGGTGTGGTTCGGCTTAGTTTTTTTTTAAATCAGGTCCAAAGTTGGGGTCGGACACCCTACCCCACCCATACGGAAAATTTAATAAAAAATTCCCTACGGCAATACTTTTTTCCGCACTAGGTGCAAAGTGAAGCTGAGTAGCTGAGGTTTACTTGAGAAAAAATCCAGGGTGTGATTCGGCTTAGTTTTTTTTTTCAAATCAGGTCCAAAGTTGGGGTCGGACACCCTAACCCACCCATACGGAAAAGTTAATAAAATATTCCCTACGGCAATACTTTTTTCCGCACTAGGTGCAAAGTGAAGCTGAGTAGCTGAGGTTTACTTGAGAAAAAATCCAGGGTGTGGTTCGGCTTAGATTTTTTTAAATCAGGTCCAAAGTTGGGTTCGGACACCCTACCCCACCCATACGGAAAATTTAATAAAAAATTCCCTACGGCAATACTTTTTCCGCACTAGGTGCAAAGTGAAGCTGAGTAGCTGAGGTTTACTTGAGAAAAAATTCAGGGTGTGGTTCGGCTTAGTTTTTTTTTCAAATCAGGTCCAAAGTTGGGGTCGGACACCCTACCCCACCTATACGGAAAAGTTAATAAAAAATTCCCTACGGCAATACTTTTTTCCGCACTAGGTGCAAAGTGAAGCTGAGTAGCTGAGGTTTACTTGAGAAAAAATCCAGGGTGTGGTTCGGCTTAGTTTTTTTTTTAAATCATGTCCAAAGTTGGGGTCGGACACCCTACCCCACCCATACGGAAAATTTAATAAAAAATTCCCTACGGCAATACTTTTTTTCCGCACTAGGTGCAAAGTGAAGCTGAGTAGCTGAGGTTTACTTGAGAAAAAATCCAGGGTGTGATTCGGCTTAGTTTTTTTTTCAAATCAGGTCCAAAGTTGGGGTCGGACACCCTACCCCACCCATACGGAAAAGTTAATAAAAAATTCCCTACGGCAATACTTTTTTCCGCACTAGGTGCAAAGTGAAGCTGAGTAGCTGAGGTTTACTTGAGAAAAAATCCAGGGTGTGGTTCGGCTTAGATTTTTTTAAATCAGGTCCAAAGTTGGGGTCGGACACCCTACCCCACCCATACGGAAAATTTAATAAAAAATTCCCTACGGCAATACTTTTTCCGCACTAGGTGCAAAGTGAAGCTGAGTAGCTGAGGTTTACTTGAGAAAAAATTCAGGGTGTGGTTCGGCTTAGTTTTTTTTTCAAATCAGGTCCAAAGTTGGGGTCGGACACCCTACCCCACCTATACGGAAAAGTTAATAAAAAATTCCCTACGGCAATACTTTTTTCCGCACTAGGTGCAAAGTGAAGCTGAGTAGCTGAGGTTTACTTGAGAAAAAATCCAGGGTGTGGTTCGGCTTAGTTTTTTTTTTAAATCAGGTCCAAAGTTGGGGTCGGACACCCTACCCCACCCATACGGAAAAGTTAATAAAAAATTCCCTACGGCAATACTTTTTCCGCACTAGGTGCAAAGTGAAGCTGAGTAGCTGAGGTTTACTTGAGAAAAAATCCAGGGTGTGGTTCGGCTTAGTTTTTTTTTAAATCAGGTCCAAAGTTGGGGTCGGACACCCTACCCCACCCATACGGAAAAGTTAATAAAAAATTTCCTACGGCAGTACTTTTTTCCGCACTAGGTGCAAAGTAAAGCTGAGTAGCTGAGGTTTACTTGAGAAAAAATCCAGGGTGTGATTCGGCTTAGTTTTTTTTTTCAAATCAGGTCCAAAGTTGGGGTCGGACACCCTACCCCACCCATACGGAAAAGTTAATAAAAAATTCCCTACGGCAATACTTTTTTCCGCACTAGGTGCAAAGTGAAGCTGAGTAGCTGAGGTTTACTTGAGAAAAAATCCAGGGTGTGGTTCGGCTTAGATTTTTTTAAATCAGGTCCAAAGTTGGGGTCGGACACCCTACCCCACCCATACGGAAAATTTAATAAAAAATTCCCTACGGCAATACTTTTTCCGCACTAGGTGCAAAGTGAAGCTGAGTAGCTGAGGTTTACTTGAGAAAAAATTCAGGGTGTGGTTCGGCTTAGTTTTTTTTTCAAATCAGGTCCAAAGTTGGGGTCGGACACCCTACCCCACCTATACGGAAAAGTTAATAAAAAATTCCCTACGGCAAGACTTTTTTCCGCACTAGGTGCAAAGTGAAGCTGAGTAGCTGAGGTTTACTTGAGAAAAAATCCAGGGTGTGGTTCGGCTTAGTTTTTTTTTTTAAATCAGGTCCAAAGTTGGGGTCGGACACCCTACCCCACCCATACGGAAAAGTTAATAAAAAATTCCCTACGGCAATACTTTTTTCCGCACTAGGTGCAAAGTAAAGCTGAGTAGCTGAGGTTTACTTGAGAAAAAATCCAGGGTGTGATTCGGCTTAGTTTTTTTTTTCAAATCAGTTCCAAAGTTGGGGTCGGACACCCTACCCCACCCATACGGAAAAGTTAATAAAAAATTCCCTACGGCAATACTTTTTTCCGCACTAGGTGCAAAGTGAAGCTGAGTAGCTGAGGTTTACTTGAGAAAAAATCCAGGGTGTGGTTCGGCTTAGATTTTTTTAAATCAGGTCCAAAGTTGGGGTCGGACACCCTACCCCACCCATACGGAAAATTTAATAAAAAATTCCCTACGGCAATACTTTTTCCGCTCTAGGTGCAAAGTGAAGCTGAGTAGCTGAGGTTTACTTGAGAAAAAATTCAGGGTGTGGTTCGGCTTAGTTTTTTTTTCAAATCAGGTCCAAAGTTGGGGTCGGACACCCTACCCCACCTATACGGAAAAGTTAATAAAAAATTCCCTACGGCAATACTTTTTTCCGCACTAGGTGCAAAGTGAAGCTGAGTAGCTGAGGTTTACTTGAGAAAAAATCCAGGGTGTGGTTCGGCTTAGTTTTTTTTTTAAATCAGGTCCAAAGTTGGGGTCGGACACCCTACCCCACCCATACGGAAAAGTTAATAAAAAATTCCCTACGGCAATACTTTTTCCGCACTAGGTGCAGAGTGAAGCTGAGTAGCTGAGGTTTACTTGAGAAAAAATCCAGGGTGTGGTTCGGCTTAGTTTTTTTTTAAATCAGGTCCAAAATTGGGGTCGGACACCCTACCCCACCCATACGGAAAAGTTATTAAAAAATTTCCTACGGCAGTACTTTTTTCTGCACTAGGTGCAAAGTAAAGCTGAGTAGCTGAGGTTTACTTGAGAAAAAATCCAGGGTGTGATTCGGCTTAGTTTTTTTTTTCAAATCAGGTCCAAAGTTGGGGTCGGACACCCTACCCCACCCATACGGAAAAGTTAAGAAAAAATTCCCTACGGCAATACTTTTTTCCGCACTAGGTGCAAAGTGAAGCTGAGTAGCTGAGGTTTACTTGAGAAAAAATCCAGGGTGTGGTTCGGCTTAGATTTTTTTAAATCAGGTCCAAAGTTGGGGTCGGACACCCTACCCCACCCATACGGAAAATTTAATAAAAAATTCCCTACGGCAATACTTTTTCCGCACTAGGTGCAAAGTGAAGCTGAGTAGCTGAGGTTTACTTGAGAAAAAATTCAGGGTGTGGTTCGGCTTAGTTTTTTTTTCAAATCAGGTCCAAAGTTGGGGTCGGACACCCTACCCCACCTATACGGAAAAGTTAATAAAAAATTCCCTACGGCAAGACTTTTTTCCGCACTAGGTGCAAAGTGAAGCTGAGTAGCTGAGGTTTACTTGAGAAAAAATCCAGGGTGTGGTTCGGCTTAGTTTTTTTTTTTTAAATCAGGTCCAAAGTTGGGGTCGGACACCCTACCCCACCCATACGGAAAAGTTAATAAAAAATTCCCTACGGCAATACTTTTTTCCGCACTAGGTGCAAAGTGAAGCTGAGTAGCTGAGGTTTACTTGAGAAAAAAATCCAGGGTGTGGTTCGGCTTAGATTTTTTTAAATCAGGTCCAAAGTTGGGGTCGGACACCCTACCCCACCCATACGGAAAATTTAATAAAAAATTCCCTACGGCAATACTTTTTCCGCACTAGGTGCAAAGTGAAGCTGAGTAGCTGAGGTTTACTTGAGAAAAAATTCAGGGTGTGGTTCGGCTTAGTTTTTTTTTCAAATCAGGTCCAAAGTTGGGGTCGGACACCCTACCCCACCTATACGGAAAAGTTAATAAAAAATTCCCTACGGCAATACTTTTTTCCGCACTAGGTGCAAAGTAAAGCTAAGTAGCTGAGGTTTACTTGAGAAAAAATCCAGGGTGTGGTTCGGCTTAGTTTTTTTTTTAAATCAGGTCCAAAGTTGGGGTCGGACACCCTACCCCACCCATACGGAAAAGTTAATAAAAAATTCCCTACGGCAATACTTTTTCCGCACTAGGTGAAAGTGAAGCTGAGTAGCTGAGGTTTACTTGAGAAAAAATCCAGGGTGTGGTTCGGCTTAGTTTTTTTTTAAATCAGGTCCAAAGTTGGGGTCGGACACCCTACCCCACCCATACGGAAAAGTTAATAAAAAATTTCTTACGGCAGTACCTTTTTCCGCACTAGGTGCAAAGTAAAGCTGAGTAGCTGAGGTTTACTTGAGAAAAAATCCAGGGTGTGATTCGGCTTAGTTTTTTTTTTCAAATCAGGTCCAAAGTTGGGGTCGGACACCCTACCCCACCCATACGGAAAAGTTAATAAAAAATTCCCTACGGCAATACTTTTTTCCGCACTAGGTGCAAAGTGAAGCTGAGTAGCTGAGGTTTACTTGAGAAAAAATCCAGGGTGTGGTTCGGCTTAGATTTTTTTAAATCAGGTCCAAAGTTGGGGTCGGACACCCTACCCCACCCATACGGAAAATTTAATAAAAAATTCCCTACGGCAATACTTTTTCCGCACTAGGTGCAAAGTGAAGCTGAGTAGCTGAGGTTTACTTGAGAAAAAATTCAGGGTGTGGTTCGGCTTAGTTTTTTTTTCAAATCAGGTCCAAAGTTGGGGTCGGACACCCTACCCCACCTATACGGAAAAGTTAATAAAAAATTCCCTACGGCAAGACTTTTTTCCGCACTAGGTGCAAAGTGAAGCTGAGTAGCTGAGGTTTACTTGAGAAAAAATCCAGGGTGTGGTTCGGCTTAGTTTTTTTTTTTAAATCAGGTCCAAAGTTGGGGTCGGACACCCTACCCCACCCATACGGAAAAGTTAATAAAAAATTCCCTACGGCAATACTTTTTTCCGCACTAGGTGCAAAGTAAAGCTGAGTAGCTGAGGTTTACTTGAGAAAAAATCCAGGGTGTGATTCGGCTTAGTTTTTTTTTTCAAATCAGGTCCAAAGTTGGGGTCGGACACCCTACCCCACCCATACGGAAAAGTTAATAAAAAATTCCCTACGGCAATACTTTTTTCCGCACTAGGTGCAAAGTGAAGCTGAGTAGCTGAGGTTTACTTGAGAAAAAATCCAGGGTGTGGTTCGGCTTAGATTTTTTTAAATCAGGTCCAAAGTTGGGGTCGGACACCCTACCCCACCCATACGGAAAATTTAATAAAAAATTCCCTACGGCAATACTTTTTCCGCACTAGGTGCAAAGTGAAGCTGAGTAGCTGAGGTTTACTTGAGAAAAAATCCAGGGTGTGGTTCGGCTTAGTTTTTTTTTAAATCAGGTCCAAAGTTGGGGTCGGACACCCTACCCCACCCATACGGAAAAGTTAATAAAAAATTTCCTACGGCAGTACTTTTTTCCGCACTAGGTGCAAAGTAAAGCTGAGTAGCTGAGGTTTACTTGAGAAAAAATCCAGGGTGTGATTCGGCTTAGTTTTTTTTTTCAAATCAGGTCCAAAGTTGGGGTCGGACACCCTACCGCACCCATACGGAAAAGTTAATAAAAAATTCCCTACGGCAATACTTTTTTCCGCACTAGGTGCAAAGTGAAGCTGAGTAGCTGAGGTTTACTTGAGAAAAAATCCAGGGTGTGGTTCGGCTTAGATTTTTTTAAATCAGGTCCAAAGTTGGGGTCGGACACCCTACCCCACCCATACGGAAAATTTAATAAAAAATTCCCTACGGCAATACTTTTTCCGCACTAGGTGCAAAGTGAAGCTGAGTAGCTGAGGTTTACTTGAGAAAAAATTCAGGGTGTGGTTCGGCTTAGTTTTTTTTTCAAATCAGGTCCAAAGTTGGGGTCGGACACCCTACCCCACCTATACGGAAAAGTTAATAAAAAATTCCCTACGGCAAGACTTTTTTCCGCACTAGGTGCAAAGTGAAGCTGAGTAGCTGAGGTTTACTTGAGAAAAAATCCAGGGTGTGGTTCGGCTTAGTTTTTTTTTTTAAATCAGGTCCAAAGTTGGGGTCGGACACCCTACCCCACCCATACGGAAAAGTTAATAAAAAATTCCCTACGGCAATACTTTTTTCCGCACTAGGTGCAAAGTAAAGCTGAGTAGCTGAGGTTTACTTGAGAATAAATCCAGGGTGTGATTCGGCTTAGTTTTTTTTTTCAAATCAGGTCCAAAGTTGGGGTCGGACACCCTACCCCACCCATACGGAAAAGTTAATAAAAAATTCCCTACGGCAATACTTTTTTCCGCACTAGGTGCAAAGTGAAGCTGAGTAGCTGAGGTTTACTTGAGAAAAAATCCAGGGTGTGGTTCGGCTTAGATTTTTTTAAATCAGGTCCAAAGTTGGGGTCGGACACCCTACCCCACCCATACGGAAAATTTAATAAAAAATTCCCTACGGCAATACTTTTTCCGCACTAGGTGCAAAGTGAAGCTGAGTAGCTGAGGTTTACTTGAGAAAAAATTCAGGGTGTGGTTCGGCTTAGTTTTTTTTTCAAATTAGGTCCAAAGTTGGGGTCGGACACCCTACCCCACCTATACGGAAAAGTTAATAAAAAATTCCCTACGGCAATACTTTTTTCCGCACTAGGTGCAAAGTGAAGCTGAGTAGCTGAGGTTTACTTGAGAAAAAATCCAGGGTGTGTTTCGGCTTAGTTTTTTTTTTTAAATCAGGTCCAAAGTTGGGGTCGGACACCCTACCCCACCCATACGGAAAAGTTAATAAAAAATTCCCTACGGCAATACTTTTTCCGCACTAGGTGCAAAGTGAAGCTCAGTAGCTGAGGTTTACTTGAGAAAAAATCCAGGGTGTGGTTCGGCTTAGTTTTTTTTTAAATCAGGTCCAAAGTTGGGGTCGGACACCCTACCCCACCCATACGGAAAAGTTAATAAAAAATTTCCTACGGCAGTACTTTTTTCCGCACTAAGTGCAAAGTAAAGCTGAGTAGCTGAGGTTTACTTGAGAAAAAATCCAGGGTGTGATTCGGCTTAGTTTTTTTTTTCAAATCAGGTCCAAAGTTGGGGTCGGACACCCTACCCCACCCATACGGAAAAGTTAATAAAAAATTCCCTACGGCAATACTTTTTTCCGCACTAGGTGCAAAGTGAAGCTGAGTAGCTGAGGTTTACTTGAGAAAAAATCCAGGGTGTGGTTCGGCTTAGATTTTTTTAAATCAGGTCCAAAGTTGGGGTCGGACACCCTACCCCACCCATACGGAAAATTTAATAAAAAATTCCCTACGGCAATACTTTTTCCGCACTAGGTGCAAAGTGAAGCTGAGTAGCTGAGGTTTACTTGAGAAAAAATTCAGGGTGTGGTTCGGCTTAGTTTTTTTTCCAAATCAGGTCCAAAGTTGGGGTCGGACACCCTACCCCACCTATACGGAAAAGTTAATAAAAAATTCCCTACGGCAAGACTTTTTTCCGCACTAGGTGCAAAGTGAAGCTGAGTAGCTGAGGTTTACTTGAGAAAAAATCCAGGGTGTGGTTCGGCTTAGTTTTTTTTTTAAATCAGGTCCAAAGTTGGGGTCGGACACCCTACCCCACCCATACGGAAAAGTTAATAAAAAATTCCCTACGGCAATACTTTTTCCGCACTAGGTGCAAAGTGAAGCTCAGTAGCTGAGGTTTACTTGAGAAAAAATCCAGGGTGTGGTTCGGCTTAGTTTTTTTTTAAATCAGGTCCAAAGTTGGGGTCGGACACCCTACCCCACCCATACGGAAAAGTTAATAAAAAATTTCCTACGGCAGTACTTTTTTCCGCACTAGGTGCAAAGTAAAGCTGAGTAGCTGAGGTTTACTTGAGAAAAAATCCAGGGTGTGATTCGGCTTAGTTTTTTTTTTCAAATCAGGTCCAAAGTTGGGGTCGGACACCCTACCCCACCCATACGGAAAAGTTAATAAAAAATTCCCTACGGCAATACTTTTTTCCGCACTAGGTGCAAAGTGAAGCTGAGTAGCTGAGGTTTACTTGAGAAAAAATCCAGGGTGTGGTTCGGCTTAGATTTTTTTAAATCAGGTCCAAAGTTGGGGTCGGACACCCTACCCCACCCATACGGAAAATTTAATAAAAAATTCCCTACGGCAATACTTTTTCCGCACTAGGTGCAAAGTGAAGCTGAGTAGCTGAGGTTTACTTGAGAAAAAATTCAGGGTGTGGTTCGGCTTAGTTTTTTTTTCAAATCAGGTCCAAAGTTGGGGTCGGACACCCTACCCCACCTATACGGAAAAGTTAATAAAAAATTCCCTACGGCAAGACTTTTTTCCGCACTAGGTGCAAAGTGAAGCTGAGTAGCTGAGGTTTACTTGAGAAAAAATCCAGGGTGTGGTTCGGCTTAGTTTTTTTTTTTAAATCAGGTCCAAAGTTGGGGTCGGACACCCTACCCCACCCATACGGAAAAGTTAATAAAAAATTCCCTACGGCAATACTTTTTTCCGCACTAGGTGCAAAGTAAAGCTGAGTAGCTGAGGTTTACTTGAGAAAAAATCCAGGGTGTGATTCGGCTTAGTTTTTTTTTTCAAATCAGGTCCAAAGTTGGGGTCGGACACCCTACCCCACCCATACGGAAAAGTTAATAAAAAATTCCCTACGGCAATACTTTTTTCCGCACTAGGTGCAAAGTGAAGCTGAGTAGCTGAGGTTTACTTGAGAAAAAATCCAGGGTGTGGTTCGGCTTAGATTTTTTTAAATCAGGTCCAAAGTTGGGGTCGGACACCCTACCCCACCCATACGGAAAATTTAATAAAAAATTCCCTACGGCAATACTTTTTCCGCACTAGGTGCAAAGTGAAGCTGAGTAGCTGAGGTTTACTTGAGAAAAAATTCAGGGTGTGGTTCGGCTTAGTTTTTATTTCAAATCAGGTCCAAAGTTGGGGTCGGACACCCTACCCCACCTATACGGAAAATTTAATAAAAAATTCCCTACGGCAATACTTTTTCCGCACTAGGTGCAAAGTGAAGCTGAGTAGCTGAGGTTTACTTGAGAAAAAATTCAGGGTGTGGTTCGGCTTAGTTTTTTTTTCAAATTAGGTCCAAAGTTGGGGTCGGACACCCTACCCCACCTATACGGAAAAGTTAATAAAAAATTCCCTACGGCAATACTTTTTTCCGCACTAGGTGCAAAGTGAAGCTGAGTAGCTGAGGTTTACTTGAGAAAAAATCCAGGGTGTGTTTCGGCTTAGTTTTTTTTTTAAATCAGGTCCAAAGTTGGGGTCGGACACCCTACCCCACCCATACGGAAAAGTTAATAAAAAATTCCCTACGGCAATACTTTTTCCGCACTAGGTGCAAAGTGAAGCTCAGTAGCTGAGGTTTACTTGAGAAAAAATCCAGGGTGTGGTTCGGCTTAGTTTTTTTTTAAATCAGGTCCAAAGTTGGGGTCGGACACCCTACCCCACCCATACGGAAAAGTTAATAAAAAATTTCCTACGGCAGTACTTTTTTCCGCACTAGGTGCAAAGTAAAGCTGAGTAGCTGAGGTTTACTTGAGAAAAAATCCAGGGTGTGATTCGGCTTAGTTTTTTTTTTCAAATCAGGTCCAAAGTTGGGGTCGGACACCCTACCCCACCCATACGGAAAAGTTAATAAAAAATTCCCTACGGCAATACTTTTTTCCGCACTAGGTGCAAAGTGAAGCTGAGTAGCTGAGGTTTACTTGAGAAAAAATCCAGGGTGTGGTTCGGCTTAGATTTTTTTAAATCAGGTCCAAAGTTGGGGTCGGACACCCTACCCCACCCATACGGAAAATTTAATAAAAAATTCCCTACGGCAATACTTTTTCCGCACTAGGTGCAAAGTGAAGCTGAGTAGCTGAGGTTTACTTGAGAAAAAATTCAGGGTGTGGTTCGGCTTAGTTTTTTTTTCAAATCAGGTCCAAAGTTGGGGTCGGACACCCTACCCCACCTATACGGAAAAGTTAATAAAAAATTCCCTACGGCAAGACTTTTTTCCGCACTAGGTGCAAAGTGAAGCTGAGTAGCTGAGGTTTACTTGAGAAAAAATCCAGGGTGTGGTTCGGCTTAGTTTTTTTTTTTAAATCAGGTCCAAAGTTGGGGTCGGACACCCTACCCCACCCATACGGAAAAGTTAATAAAAAATTCCCTACGGCAATACTTTTTTCCGCACTAGGTGCAAAGTAAAGCTGAGTAGCTGAGGTTTACTTGAGAAAAAATCCAGGGTGTGATTCGGCTTAGTTTTTTTTTTCAAATCAGGTCCAAAGTTGGGGTCGGACACCCTACCCCACCCATACGGAAAAGTTAATAAAAAATTCCCTACGGCAATACTTTTTTCCGCACTAGGTGCAAAGTGAAGCTGAGTAGCTGAGGTTTACTTGAGAAAAAATCCAGGGTGTGGTTCGGCTTAGATTTTTTTAAATCAGGTCCAAAGTTGGGGTCGGACACCCTACCCCACCCATACGGAAAATTTAATAAAAAATTCCCTACGGCAATACTTTTTCCGCACTAGGTGCAAAGTGAAGCTGAGTAGCTGAGGTTTACTTGAGAAAAAATTCAGGGTGTGGTTCGGCTTAGTTTTTTTTTCAAATCAGGTCCAAAGTTGGGGTCGGACACCCTACCCCACCTATACGGAAAATTTAATAAAAAATTCCCTACGGCAATACTTTTTCCGCACTAGGTGCAAAGTGAAGCTGAGTAGCTGAGGTTTACTTGAGAAAAAATTCAGGGTGTGGTTCGGCTTAGTTTTTTTTTCAAATTAGGTCCAAAGTTGGGGTCGGACACCCTACCCCACCTATACGGAAAAGTTAATAAAAAATTCCCTACGGCAATACTTTTTTCCGCACTAGGTGCAAAGTGAAGCTGAGTAGCTGAGGTTTACTTGAGAAAAAATCCAGGGTGTGTTTCGGCTTAGTTTTTTTTTTAAATCAGGTCCAAAGTTGGGGTCGGACACCCTACCCCACCCATACGGAAAAGTTAATAAAAAATTCCCTACGGCAATACTTTTTCCGCACTAGGTGCAAAGTGAAGCTCAGTAGCTGAGGTTTACTTGAGAAAAAATCCAGGGTGTGGTTCGGCTTAGTTTTTTTTTAAATCAGGTCCAAAGTTGGGGTCGGACACCCTACCCCACCCATACGGAAAAGTTAATAAAAAATTTCCTACGGCAGTACTTTTTTCCGCACTAGGTGCAAAGTAAAGCTGAGTAGCTGAGGTTTACTTGAGAAAAAATCCAGGGTGTGATTCGGCTTAGTTTTTTTTTTCAAATCAGGTCCAAAGTTGGGGTCGGACACCCTACCCCACCCATACGGAAAAGTTAATAAAAAATTCCCTACGGCAATACTTTTTTCCGCACTAGGTGCAAAGTGAAGCTGAGTAGCTGAGGTTTACTTGAGAAAAAATCCAGGGTGTGGTTCGGCTTAGATTTTTTTAAATCAGGTCCAAAGTTGGGGTCGGACACCCTACCCCACCCATACGGAAAATTTAATAAAAAATTCCCTACGGCAATACTTTTTCCGCACTAGGTGCAAAGTGAAGCTGAGTAGCTGAGGTTTACTTGAGAAAAAATTCAGGGTGTGGTTCGGCTTAGTTTTTTTTTCAAATCAGGTCCAAAGTTGGGGTCGGACACCCTACCCCACCTATACGGAAAAGTTAATAAAAAATTCCCTACGGCAAGACTTTTTTCCGCACTAGGTGCAAAGTGAAGCTGAGTAGCTGAGGTTTACTTGAGAAAAAATCCAGGGTGTGGTTCGGCTTAGTTTTTTTTTTAAATCAGGTCCAAAGTTGGGGTCGGACACCCTACCCCACCCATACGGAAAAGTTAATAAAAAATTCCCTACGGCAATACTTTTTTCCGCACTAGGTGCAAAGTAAAGCTGAGTAGCTGAGGTTTACTTGAGAAAAAATCCAGGGTGTGATTCGGCTTAGTTTTTTTTTTCAAATCAGGTCCAAAGTTGGGGTCGGACACCCTACCCCACCCATACGGAAAAGTTAATAAAAAATTCCCTACGGCAATACTTTTTTCCGCACTAGGTGCAAAGTGAAGCTGAGTAGCTGAGGTTTACTTGAGAAAAAATCCAGGGTGTGGTTCGGCTTAGATTTTTTTAAATCAGGTCCAAAGTTGGGGTCGGACACCCTACCCCACCCATACGGAAAATTTAATAAAAAATTCCCTACGGCAATACTTTTTCCGCACTAGGTGCAAAGTGAAGCTGAGTAGCTGAGGTTTACTTGAGAAAAAATTCAGGGTGTGGTTCGGCTTAGTTTTTTTTTCAAATCAGGTCCAAAGTTGGGGTCGGACACCCTACCCCACCTATACGGAAAATTTAATAAAAAATTCCCTACGGCAATACTTTTTCCGCACTAGGTGCAAAGTGAAGCTGAGTAGCTGAGGTTTACTTGAGAAAAAATTCAGGGTGTGGTTCGGCTTAGTTTTTTTTTCAAATTAGGTCCAAAGTTGGGGTCGGACACCCTACCCCACCTATACGGAAAAGTTAATAAAAAATTCCCTACGGCAATACTTTTTTCCGCACTAGGTGCAAAGTGAAGCTGAGTAGCTGAGGTTTACTTGAGAAAAAATCCAGGGTGTGTTTCGGCTTAGTTTTTTTTTTAAATCAGGTCCAAAGTTGGGGTCGGACACCCTACCCCACCCATACGGAAAAGTTAATAAAAAATTCCCTACGGCAATACTTTTTCCGCACTAGGTGCAAAGTGAAGCTCAGTAGCTGAGGTTTACTTGAGAAAAAATCCAGGGTGTGGTTCGGCTTAGTTTTTTTTTAAATCAGGTCCAAAGTTGGGGTCGGACACCCTACCCCACCCATACGGAAAAGTTAATAAAAAATTTCCTACGGCAGTACTTTTTTCCGCACTAGGTGCAAAGTAAAGCTGAGTAGCTGAGGTTTACTTGAGAAAAAATCCAGGGTGTGATTCGGCTTAGTTTTTTTTTTCAAATCAGGTCCAAAGTTGGGGTCGGACACCCTACCCCACCTATACGGAAAAGTTAATAAAAAATTCCCTACGGCAAGACTTTTTTCCGCACTAGGTGCAAAGTGAAGCTGAGTAGCTGAGGTTTACTTGAGAAAAAATCCAGGGTGTGGTTCGGCTTAGTTTTTTTTTTTAAATCAGGTCCAAAGTTGGGGTCGGACACCCTACCCCACCCATACGGAAAAGTTAATAAAAAATTCCCTACGGCAATACTTTTTTCCGCACTAGGTGCAAAGTAAAGCTGAGTAGCTGAGGTTTACTTGAGAAAAAATCCAGGGTGTGATTCGGCTTAGTTTTTTTTTTCAAATCAGGTCCAAAGTTGGGGTCGGACACCCTACCCCACCCATACGGAAAAGTTAATAAAAAATTCCCTACGGCAATACTTTTTTCCGCACTAGGTGCAAAGTGAAGCTGAGTAGCTGAGGTTTACTTGAGAAAAAATCCAGGGTGTGGTTCGGCTTAGATTTTTTTAAATCAGGTCCAAAGTTGGGGTCGGACACCCTACCCCACCCATACGGAAAATTTAATAAAAAATTCCCTACGGCAATACTTTTTCCGCACTAGGTGCAAAGTGAAGCTGAGTAGCTGAGGTTTACTTGAGAAAAAATTCAGGGTGTGGTTCGGCTTAGTTTTTTTTTCAAATCAGGTCCAAAGTTGGGGTCGGACACCCTACCCCACCTATACGGAAAATTTAATAAAAAATTCCCTACGGCAATACTTTTTCCGCACTAGGTGCAAAGTGAAGCTGAGTAGCTGAGGTTTACTTGAGAAAAAATTCAGGGTGTGGTTCGGCTTAGTTTTTTTTTCAAATTAGGTCCAAAGTTGGGGTCGGACACCCTACCCCACCTATACGGAAAAGTTAATAAAAAATTCCCTACGGCAATACTTTTTTCCGCACTAGGTGCAAAGTGAAGCTGAGTAGCTGAGGTTTACTTGAGAAAAAATCCAGGGTGTGTTTCGGCTTAGTTTTTTTTTTAAATCAGGTCCAAAGTTGGGGTCGGACACCCTACCCCACCCATACGGAAAAGTTAATAAAAAATTCCCTACGGCAATACTTTTTCCGCACTAGGTGCAAAGTGAAGCTGAGTAGCTGAGGTTTACTTGAGAAAAAATTCAGGGTGTGGTTCGGCTTAGTTTTTATTTCAAATCAGGTCCAAAGTTGGGGTCGGACACCCTACCCCACCTATACGGAAAATTTAATAAAAAATTCCCTACGGCA
Source organism: Mytilus californianus (assembly GCF_021869535.1). NCBI lineage: Eukaryota > Metazoa > Mollusca > Bivalvia > Mytilida > Mytilidae > Mytilus > Mytilus californianus. The sequence goes on from NW_026262722.1 coordinate 400,627, forward strand.
ATACTTTTTCCGCACTAGGTGCAAAGTGAAGCTGAGTAGCTGAGGTTTACTTGAGAAAAAATTCAGGGTGTGGTTCGGCTTAGTTTTTTTTTCAAATTAGGTCCAAAGTTGGGGTCGGACACCCTACCCCACCTATACGGAAAAGTTAATAAAAAATTCCCTACGGCAATACTTTTTTCCGCACTAGGTGCAAAGTGAAGCTGAGTAGCTGAGGTTTACTTGAGAAAAAATCCAGGGTGTGTTTCGGCTTAGTTTTTTTTTTAAATCAGGTCCAAAGTTGGGGTCGGACACCCTACCCCACCCATACGGAAAAGTTAATAAAAAATTCCCTACGGCAATACTTTTTCCGCACTAGGTGCAAAGTGAAGCTCAGTAGCTGAGGTTTACTTGAGAAAAAATCCAGGGTGTGGTTCGGCTTAGTTTTTTTTTAAATCAGGTCCAAAGTTGGGGTCGGACACCCTACCCCACCCATACGGAAAAGTTAATAAAAAATTTCCTACGGCAGTACTTTTTTCCGCACTAGGTGCAAAGTAAAGCTGAGTAGCTGAGGTTTACTTGAGAAAAAATCCAGGGTGTGATTCGGCTTAGTTTTTTTTTTCAAATCAGGTCCAAAGTTGGGGTCGGACACCCTACCCCACCCATACGGAAAAGTTAATAAAAAATTCCCTACGGCAATACTTTTTTCCGCACTAGGTGCAAAGTGAAGCTGAGTAGCTGAGGTTTACTTGAGAAAAAATCCAGGGTGTGGTTCGGCTTAGATTTTTTTAAATCAGGTCCAAAGTTGGGGTCGGACACCCTACCCCACCCATACGGAAAATTTAATAAAAAATTCCCTACGGCAATACTTTTTCCGCACTAGGTGCAAAGTGAAGCTGAGTAGCTGAGGTTTACTTGAGAAAAAATTCAGGGTGTGGTTCGGCTTAGTTTTTTTTTCAAATCAGGTCCAAAGTTGGGGTCGGACACCCTACCCCACCTATACGGAAAAGTTAATAAAAAATTCCCTACGGCAAGACTTTTTTCCGCACTAGGTGCAAAGTGAAGCTGAGTAGCTGAGGTTTACTTGAGAAAAAATCCAGGGTGTGGTTCGGCTTAGTTTTTTTTTTTAAATCAGGTCCAAAGTTGGGGTCGGACACCCTACCCCACCCATACGGAAAAGTTAATAAAAAATTCCCTACGGCAATACTTTTTTCCGCACTAGGTGCAAAGTAAAGCTGAGTAGCTGAGGTTTACTTGAGAAAAAATCCAGGGTGTGATTCGGCTTAGTTTTTTTTTTCAAATCAGGTCCAAAGTTGGGGTCGGACACCCTACCCCACCCATACGGAAAAGTTAATAAAAAATTCCCTACGGCAATACTTTTTTCCGCACTAGGTGCAAAGTGATGCTGAGTAGCTGAGGTTTACTTGAGAAAAAATCCAGGGTGTGGTTCGGCTTAGATTTTTTTAAATCAGGTCCAAAGTTGGGGTCGGACACCCTACCCCACCCATACGGAAAATTTAATAAAAAATTCCCTACGGCAATACTTTTTCCGCACTAGGTGCAAAGTGAAGCTGAGTAGCTGAGGTTTACTTGAGAAAAAATTCAGGGTGTGGTTCGGCTTAGTTTTTTTTTCAAATCAGGTCCAAAGTTGGGGTCGGACACCCTACCCCACCTATACGGAAAATTTAATAAAAAATTCCCTACGGCAATACTTTTTCCGCACTAGGTGCAAAGTGAAGCTGAGTAGCTGAGGTTTACTTGAGAAAAAATTCAGGGTGTGGTTCGGCTTAGTTTTTTTTTCAAATTAGGTCCAAAGTTGGGGTCGGACACCCTACCCCACCTATACGGAAAAGTTAATAAAAAATTCCCTACGGCAATACTTTTTTCCGCACTAGGTGCAAAGTGAAGCTGAGTAGCTGAGGTTTACTTGAGAAAAAATCCAGGGTGTGTTTCGGCTTAGTTTTTTTTTTAAATCAGGTCCAAAGTTGGGGTCGGACACCCTACCCCACCCATACGGAAAAGTTAATAAAAAATTCCCTACGGCAATACTTTTTCCGCACTAGGTGCAAAGTGAAGCTCAGTAGCTGAGGTTTACTTGAGAAAAAATCCAGGGTGTGGTTCGGCTTAGTTTTTTTTTAAATCAGGTCCAAAGTTGGGGTCGGACACCCTACCCCACCCATACGGAAAAGTTAATAAAAAATTTCCTACGGCAGTACTTTTTTCCGCACTAGGTGCAAAGTAAAGCTGAGTAGCTGAGGTTTACTTGAGAAAAAATCCAGGGTGTGATTCGGCTTAGTTTTTTTTTTCAAATCAGGTCCAAAGTTGGGGTCGGACACCCTACCCCACCCATACGGAAAAGTTAATAAAAAATTCCCTACGGCAATACTTTTTTCCGCACTAGGTGCAAAGTGAAGCTGAGTAGCTGAGGTTTACTTGAGAAAAAATCCAGGGTGTGGTTCGGCTTAGATTTTTTTAAATCAGGTCCAAAGTTGGGGTCGGACACCCTACCCCACCCATACGGAAAATTTAATAAAAAATTCCCTACGGCAATACTTTTTCCGCACTAGGTGCAAAGTGAAGCTGAGTAGCTGAGGTTTACTTGAGAAAAAATTCAGGGTGTGGTTCGGCTTAGTTTTTTTTTCAAATCAGGTCCAAAGTTGGGGTCGGACACCCTACCCCACCTATACGGAAAAGTTAATAAAAAATTCCCTACGGCAAGACTTTTTTCCGCACTAGGTGCAAAGTGAAGCTGAGTAGCTGAGGTTTACTTGAGAAAAAATCCAGGGTGTGGTTCGGCTTAGTTTTTTTTTTTAAATCAGGTCCAAAGTTGGGGTCGGACACCCTACCCCACCCATACGGAAAAGTTAATAAAAAATTCCCTACGGCAATACTTTTTTCCGCACTAGGTGCAAAGTAAAGCTGAGTAGCTGAGGTTTACTTGAGAAAAAATCCAGGGTGTGATTCGGCTTAGTTTTTTTTTTCAAATCAGGTCCAAAGTTGGGGTCGGACACCCTACCCCACCCATACGGAAAAGTTAATAAAAAATTCCCTACGGCAATACTTTTTTCCGCACTAGGTGCAAAGTGAAGCTGAGTAGCTGAGGTTTACTTGAGAAAAAATCCAGGGTGTGGTTCGGCTTAGATTTTTTTAAATCAGGTCCAAAGTTGGGGTCGGACACCCTACCCCACCCATACGGAAAATTTAATAAAAAATTCCCTACGGCAATACTTTTTCCGCACTAGGTGCAAAGTGAAGCTGAGTAGCTGAGGTTTACTTGAGAAAAAATTCAGGGTGTGGTTCGGCTTAGTTTTTTTTTCAAATCAGGTCCAAAGTTGGGGTCGGACACCCTACCCCACCTATACGGAAAATTTAATAAAAAATTCCCTACGGCAATACTTTTTCCGCACTAGGTGCAAAGTGAAGCTGAGTAGCTGAGGTTTACTTGAGAAAAAATTCAGGGTGTGGTTCGGCTTAGTTTTTTTTTCAAATTAGGTCCAAAGTTGGGGTCGGACACCCTACCCCACCTATACGGAAAAGTTAATAAAAAATTCCCTACGGCAATACTTTTTTCCGCACTAGGTGCAAAGTGAAGCTGAGTAGCTGAGGTTTACTTGAGAAAAAATCCAGGGTGTGTTTCGGCTTAGTTTTTTTTTTAAATCAGGTCCAAAGTTGGGGTCGGACACCCTACCCCACCCATACGGAAAAGTTAATAAAAAATTCCCTACGGCAATACTTTTTCCGCACTAGGTGCAAAGTGAAGCTCAGTAGCTGAGGTTTACTTGAGAAAAAATCCAGGGTGTGGTTCGGCTTAGTTTTTTTTTAAATCAGGTCCAAAGTTGGGGTCGGACACCCTACCCCACCCATACGGAAAAGTTAATAAAAAATTTCCTACGGCAGTACTTTTTTCCGCACTAGGTGCAAAGTAAAGCTGAGTAGCTGAGGTTTACTTGAGAAAAAATCCAGGGTGTGATTCGGCTTAGTTTTTTTTTTCAAATCAGGTCCAAAGTTGGGGTCGGACACCCTACCCCACCTATACGGAAAAGTTAATAAAAAATTCCCTACGGCAAGACTTTTTTCCGCACTAGGTGCAAAGTGAAGCTGAGTAGCTGAGGTTTACTTGAGAAAAAATCCAGGGTGTGGTTCGGCTTAGTTTTTTTTTTTAAATCAGGTCCAAAGTTGGGGTCGGACACCCTACCCCACCCATACGGAAAAGTTAATAAAAAATTCCCTACGGCAATACTTTTTTCCGCACTAGGTGCAAAGTAAAGCTGAGTAGCTGAGGTTTACTTGAGAAAAAATCCAGGGTGTGATTCGGCTTAGTTTTTTTTTTCAAATCAGGTCCAAAGTTGGGGTCGGACACCCTACCCCACCCATACGGAAAAGTTAATAAAAAATTCCCTACGGCAATACTTTTTTCCGCACTAGGTGCAAAGTGAAGCTGAGTAGCTGAGGTTTACTTGAGAAAAAATCCAGGGTGTGGTTCGGCTTAGATTTTTTTAAATCAGGTCCAAAGTTGGGGTCGGACACCCTACCCCACCCATACGGAAAATTTAATAAAAAATTCCCTACGGCAATACTTTTTCCGCACTAGGTGCAAAGTGAAGCTGAGTAGCTGAGGTTTACTTGAGAAAAAATTCAGGGTGTGGTTCGGCTTAGTTTTTTTTTCAAATCAGGTCCAAAGTTGGGGTCGGACACCCTACCCCACCTATACGGAAAATTTAATAAAAAATTCCCTACGGCAATACTTTTTCCGCACTAGGTGCAAAGTGAAGCTGAGTAGCTGAGGTTTACTTGAGAAAAAATTCAGGGTGTGGTTCGGCTTAGTTTTTTTTTCAAATTAGGTCCAAAGTTGGGGTCGGACACCCTACCCCACCTATACGGAAAAGTTAATAAAAAATTCCCTACGGCAATACTTTTTTCCGCACTAGGTGCAAAGTGAAGCTGAGTAGCTGAGGTTTACTTGAGAAAAAATCCAGGGTGTGTTTCGGCTTAGTTTTTTTTTTAAATCAGGTCCAAAGTTGGGGTCGGACACCCTACCCCACCCATACGGAAAAGTTAATAAAAAATTCCCTACGGCAATACTTTTTCCGCACTAGGTGCAAACGGAAGCTTGTTATCTAGGGCCTGCTTGACCAAAATTCAAAATCGGGGTATAGCACGGATCTTTTTTTAAAATAGATAATAAATAATTTCCTTGCCCACCATACTTTGTGTACAAAAAATAAACCTTTCGTCTAATCAAAAGTAAACGAAATATACTGGTTTAGAAATAGACAGTTTCGTTAAAACATATTAGTCTGATTAAACAAAATATTAAAGCACGAGCGCAACTTTCTATTCTTGTAATGCAGAACAATTTTAACTTTTCAGGAACTATTTGACAGGATGCCGAGAATATGGAAAGCCATTTGACACAATCTCACAAAAAAAATTTCTGATGTATTAGTCGATTCCATGTTACAAGCAATTTTGCAAGCATTTCAATAATTTCATAATTATTTACGATTCTATATACACTCAAAACTGTTGACTATTAAAAATTTAAAGCGTGCAGTACGCTGTTTGGTATATTTAAAACGATTAATATTGTCTTTAAGTTAATGAACAGGAAATGAAAATTTTAAATTCATTGAATAGTGTCTTCGACTGCTTAATTATATATTAAAAACTAATAGTATAGTAGTTATATATTAATAAAAACATTTTGAGTACGTTTGAATCTTATGCAACTTTTGGGTTCATAGACATATCTGAAAACTGGCTGCTAGCGAGTGGATGCTAGCTTGAGCCTGGTTATTTTATCACCAAGTGTATATACTTATTCAATGGGAAAGGAAGGTTTTCGTCTGTCCTTCGTTTCTTTATTCTTTAATTATTTTTTTTATCTTTCTCTTTCCTTTATATTTATTGCTAATTATTATATATTCTTTATATTTAAGCAACCAATTTTTCTCGATTCTTTATCTTTTTTGTCTATTTTTGTCTATATTTTTTTCTTCCTCTCCTTTATGTATTCTGTCTCCATTGTTCTCTATTCTGTAAACCCCATCCAGATACACATATAGGGAAATGTGTTGTTTAGTTGGGTTTTTTTTAAAGTACCAGTCCATATAAGAATCGTGCAAAATGTGATTCATGGGTGGAAAGCCTACACATGATTTTCTTTTTATCTTATTTAGGATATAAAAAGATGTTGAAATTCATACATATATTTTAATATGGACCCTAATCAGGTGAGATATAAATTATACAGAATGCATTATAAAACTCATGTTGATGGAGATAATTCCAATAATATCCTATAGTATTTATTGTAAAATGTACATGTATGTCAACTATCTATCTCAAATTAGTAGTCCCATCAACTTGAAACTTAGGGCAAAAGTTCACTATTGTGTTAACTTTTTCTAAATATATGAATTAAGGTTTTAACCCAGACCCCGTATATGAAAAAAATACATTGGTTTGCAAGGACTACACACCAAATATAAAAATAAGAAGCTGTGGTACATGTACATAATTGCCAATGAGACAACTCTCCACAAGAGACCAAATGACACAGAAATTAACAACTATAGTCACCGTACGGCCTTCAACAATGAGCAATCCTATAACGCATAGTCAGCTATAAAAGGCCCCGAAATGACAAATGAAAAACAATTCAAACAAAAAAACTAACGGCCTAATTTATGTACAAAATAATGAACGAAAAACAAATATGATACACAGAAACAAACGACACCAACTTTGGCTTGGGACAGGCACATACAGAATGTTGCGGGGTTAAACATGTTATCGGGCGCCCAACCCTCCCCTAACCTGGGACAGTGGAGTAACAGTACACATAAGAACAAACTATAAAAATCAGTTGTAAAAGGCTTAACTCATCAGATGGATACAAACATAAATACATATAACAAAAACACAGAGTGGATGTGGCAGGGTACTTATACATCCCCATAACAAAAAGACACTCAGTACAGATTTGAGAGTACTCGCAGTTACTGACAGCAAGTTCAAAGCCAATAACAACTAATAAAACAAAACATGCATCTAAGACTAAAATATCAATTAGCACACATCCAACATCCAATGGATTTAGGGTAGAGACGTCATTAACAGTCAGAGAGAAACATGACCTTGTGCAATGCGATACAGGTATCGACAGATTGTAGAGCCATGAATGTGCATATGTATATAAAAATAGGCATGGATTCGTTGACCCATCAGCTTCCCCTCTTCTCCCACCCTCATTTGTAGTTCTTGGCATAATTCTGGCGTTTATAATTTGATGACCTGATAAGCCAAAATATTTAAAGTAAAAACATTTGTGATCCTTTGAATTTAAGTAAAAATTCCTTTTAACACATTCATTTTTAATAGCAAATGCTCATGTATATCAACACATTTGGCAAATATTCCTGGTAATATCTTTACTTTTTAAGGATATACTGCTTCAAAATCGGGGACCACCAGTACAGGTAACGTGAAAAATCAGTACTGGGAACAAGGTGATCGGGGACTATTTGTACACCAAGGTTCAAGTTAAATTGCAAGATATTTTTTTCATTTATAATCTTTTTTTTTTGTGCATATTTCTACAGGTATTTGTCAGTTTTTATATTTGAAAAACTATTTAATATACTCAGGGTTTTCTTAAAGTATAATAAAACTGAAAAAAGGTTGACTCAAACCAGCTGCATTAGAATCAAAACAAACAAAAGGGAAGGTCATGATGTAACTTCAAGGCAATCCTTCCTCGGGATATCACTTACTAATGACAGAATCAATTAACTTTATCAAATTGACCATTTCCAGCTACTTATATAAAGGTAGAGTTTATATTCTTCCAAAAATTCACCGTCTTGAAACGGAGAAGTTGAAACAAATACAACAGGCTGGATTAAATGAACTAAAATGTAATTTCACCTGGCAGACCAATCATATCACAGTGTGGTTCAGTAACTGAACTTAACTGTGGCAAGCCGTTTTACTATTTATTCGAATTTCAAGATATCTCATATAATAAATAAGATATCTTATATAATTTATATATTAAACTTTATAAGATATCTCATATACTTTATAAGATATCTTATATACTTTATGAGATATCTACTAAAGTTTATAAGATATCTTATATAGTTTATAAGATATCTTATATAGTTTATAAGATATCTTATATAGTTTATCAGATATCTAATATCGTTTATAAGATATCTCATAATTTATGAGATATCTGATAAAGAAACTTGTGTAAGATATCTTATAAACTATATGAGATATCTTATAAACTAGATAAGATATCTCATATAATATATAAGATATCTCATATAATATACAAGATATCTTATATATTTTATAAGATATCTTATATATTTTATATATCTTATATATTTTATATATCTTATATATTTTATATATCTTATTTAATATATAAGATACCTTATAAAATAAGAAAATTATATGAGATATCATATAAAGAAAATTATATGAGATATCTTATAAACTCTATTAGATATCTTATAAACTATATAAGATATCTTATAAACTATATAAGATATCTCATAATTTTATAAGATATTTCATAAACTATAAGATATCTCATAAACTCTCTAACATTTCTTATACAGTTTATTAGATACAGTACCTTGTGCGCTCAAATTCATAGAGCTTTCACGAGGTAGGCCGCTCTACTGTTCATTTAGAATGAAGAATGTTATAAGGTTTTATTTTGACGTTGGGTTACAGCAACATACATAAAACGTATTTCACTGAAAATAGCACATAAAGAAACAGTACAGGAATGTATTTTATCGCTTATACTTGGGCAAAGATTTTAATAGGACAATATTCCTCTATTCAACAGTCTTCGGTACAATGAAATCTACACATAGGAAGGCGACAACAAATGCGCAGCAGTTTCAAGATAATATCTCTATAATGGTATTTTAAATAATGCCGTATGGGTAGGGGACATCTGCGTGTTATGGATTGTTGTTGAAATGAGACGTCGAAGATTTTGTTTGAGATCACCTGTCACAAAAAGGAAATCATTTGGCATGTGTGGCAAATATGTTAGTCCGTCCATTGTTCGCCCAATTAGCATACTTTTCAACACTTTTTCCTCTTATAATTGATACTGATGCTATTGTCTAATGATTAAACATAAAACTTTATATATTTAGCCCGTCAGGATTAATTTTCACAAAGAACGCTCAGAATAAATATTTGAAAGCTAAGCTAGGATGTATATATAAATTTCAAAAATTTAAGAAACAAAATATTAAAAGGATAGCCAAAAACCATCTTTTTGTTAGCTGTGTTTTGTACTTTTTACTAATCGGACGAGTCTAGCCATTTCCAACTGATTTTTACAGTTTGTACTTATGTTGTACTGTTAAACCATAATTCCAGGTTAAGCAGAAGGTTAAGCGCTGGCGAACATATTTAATCCCGCCACATTCTGCGTGCCTGTCCCCCAAGTCAGGAGCTTGTATTTCAGTGGTTGTCGTTGGTTGCTGCCTGTCAAATTTGTTTTTCGTTTATTGATCCAGCATGAATGAAGCTGTAGGTTTCCTCCGTTGAACTGTTTCCCATTATGTCATGTCGGGACCATTTATAGCTTACTATACGGTAAGGATAAAGCCTATTTTTTAAGCCCGTACGATGATCTATTGTTGATCGTATAAAAAAAATAGGCTATGAAAAGTTGTATCATTGGCAATCATATCACATATCTCCTTACTAGTATTTGTATAAGGTTACTTTGTTTAAGGAAATTGGAACTTTATTTTCTAAATCATTTCAATATTGATCGACGGAATTTTTTTTTAAATATGAATCTTATAACTTATGTCTTCTTGCCGACTTGTTTCTTTATTATTATGAGGCTGACTTCATACAGGAACTTCTCAGGAAGAAAGATAAGAAGTTAGCAATATAATTTAGCTTTACGTTCCGCTATATAGATGATGTTCCCTTACTAAATAATAAAAAATTTGGTGACTATGTTGAACTAATCTATCCCATCGAACTAGAGATAAAGGATAATACAGATACAGTTAAGTCTGCCTCATATCTTGACTTACGTCTAGAAATAAACAATGAGGGTCGGTTGAAAACAAAACTTTACGACAAAAGAGATGATTTCAGCTTCCCACTTGTGAACTTTCCATTTCTATGTAGCAACATTCCAGCAGCGCCTGCATACGGAGTATATATCTCCCAATTGATACGATATTCCCGGGCTTGTATTCCCTGTCATGATTGCCTTGATAGAGGATTGCTGCTCACAAGGAAGCTATTAAACCAAGAGTTCCAAATGGTGAAGTTGTAATCATCCCTTCGTAATTTTTACGGACGCCATCACGAGTTGGTTGACCGTTATGGAATAACCGTTTCACAGATGATATTGGATATGTTCCTTATGTCGTAACTACAATACCCTTCCCTTTTCACGAATGTGACCTACCGAATTAGACTATTTACCGGATTTGTAATAACATAAGCAACACGACGGGTGCCACATGTGGAGCAGGATCTGCTTACCCTTCCGGAGCACCTGAGATCACCCCCAGTTTTTGGTGGGGTTCGTGTTGCTTAGTCTTTAGTTTTATATGTTGTGTCATCTGTACTATTATTTGTCTGTGTGTCTTTTTATTTTTGGCCATGGAGTTGTCAGTTTGTTTTCGATCTATGAGTTTGATTGTCCCTCTGGTATCTTTCGTCCCTCTTCTAGTATAGGTTTATACGGCTGATTTCGTAGGATTATGTAGTTTTTAAGCTTAAACTTTTAAATGATGTACCTGGTGAAAGTACATATACTAACGATTCGCATCTGGTGATTTTTTTCTTTTTTTTATGACAGGTTGCTAAATTTGGCATTTTTTACCTATATTGAGGGTGCATATATATTCTCAGGATAATTTTTTCTTTAATAATTTTTCACGAACGACAGAATGTTGAACTTGGTGTATTTGAGTGAAATTTTGCATACAGTTTGCAAGGTTTGTCCGACTAACTACGCACACAACCCACACGTTAACATCATACAGAGTATCCTATATTTAGATACGCGATTGACTATGTTCTTCTTTCAGAAGCCCTTAGTCGCAGCGTTACACGTGTAATTATAGATGAAGATAGTATTTTCGATATACATAGTGACCATGTAATAATACGGACTGAAATAAATGTAAAAATGTGTAGTATAAAGAATAAACCTAAAAAACCTGCTTTGATTATGAAAATTAACGATAATACTGATTGGCACACTTTTCGGTCAGTCCTAAAACAAAATTCCAATGCCTATCACGAAAATAACATCTAATATCAATACTTTTTGGGGTCAATGGAAAAAGTCCGTTCATGATGCTGCTGATTTTTCTATCGGAAAAGCAAACCATTCTAAGCAATATCGTAGGTTCTGGGACAAAGAACTTTTGATTAAAAGCAGAAAAGAAAGTAACCATCTAAAAAGAATTCACAACAAAACCCGTGACTGTAATAGCGAGACGGGCAAACTTTTGACTAATACTTATAAGCTCAGGAAAGCTAAAGTCCAAGAAGCTGTTAAAAAGAAGGAAAACGCTCTGAAGTTGAAACAATTTCATGACAAATGTGTTAATTCCTCCAATAAAGTTAAAGGCTTCTGGGACCTTTTAAAAGGCAAAAATAAGAGTACTGTCCCCAATCAAATTATGAACCCAAAGAATAAGTCCGAACTTTTTACGGACGAAAAAGACATAAATGTTGTTTTAATTAACCATTTTAACTCTTTCGGCAGAGATTCTTCCTTAAAACGCAATATGCAAAATGAGGTTAAGGAATTTTTTTCGAATATAGAAAAAATGATGTTTTTCCTGACTCGCATATCTCAGTTAAAATTGACAGAGAGCAGATAGATAAAATTATAAGAAATCTTCAGTCGCACAAATCTAGTGGTATCGATGATATTCCCAATGAATTCTTAAAGTTTGGTGGCAATGCACTTGTGGATTCACTTGTTGATCTCTTCACCATTATTACTGACCTCGAACTTGTACCTGATGATTGGCAACATGGCATCATCAAACCGATACTCAAAGCTGGATCTGTCTATGATATTGATAACTATAGGGGGATTACTTTAACGTCTTATGTGTACAAGGTAAATTCGAAAATTTTGGAGGAATCTGTAATGACCTACTTAGAAGAAAATAATATTTCAGGCGAGGTTCAGGGGGCATTTAGAAAAAAAAGAAGAACAGTAGATCACATTTTTTCTATACAAGGTATTTGTTACGAAAGCCTATTAGGGTCACAAAAAAATAAATATTTATCTCGTAATTAAGAGATAAATATCTCGTAATTACGAGAAAACTATCGCGTAATTACGAGATAATTATCGCGTTATTACGAGGAAACTATCGCGTAATTACGAGATAATCATTTTTATCTCGTAATAACGAGATAATTATCGCGTAATTACGAGAAAACTATCGCGTAATTACGAAATAATCATGTTTTATCTCGTAATTACGACATAATCATCGCGTAATTACGAGAAAACTATCGCGTAATTACGAGTTAAGATTTTTTTATCTCGTAATTACGAGATAATTATCGCGTAATTACGAGATAACTATCGCGTAATTACGAGACAACTATCTCGTAATTACGAGATAAAATTGCATATATATATAGTCGTAAGAAGGTTGTTTTAGAAAGTAAAAGATGAATTTCCAAAATAAGTACATTCAACTTTACTTTAAAGTTGGATTTAGTAACAAGGAGATATTATTGCTCTTAGCTCATTTGAACAAATTAGTGATACGTATGTCAACACTCAAAAGAAGATAAAGATTTCTTGGATTATTCCGGAGAAAAAAATATTCTAATCTATTAGAGGTTGCCGTGTTTATCTTACAACAGCAAGAAACTTCAGGAAAGTTTCACGGTTATCGATGGATGCACTTAAAATGTATACAATCTGGATTTAACATTCCTAGGGATACTGTCAGTCAGTTGATGAAAATTATAGATCCCGAAGGAGTCAAGTGTAGACTAAGCAGAAAATTGAGACGTCAACAATACGCAAGTCCAGGACCTAATTTTGCTTGGCACATAGACTCTTACGACAAATTAAAGCCATATGGCATCGCAATAAACGGGTGTATAGACGGCTTTTCAAGGTACATGGTTTGGTTAGAAGCAGGGACTACTAGCAATGATCCTAAAGTAATTTCAAATTATTGTATTAAGGCAGTAAAAGAGAAAGCAGGATGTCCCCAAAGAGTTAGATCTGATTTCGGAACTGAAAATGTATACGTAGCGAACATGCAGAAGTTTTTACGTCGTAACCACAATGATGAATTTGCCGGTGATAAAAGTTACCTGTCCGGGAAAAGCACACATAACCAAAAAATTGAATGGGTTTGGGGTATACATAGAAAGCAGATGGTACAATAGTACATGGATATTTTTGCAGATCTTTGCAAAGATGGACATGATATGTTTTGTGGAGACTTCGTTGACAAGAGTGTTATTCAGTTTTGCTTTATGGATATAATTCAGGTAAATCTTTTTACATATAATCTTTACAGATCATTTATAAGTATCTGGACCTTACGTGTATGGCCTTGACCATATGCGTATATAAAAGATCATCTACATGAAAGAGCTGAACCATATGAAAATGAAACCGTACACGTATGGTTCAAAACTTATTCAATATTTTTCAATTTTATAGACTTTAAGTTTCAATATATACATCCAAAGCAATACAAGAGATTACACGAAACATCTAAAATTAAAGGAATAACGAAAGTTGTCACTGGTTTTTATTATGAACATGTACATTTTAAGATATCATTCTAAGATATTTGGCAGAAATGCATTTGATCTTTAATTCGTTCTTTAAGTCGTTCACCAACTTCAGAGTTCAATCCTGACAAACCAATCTATAAAGAAAAACGCGGTACAAATGTCATTTAATGTGGGAAATCAGGATCGCTGTTTAACAGACGAAATGGAAATGCCTGTGATCGAGAGAGAAACAACACAACAACAGTAGCTATTAAGAGTTTTTTTTTACCGACAAACATTTTAATTTCCTTTGAACTAGATATGTTTTGCTCGAAGATCACAATCGCATTCATGGTATATCCAATTTTAATTTGTGTTTTTTTTTTGTGTTAATTCATAAGCATTATTTCATTTGTTTGTTTGTGTCTTGCACACTAATCTTCATTTAAAAAATGGTAATATTGTTTTTTTTATATTTCTTTATAATATTCACTGTCACTGCCTTTCATGTACATTAATGTAGTAAAAACTACCAAGACCGCATGTGTACGGGTGGAATATATAGACATATAGAAAAAAAGCGAGACAGGAAGAACGTCGCTGACATAACAACCCTACAAAAATATCATAGTATGTCACTGAAAATCCTTCAACAATGAGCATAAATTTACACCGCACGACGAGTTCTTTGAAACCCCTAAAAAAAAATATGTGTAAACATTCCTCCAAAACTTCAAATACGCTGACGTAAGCAAAGTATATACTGATGTTGCCCAGACCATACGAGTATGGAACAAAACACATATGAGCCACCCTATGTGGAAAAGTACGGAATCATAAAATATCGGAAAACGAGATACTTGCTTTTTTACGCACAAATATACACGAAAAGGTTGATTTTACATGTACATGTACCATGTGAATCTTTTTTGCATGAAATATAAATATGATAAAACCACAGGCGCTTGGGTATAGGATACGATTTTTTTGTGTGATTTTACCAACTCTGATACAACCCCCATTTTACTGTTTCGTAGTGTGGATAGTAAAATGGGGGTTGTATAAGAGTTGGTTATATCACTCGAAACTAGATAAGACATGCGCAGAAGTGATAGATATGTAGTATAATGATATTTAATCAACAACAAAATTCCAAAAACAATCGTATCCTATACCCAAGCGCCTGTGGATGAAACACCGAATTTTGTCGGGCACTTATCGACTCATGTATTTTTAACAACGATTAAAGTGTATCTCCCTCAAGTTTTCATTGCAAACTTTTCACACCTTCCCTAAAAAATTTGTATTTCATGGGTTTTGTACCTTTTCGCACGGAGCGGCTCGTATGATCAAATAAACACTGTTTTCATGATTATCACGCTTTTTGATGAACCAATACTGCAGGGTATGAGAAATTTCTAATATTATTCCATTACCATTATTTTCATCTTGTATAAAAGATTCTGAGGTTTTTTATATGTTCGAGATAACGTTGGATAAAATGGTAGTCTGAGAGCCAAGCCAAACAGACACAATACATATACACGCAATGATTTACACTTCGAAATTATTATCCAAAAATGTATGTCTAACTATATAGCCCAGCCTACAGTTTGTATTTCATAAAAAGAGTTAACATCGTATTTTATTCTACTGATAGCATGTTATTTTTACCTGCGTCACCAAGGGTGAAAGGTCATTCCGTCTTTCCGTCATTCCGTCAGTCCGAAAGACCTTGCATATCAACTTTCGTCAAAGATTTCTTGGCCTCTATGAAATGGAATGGATGGTCCAGAGCTTGATCATGTTGAATTGTAACGTGTAAGCAATTTTAAGATCTGCGGTGCAGCCACTTCCTGTTTGCCGATAGTTTGAAATTTAGCTACTCATTGTACAAGGAAAATTTTTCGTCAAAGTTTTCTTGGCTTCTACGAAAGGGAATGATTTTATATTTGGTCCAGATCTTGACCATGTTGAGTTGTAACGTGTAAGCAATTTTAAGATCTGCGGTGCAGCCACTTCACGTTTGCCGATTATATATACCTGGCAATGGAAGTGGCAAACGACCTATTTTACTGTATAGTATACCACATATCTACAATGCAGAGGATCGCTTATATTCAACAGACGAAATGGAAGTCCTTGTGTGTGAGGGAGAAACGACACCAAAAAAGATGTGTGATGAAACTGTATTTGAATTATGTACAGGTTTGAGAACAGAAAACAACTTAATGAAACCTTCTAATGCAAATGAATGCAAGACATTCTATGTTACTTTGAGACAGATTCTCAAACATGAATTGGCCGAGTTGTGAATTTGAAAAAGCAATTTTATATGAATATGTACTTAAAGTTATAAAATCGGAATGCCAGGTTCCTTTCAATTATTCAGATTAAAGACTGAAGTACAAATGGTAGTATCATAGTCTATTGCCCTCTTTCATTTGACTATAGAATATATATTATCCGAACCCTTAGAGCTTGCTTTCCTAAATGTTTTTATTGACTATCTTCAGTAATTTTTCAACTTGATCTTTTCTCACTATAAATAAGAAGATGTGGTATGAGTGCCAATGAGACAACTCTCCATCCAACACACAATGTATTTTAAGTTAACAATTATAGTACGGCCTTCAACACGGAATCTGGTAAATGAGCACAGTTTGCGACAATTTAAATCAAGTTGGGTATCAAATTGAAAAGACCAGATCAACAGTTACCGGCAATTTAACTACTCTATCCTCGTGGTAACGAATATAAGTGTGTAAGAACAATGCTTAGGGAACAACCGTTTAACTTCAAAGGGAAGGGGGGGAGTTGGGATATGGTTATTTTTAGTTTTGGAAATGTTTTTTTTCGCTCAAAATGAAAACCAGAAATATATTTCACTTCTTTTGTGAACAGAATATTTTTTTTTTAGTCTCCTGATCAGATTTCTTTTCTCGACAAAATGAAAGAAAGAATATTAAAGAAAAACAACATAACGATCCTTACTTTAAATGATTGCTCCCTTGGACCAGTAGATTGCTTATCAATTTGTCTAGAACCTTATATTGTCCCTTCTCATGCTAACCAGTTGTGTTTCTCGAGTATTGATGTACATTTTTTATTGGCAATCATTATCTCTTTCTGTGAAGAATGAGCCTGAAATCAAACTTAAATTTCAGCAATGGTTGTTCTAGTGCTTCATTTTTATTGTGATGTCTTATTCAGAATGTTTGTTGTGTTGGACGAATTATAATTATGTCAGTTTTGCTTGTTGTAGGCGCCAGCAACAGCTTGCAATGCGATGTTGACTTAATTCATTGTTGAAGGCTGTATACATGTAGTACTTTTTTTTAAATACAGCATTTATTCGGATGGCTTTTGGGTTTTAACCCATATCTTTTTTTACTTCTGTTATTACAATTTAATTATAGTCGTTTGATGTTCTCCTTCATAAAAGTTTTCAGACATGTCAGCCCAATGATCCAAGATGGCCGCCAGCACATAACAAACTAAGGTTAATATTGAACCCTATGGGAAAAAACTTTTGATATATTTTTGTGTCACAAAATACTAAACTCTGACCGACAGGTTTGCATCCAATGCAAGATGACTGCCAGCGTAAAACATAGTTTAAATTGAATCATGTGGGGAAATCGTTCTAAAATCTACTGTTCTGAAACATAAAGGCCAATTGGATTCAAACTTGGTCACAATAGATCGTTACTATGTTTCTATCTCACAATTAATGAGGTAGATTCAGACTGACACCCACAACCTTTTATTTGCAGTATGACGGCAGATCATGCTTACCCTTCCGGAGGACATGATGATACTTCAGGTATTGTGAGGGTTCACACTGCCAGTGCTTTATTTTTGTCGTGTTCGTGTTCAATTTTACCCTTGGTATTTCAGTTGTCTCTTTTTGTGTAATCTTTGTATCGCCATGTTCTAGATATATGATTTTCTGGATTATCCTTTTCAGCTTGTTGCTTCGGTATTCGTTTGCCGAATAAAAAAAATATGATGCAAAGTGAATTTGATAAATTATATGACAGGTGTTAAGACGTTGGACATAGTAGACTTATTATATAAAGATATTATAACGGTTGTTCAAGCATGAGATTGAGGTCAAGGTCAAGTGAAAGGTGTCAGACTGACATGTAGCGTCCAAGCAATGTCAATTCAAACTTTAGTGGTTGCTTTATCAGTACTTCAAACTCGATATGATAACAATCACTCTAGCGTGAAACTGAGGTTAAGGTCAGACAACAACTGCCAGACTGACATATATTCATTTAGAAGTGTAACAAAAGCTCAAATATGGTGAGTCTATTTATTTATTTGTTGAGGGATTGAATAGAGGGTGTCACACTGGCAAGTAACTAACTAGATGTAAAAATAGACTAAACATGGTGTCATACCACCAAAGTTTTTTCCCTATCAGTCTTTGTTAAATTAAAGGTTTTCAAAAAATTGTATAGGATTTATCTTTGTTTAAAAAAAATCATATTTGTCCTGAATCAAGTTTATTCCTGTCCAATGCAACTGTGAAAAAATCACACAAGGTTTCTTTGCATATAAGAAAACAAAATTCACTGGATGTCACATTGCCATTTCTTTACTGTCATTTCATGTTTACAGTCATAAACTAGGACGTCACATAATATTGCACAGATATTTTACAGAAACATCAAATAAAAAAAAACTGCTTCCATTATGATCCTAATATAAACATTTCTGCCTCAGAAAAAAAAAGATCTGCAGTGAAATGCAGGGTATAACTCCTCACAACTGTCAAACTTAGGGGATTATTTTCTAGCCTCTTGATTACATGAAACCGGAAGTGGGGTCAGTGGTTTTGGTGGTATTACACCTATATATACACAGGGGCCGGTAACAAACGATGGTTTGATTGACCGGGTTCCGAGTATCTATACAAAAATGATATAAATATATCCTCGGGATCCGGTCAATCAAAACATCGTATGTTACCAGTCCCTGTGTAATTATAGTACAGTTGCAGAGAAAAGGAAAGAAAGAAAAGATAAGAAATTTGATCGCCAATTTTACAAAGTATTTTTTAGCTCACTAGATGGTGCGTCTGAGGCCAAGGTCAAATAACAAGTAGTAGACTGACATGTATTCACCAAAATACCTCAATAGTGGTGTTTTCAAATATGACGTGTTCTATGGCAAGCCGTTCTAGTCAAAACTATGTTTAAGCCATTTTGCGAGAAAGAAAGAGTAGCACACCCGAGGTTAAAAAAATAAAAACACACTGAGATTTATAAATCACACACTGAGAATTACACACATGTTGTTAAATTACCGGGGTACGAAGTGTGATTATTTTCGTCAAAAATTTCGAAACCCCGAAAGGCCCCATGCGATGCGGCTTCAGCAAGTACAAATTCCTTATTTTCACACAGTTGAATTCTCTGGAAATTCAGTTCTTTACAAACATTCAATAACTCCAAAGTTTTTACAACTTAATTGTACAGTCTTCTGCTCTTCAAAAAAAGCACAAAGGGTTAAGCTCAGTCAATAACTAAAAGTAGCATTATGTCCAATATCAGTGCATACATTTTTTTCTTTTCTTTTCATTTTGTTGGCCTGCATGTCTTGCAGGGGAGATCAAGACCCAATCTTCACGTTGAATGGTACAGTTTACCAGCTCTCATCATCGGGGAGGCGAAAATGCGTCTTCTAGAGCCACACACTGAGATAAATGACACACTGAGATTTATATGCACTACTAAATTAAATGAATTTTAATTACATGATTACATCCTAGCCACCGGAACTCTTGGTACATATTAATATCAACCGGAACACATCGCGTGGCTTTACAATCGTAACTAGTCGGACATTCTCGCTAAGCGAACAATATTAGGTGGATGGGTCTCAAAGCGCCCAAAATAATGGATTATAATACCAAAAAGACAGTAAAAAATCTTTTCCGGGTAATGTATAGCCTTTCACCTCTGCGTTGCAAGTTCGCGCTGTGTAAACATCATAAAAGGGTGCACTTGACATGCAACAGTTAGTGATTAGTAAGGGTTGTCCAAGGTCGGCAGTTTTCTCCTCAACTGAAAACTGACAGCCATGATATAGCTCAAATAGTGCTGCAAGTGGCGTTAAACCCCATTCAACAAATTTATCAACAAAACAGAAAGAGTTCACGCCAATTGTTGGACCCCGCTGTATATTCATATTGGTGTTTTTTTTTTTTTTATCTCATGCACTTACACTCATCTAAACTGTGTTTGTTCAAAGTCGTTTGCATCACAAGCTTACTAATTTACCCTTTACACATGCCGTTGTACTAATTAAAATGACTAATTAATGATTAGCTCCTGTATAAAGATCAATAATTTGCAAAAATATCTAGAGCTCAATGGGCTGAGTCTGTATCGCTCACCTGGCACAAAAATGCTTCTGAAGCAAACTAATAAACATGACCTCACCAATACTTTAGGTAACAACAAGCGCCTACAGAGTCAAATATTAACCCAGGTAATATCATTTGTGACACGATGATTATCAGAATTTATTTCAATGCATATGGTCCAATGTATCTATGTCCCACTCTCGTAGCCATTGTCGATGTAGTGGATACCTGCGGGGAATGATTTAAATCCATAATGAATCACCAAAAGTAATTGGTGACCAAGTTCGGTTCCAGTTCTCCAAGTAGTTTTCGAAATTTTTTGTTTACATTTCCCAATAGGATCCAATGTTAAACTAAAAATAAATGGTCTGCGTTGGTGGCCATCATGGATGCAGGAAGGATATGTCGACATATTTTATAAAAAAGGACTACCAAAGCACTTTTTTGACGAAATTGGGTTCCAGTTGGCCAACTAGTTTCAGAAAAGATTACCATTAACACGTTACCCTTAGGGTCTTTATGTTAAAATATGTTCTGCACTTGCGGTCATATTTTTGGCGGATCGATACAAAATGAGCAATCTTTGTAAAGGACCTTCCATATATACGTCATTCCTGTAAAATTTGGTTCAATGTATCAGTATTTTCGGAGGAGTTGATCAAAATATTTCTCCCATAGAGTTAATGTTAAAAATTTTCCTGCACTAGCGGCCATGTTTTCCATGGATCGGAACGAAATAAGCAATCTTTGTAAAGAACCTTCCATACCCTATTCCTGCTAAGTTTAGTTCAATTTGCTTTTGGGGTTTAGGAGGAGTTGATCAAAATATTAAACGTTAACAGACGGACGACGGACAACGAACGCAAAGTGATGGCATGGCTCACACTGACTCTTTGGGTCAGATGAGCTAATAGTTATTGATTGCTGTAAAATCCTTTTTTTGAATAAATTATACTATAAGACGAGATTAATAAATATGATATTTAATATGCAGTCCTTTCGTTGGTTAACCAATAGTTATCAATAGACTGAATATGGTGGATCCAGATATAACAGTTCCTGAGAAATGAAATGGAATTGAATTTGAAAGCATGTCGTAATGTTTATGAAGTTAAAAAACCACGAAAACAAGATAATCTTGAACACATTATGCTGGAAAGTTCATATCACAAGGTATATGTAGATCAAAGAGGATGCTATTTTTATACTGCCACCATCGCCGTCGCCGCCGTAGCATCCGGAAAGTAATACCTATATCTCGCTCTACGTTAGCTAGACAAAAACTGGAAGACCAAACCTGAAAGAAGCACAATGTTTGATGGAGAACAAATCACCTAAAGGACCTTAACAGTAGTAAAAAAAAAAACTAAGAACAGAGCTTTGAACGAGGGAGATAATCCTAATCAAGAAAAAATACTTTCTAAACTTTAGACGTTGTTAATTTAAAATAATAAAATCGGTTTCTCTGGACTGCAACGAAGTACTCAAAGTTAGTCAACCAAAATTATAGGAGCTCGTACTAAACAAGTTTTAGTTTTCAGTGTTGAATGGTCTTTAAATGAACACTTGCCTTGGTCCCTTTCTTTTGATTGTCTCGGTTTTCAATTTAAATATTATATCCTCTTCGTATTCTAAGCATGTAATTTATTCATTCCAAAAAAACCAAATAGCAAGACACTGAGTAAAAGACATACAAACATAAACGACGGGAAATCAAGAAACAGGCAAATAATAGGCCTACAATAAAAGCAGGCATACTACAGTTACAAATATCAAACCCACTGTTTTTAACATAAATAATGCTCTCAGGGGGCATGTGATCACTCGCTTGGATCCAAATTGTGTAAGCTTGTTTCAAATTGGTCCAATGATTTTAGAGCAGTTAAACCTTTAATGTTGTTCTTGTAGGGTCCTATGTTCAACTGTAGGTTTATTATACCCAAGAGTCCTATGCTAAATTAAGTCAGGTCATGGCGGCCATATTGATGGCGCCCGAGTAAACCGAACATAATTTGTAAAGGGGGCTATAATACGACTATTTTGACCAAGCTTTGTTTAAATTGGTTCAGTGGTTTTAGATGAGTTGACCTATGAAGAAATTCTAATATGGTCCTATGTCTCTTTTTTTTTAAAGTAGGACTATAAGGCGGCTATATGGGTAGCGCCGGTGTAAACTTAACTTTTAAATCCGACGGCTATCCATTCAACATTCCAGCAAAATTTGATTTGAATTTGCCTAGCGGTTTCATAAGATGAAAATGCGAAAAGTTCACGACGACAGACGCAAAGTGATAGCAAAAGTTCACATTACTCTTAAGTGAACTAAACAAAGAAGTAACTGATTATGGTAAGATATACTCGCCTCTTCTCTACAGCTAAAAACCATATTTACTGAATTAAGTACAATCTCCTGTCTGATTACTACGAAGCCCTGTTTGTCTCACAGAGATGAAAAAGTTCTCATATATAAACTACAGCGCTTAAGGCTGCTGATATGAAACCTACCGCTTCAGATGTAAATTCATGCGCTGAAGCTGTTAAGGGACGGACCATTTAACTTGCAGGGGGAGGGGGGCATGGTTTTTTCGTAATATTTTGATTCTGAATCTTGAGAAAATAAATAATTTGGCCAGCAAGGGGAGAAAAAAAATGTTCTGACAGAAGATATTTACCATACAAAATAATGTTAAATTTGAAAATAACAATTTGTCGCGCCACATCCCAAAAATAAATAAATTTGCGCGCAAAAATATTCTGACCAGAAAAAAAACCAAACATTAGAAATGTCTCTTCTTGAACTGCGCATGCCTGACAACATATCACCTGCGACAAATATTAAAAATCCAAACACCTTTTTCTAAATTTCTAAATTAAATGTCAAATTTCCATCTCCTCACAGAATTTATAACGAAATAATAAACTCGATTATAGGTTTTAAATATCTGAAAATATGTACCTCATTTCACTTCGAGAATAAGTTTCTAGTCTAAAAGTATTTTCCAGTCAAAAATAAACATTATACATGCCTCTTACATACATTTACTTTTGTTATAAGAAAACTTTCAGACGACAAATTCAGTTTCGTTGATAATAAAACTGTGTAAAACGTATCAAATTAAATGTTAAAAAAAAATGACGTTCTCGTAAATGATAGAGAGTAACCGTCGAATTCCATCTTCTTGAAGGAAAAAAATAGGCAAAACAATGAAAACGTGTACCTAAGTAATGTTCATATCTATGAAATTACAATCAAAATACCCAAATATCTAGAAAATGTCAAGATTCCTTGATAATTATAACACTCAGACTTACGCGATGTCCACAACCCAGACATTATATTCAAGGACACTCACGAACTCACGCGGCTCTAAATTCCGAAAAATTGTCATTGGTCTTTGGTAATTCTAACATACTGTTACAGGTATGAGAAACAGGGCGTCTAGCTAGACCACTTACATTATGTATGTGAAGTTAGCAGCCGGTTCGTTAATCGATATTCGATATTCAATATCCAACCGGCTGCTAGCAGTCGGTTGGATATTCAAAATTTAGTTGAAAATCATAAAAAAAATAAATATTTGATAACATTAAAAGCACGATTTTCATAGTTAAGAGGACTGATAAGATACGTAGGAAATCGTTTAATGACCTATAAACCCTTTTCTAAGTTGCATATTTGTCTTTATGTAATATAGATTTTAATCAATAAAACAACTTCAAATATGTACTTTTATATATGATATTTCTTAACACAAAAGGAAAAACCTATAACTCTAGAAACATTTAGAAATATAAATAGAAATATTTATGGAAAGCCCAAAAAAGAAATATATAGTGAAAACCTACCTGAGACCGCTTAAATGAGAGTGAGACCCCCCTGGTCTTTCAATGTCCATAAAATTCAACTTAATCACAGACTCTGTATATGTAAAGGTTGTATTAGAAGGATTTCCCAGAATAATGTCATCTTCGATATCTACGGAGGGCTTAGATTGTCACTTTTCAGCTAAAAATTGTCAAAATTTTAGGACAAAGGGCACAGGGCAATGGTGAGAGCCCCCTGATCTCTCAATCTTTCTAATATTATGCAGACTTTTAGTTAATAGGTAGATACAAACGTGACTAAAAGGAATTTGGGTACACTTCCTGTCTTCTATGTTTACGGAGCGCCCAAAGTGCCAGTTGGATATTCAAAATATATAGTGAAAACCTACCTGAGACCGCTTAAATGAGAGTGAGACCCCCCTGGTCTTATAATGTCCATAAAATTCAACTTAATCACAGACTCTGTATATGTAAAGGTTGTATAAGAAGGATTTCCGAGAATAATGTCATCTTCGATATCTACGGAGGGCTTAGATTGTCACTTTTCAGCTAAAAATCACCGTCATTTAAGCGGTCTAAGGTATGTTTTTTCTATATATTTTGAATATCCAACTAGCATTTTGGGCCCTCCGTAAACATAGAAGACAAAAAGTGTACCCAAATGCCTTTCAGTCACGTTTGTATCTACCTATTAACTAACTGTCTGTTTAATATTAGGCAGATTGAGAGATCAGGGGGCTCTCGCCATTGCCCTGTGCCCTTTGTCCTGAAATTTTGACAATTTTTAGCTGAAAAGTGACAATCTAAGCCCTCCATAGATATCAAAGATGACTTTTTTCTGAGAAATCCTTTTGATACAATCTCTATTTTTACAGAGTCTATGAATTCGTCGAATTTTATGGACATTGAAAGAACAGGGGGGTCTCACCGTCATTTAAGCGGTCCAAGGTAGGTTTTCGCTATATATTTTGAATATCCAACTCGCACTTTGGGCCCTCCGTAAACATAGAAGACAGCAAGTGTACCCAAATTCCTTTTAGTCACGTTTGTATCTACCTATTAACTAAATGTCTGCTTAATATTAGGCAGATTGAGAGATCAGGGGGCTCTCACCTTTGCCCTGTGGCCTTTGTCCTGAAATGTTGACAATTTTTAGCTGAAAAGTGACAATCTAAGCCCTCCGTAGATATCGAAGATGGCATTATTCTGGAAAATCCTTTTGATATAATCTTTATTTAGACAGAGTCTATGAATTTTATGGACATTGAAAGAACAGGGGGGCTCACCGTCATTTAAGCGGTCTCAGGTAGGTTTTCACTGTGTATTTCTTTTTTTGGGGCTTTACATATATATTTCTATTTCTAATTTTTTTCTAGAGTGATCGGTTTTTGTTTTTTTTTTTAGAAATATTAGATATAAAATTACAGTTTTGATGTCGTTTTATTGATAAAAATCTATATTACATAAAGACAAATATGCAAATTACATAAGCATTGATAAGGGTTTATATTTGAGGACAACGAGAGTTTAAGACAATTTGAAGGGGTCATAAAACGATTTCCTACGTATCTTTTCACTGCTTTCAACTATAAAAATCATGCTTTTAATGTTATCAAATATTATATTTTTTATGATTTTCAACTAAATTTGAATATCGAACCGACTGCTAGCAGCCGGTTGGATATTGAATATCGAATATCGAATAACGAACCGGCTGCTAACTTCACATTCATACTTACATTCACAAACTCAACTGAAATTTTCTTTGAAATCAGCAAGTCGGATCCAGTACAAAATCTGACAAATCTTCAAAGTTTGTCTTCATTAAGCTCACGCATGCATCTTTTCAAATGATGACTAACTACGGTTTCATCTGGTTTCATTTCGCATGGGAAACATAATCGTTTTCACACCGCTTTCGGTGTAGGTTTCAGCTCAGCATAAAGATTAACAAGTTGTTCTTCCGTAAGCTTAATGCCTCCCATTAGTCCGTGCCATCATGTGGACACAAACGTGGGGGTCTGTATCATTTCTTTGTGTGCTATTTCCATTATAATACGAGCAATGATCATTTGGTTAGGCAGATGTCTGACACCGTGTGAATCTAAAATGTCCACCAAATCGTCTCCATCCACTTTTGTGAAGTCAGATAAAGACATTTGTAGACAAACACGCTCGTGCTCTGGTAAAACTTTGTAAAATCCTTCAAGAAGATCGGCAGAGAAAAAGCCAAAAATACACTGCTGAACGAAAGGCAATGATAGCTGTATCGGAAAGTATCCCTGGCGAGCCCATCCAAAGACAACGATTTTGGCAACAGCTCTCCACTCCTCTTCACCAAAATCATGTCGCAAAAATGGCACTTTCTCACTCGTGCCTTCCGTACACTGTTCATAGAAGTCTTTCCAGAATTCTGTCAAAGAGTCACGTGTGACGCATCCATCATCCTCCGCTATTCCAATATATATACACCCGTTACGCATTATCATTTCAAAAGAAATAATGTCATTGTAAGGATCTATGCTCTTAAAAGCCCGAATCATGTCAAGTAGATCATGTCCTCTATGAACTCTTACTGTTACTTCAATATGCACATCTTGCTTGTTTGTCACCACTTCCGGGTTCGTCAAGGTAATAACGTCAGTTTCCATCTGAGAATTAAATCCTGGATCCGGAACGTCTTCGTAATCATCTATAATGACTTCTGCCGCAATGCCACTTATTTGTAGGGCCGCTGATACTATATCTGTACATGCATCTACTTCCAATACATCCAGGTCAAGGAGGAGCAGCTTCGGAGCTACAGTTGTGTCTTTGTCTTCTGATAGATTCGTATTTTTTACGTTATCTTGGTTTTTATTAGGAGCGTGAGCTACCGCGTCTTCGTCCTTGTTTTTGTCCCATGTCGCCAAGTAAAACCTCAACATCGGCATCTTTGTTTCCTTATACATTTTCTGGATTGTTATATCGCTCTTCAATTTTCTTTCTGAAAAGTCCCACATGTCATAATTGAAATCTTCAAGTTTGCCTTTCTTACATTCACCGTCAGGGAAAAAAAGTTGTCTGGCCTCTTCCATAATTTCTTTTCTTGTTGCGTCCTTGCGCATACAAACTTTTCTAGCCCCTCCTCCAGTCTTGGATCGTACCTGCTTTGTTCTTTGATGTACTTTGTGAATCCACCCAACTTCAACATACCTAGTGCCTTTAACAGCATTTCTGTTTCCATACGCTCGACGCATGTCGTCCTCGCTCTCTGACGACGAATACTCCCTTTGGTGTTTAATCTTTTTAGTTTTAGCTTTATCGACTTTTCTATGGAGTACTTTTAACAATTTGTTCTTCCGGTTACTTTGATCATCATTTTTCAAGGGTTGCCGTTAGCGTAATCTGTCACCATGCACTGGGAGATATTTTTTCAATTCTTCATCTGACATTAAATGGACAAGATTTGGTGTGATCTGAAATTTAAACAAAAACATTTTGTGATTTATATGACCGAAAAGACAATGTAAACATAATAACCCTGGTATGCAACCAGAGGCTCACATGAACTTGAATCGCTAACCTCGTGTCCCGGTTTACATTACCTAATACGGTAGCCATTTCGTATTTTGAAGGACTAAAATCATAAATTGTTCAGAAACAATAATGTTACGACGGGTGAAAAATATTGGTTTGACATGTGGAATTGTTTTCAGGATGATGCAAATTACATGTTAATCTAAGATCTGACGTTGCGGGCAGCTTGGATTAATTATCAGGGGCCAAATCATATAATATAAATAACACATAGCTGAGAGGGTGATAGAGCAGATTGTTACCCCGAGAAAACATTGTCAACTGAGGCGAAGCCCTCGTACAATGTATAAGCCAATCAAAATATTGCATTCTTACGTGAAGTATAATAAAGTTTATTAACACCACCATATCCCTATACCTGAATGACATTGATTTGATCTATGAAACGGTTTCTCAAAATGTAGCAGTTGATAGGGTTTTCCCATAGGGTCCAATGTTCAGATCCGCCATATCAACCATTTTAGATATATGAACCATACCCAAATTATTTTTTTATATGCTATAAAAACGACGTTCTGAGATTGCACTTTATTATAATTAAATGATTTGATAGATATTTCA
Organism: Mytilus californianus; assembly: GCF_021869535.1. Lineage (NCBI taxonomy): Eukaryota > Metazoa > Mollusca > Bivalvia > Mytilida > Mytilidae > Mytilus > Mytilus californianus. The sequence goes on from NW_026262722.1 coordinate 428,735, forward strand.
ATTCTGCATGTTTGTCTCACCAATACAGATAAAAGTAGAGGTACTGTGATCAGAGCTCACAAAATTATACCCTCGCTCCTTGCAAAGTCATGTTTAAGTATTGGAAACCTAAAAAATCAATTTGACCAAAAACCAAATAGGAGATGCACAATGGTATTATATGGTTAAGATTTTCAGAAAGTTTCAAAAAAAATATGATTAGTGGTTTAGGAGGAGTTGCGCATACATAATGAGTTCCCAAATTATAAGGCAATGGCAAAGTCCATGTTTTCGTAATAAAAACTCAAATAAATGATTTTCAACAAAAACAAAATAGGAGGACGTGCAAAATAGCATTATATCATAAAGAATCTGAGAAAGTTTCATTAGATTATAATAAGTGCTTTAGGAGGAGTTGTGGATACAACATGGGTAGCCCCTATTTTTAGGCAATGGCAAAGTCCATGTTTTTCAAATAGAAACCCGAAAAAAATGAATTTGAACAAAAATAAAATAAGAGGTGCACAATGGCATTATATGATTAAGAATCTGAGAGAGTTTCATTTCATTCTGATAAGTGGATAAGGAGGAGTTGCGGATACAAAGTGAAACATATTTTATGGGACGGACGAATTGACGGACGGACGGACGAACGAACAGAAGAACGGACTTCCCCATCACTATATATCTCCGCTTTACAAAGCGGGGGTATAATCAAAATAAGTGTAGACAGAGAAATGTCTTGTGCAATCCAACATATTAAAACATGACAAACTGAAAACGGTTGTTTTATACGAGTAATTTACTGTAACATAATAACAAAACACAGGCAAAGTCTAAAATAAAGGTCAAATTGGGTTGACAAGTGTCAAGTTTGAAATGCTAAAACAAATACGATAATACTAGGTACGTATTATGCATATAGTTTCTGAAAAGGGACTGAATTGAATGATAAACTGGACGTTTGAAATCTAAACTTCTGACAAATGTTATGATTTTGACTTCCCAATTTTGAACTTTACGTTGTTGAGTAGTAATATGCCTATATCTCAAGCGTATGGAGTCTACATTTCACGGTTTATTCGCTACTGTCAGAGTGGCTTTCTCAACAGAGCGAAATTATTCTCCCCAAAAATAGGAGTATTTTTAGCCACTATATTGATATCGTCACTCCAGAGGTTTTACGGAGGTCATCATGATTTGACTCCATACAGGACTTTCCACTTGCAGCGTGATTGGTGCCGCTTATAGGGCAGATCATGCGTATCCTTCCGGGGCACCTGATGAAACGCCCGTTTTTATTAGCTCACCTGACCCAAAGGGTCAAGTGATCTTTCCCCATCACTTGGCGTCCGTCGTCCGTCGTCGTCCGTTTACAAAAATCTTCTCCTCTGAAACCACTGGGCCAAATTGAACCAAACTTGGCCCTAATCATCCTTAGGGTTTCTAGTTTAAAAAATGTATCCAAAGACCCCGCCCACCAACCAAGATGGCCACCATGACTAAAAGTAGAACATGGGGGGAGAGGGGGGGGGGGGGGTAAAATGTAGTTTATGGTTTATATCTCTGAAACTAAAGCATTTAGAGCAAATATGACAGGGTAAACATTTTCAGACGAATCAGACTTCCCGTTGTTGGGATGCTGCCCCTGAATTGGTAATTTTAATGATTTTTTTCAGTTTTTGGTTATTATCTTGAATATTATAATAGATAGATATAAACTGTAGTAGCAAAAATGTTCAGCCAAGTAAGATCTACAAATAAGTCAAATGACCAAAATTGTCAATTAACCCCTTAAGGAGTTATTGCCCTTTAAAGTCATTTCTGCAATTAAGTAAATTTTCACTATTTCTCGTAAATTTTTGTAATCTTTTTCCAAAATCTTCTCCTCTTAATCTACTTGGCCAAATGGAATTAAACTTGGCTACAATTATTATTCGAGTATCTTGGTTGAAAAATGTATCCGATGACCCTGCCGTACAACCAACATGGTCAACATGGGTAAAAAAAAGTCTATGGGAAAAATGTAAAAAAAAACCAATTCAAATGGTCACAAACTAACTTAAATAATGATAAGGGGTCTTCATTAACTATAATTGTAAGACTACAATGGAATGACTTGATTTTTTTCCAGGGGGGCGGGGGGGGGGGGGGGTTAGCAATTTTTTCAGGGGGGATGCTAATAATTTCTCCTTGATATGTTCCATTTTCAGAATTATTCAGTGTTACTTTTTCTATAGACCATTATTATATCTTGTGAATATCCCCCCAGGCCCGGCAGGTTTGGCGGGTTAGTCGGGGGTCAGGGGAAGCCCTACCCACATTTTTTTGAAGGGTGTTAAAACAAACATTTAAAGGCAGTTCAAGCATTATACAGGCCCTGGGTGAAATGCATTTGTGAGCGGAGGAAATTAAATGTTGCATTTCTTGTTAATTATCTTGAATATCATTATAGATTGAGATATACTGTAAACATAAAAAATATTAAGCAAAGAAAGATATACAAATAAGTTAACATTACCAAAATTGGCAATTGACATCTTTTTGGAGTTAATGTCCTTTAAAGTCATTTCTGCAATTTATTGGTATTTTTGTATTTAAAAAAAAAATCTTCTGATTTAAATTTAACTACTGGGCCAAATTAAACCAAACATGATCTCAATCATTATTAGGATACCTATTATGAGTTTAACCTTATTTTACATGATTTTCAAAACCACAGTAGATACAGGTGAGCGACAAAGGCCCTTGAGAGCCTCTAGTTTTGATTCACACTACCACCGTCGTAACTACCGATGAGGCAGACCGGGCAGTTGTCTGTTTTTTTTTGGTTTTTTTTGCAAAAATAAAAATACTAACTAAAAAATTGAGAAAGAGGGAAGGGAAATATAGCATCCTTGCATTTTTTCATTAAGAATAAAGTAATGCAAACTGCAAATAGTTATGAAATAACAAAAAGTACCGAAATTGCAGCAATTTGAGATCTGCAGATTGATGGCCATTTTTGTCTCTTCAGTGCAGATAAATCAAAACATTTGGAGGACAAAAAACAAAACATGTTTAGGGATGATAGAGAACAAATTACACATAGGCCCTAACCGGGAAGCCAAATATGCTTAGAACAGAGCTTTGCACGAGGGAGATACCACTTAGTTTATTTAGTTTTTTTTGTTAAATCTAGATATTGTAAGTTTTCAAAGTAATATCGGTTTTTCGGGCTAGCACCGAAGTACTGGACTAATTGGTTGTCAATACCATCGGGGACTAACAGTCCACCACACAGAGGCATCGACCCAGTTGAAATAAAACGAGATTGCAGCAAATTATACCTGCCATAACCTTATAATCTTGAACAAAAAATTGATGGATGGCTAAATGTACAAACCCCAACTTAAAGTATGTTATTGCTGATAGGGACCTTTAACCGAATATTCATATATATAATTTTGAAGCTTCTACTAACATTGACGGTCGGTTCTTGCGCAAGTGATAGATCCTTCTTTGCCCAACGACGTTTAACGACATTGCGCATGGCAGCGATGACCGAGGATACACTATGTGATTTATCCATGTTTCACGTCCATCGTACGGACAATGTCGTGCAAGGTCGAACTTGCGTTCATAGACACTGACTTTGTTCCACTCTTTGGGCTTTATTAAACTATGACTAAAAACGTGTGTTATTCTTAATGAAGCGCTGACCACAGGCACTTGTTCCGCTTTTTTTATACTATCAATCAAACATGTATATTATAATATATATATATCAAAGCCTCTAAGATAATATAATAAAAACTATAACTTCATTTTCCGTACGTATCGGCGTCACGGCCTTCCTCAGTGGAAGTTTATTTGAATGGAAAGTGTAACCGGGGGTTTATTTGCATGTGAAGGTGTAACCGTAGAAACTTCCGCCGAGGAAGGCCGTGAGGCTGATACGTTCGAAAAACGAAGTTATATAATATATCCTATAAACTGTCTAGAAAATTTAGTCAACTCGGAAACTTGCAAAACCCCATGAATAAACGAAAGCTTACGCTAATACTAGGTTCAAAAAGATTAATATAAAGGTCTGGGGTGAGAACCAAAACAGGGTTGGAATTAGATATATGAATGACGAAATCGCCTTCCCTCGTCAGGGTGTTGCTGTTGCATCAAATTCACAATTGCAGGTTACAGGCAAGACCAACAAAACGAATACGATGTATGAGGGAACAAAGAAACGGCAAACAATACGGATAACAAACCCTTTTCTGTAAGAAATCTAGTATTGACATCCGATGTAATGGACACGACTTAAATATATTTAATTTAAAAGAGTCCACCAAAACGGGATTTACAGCGGATCAGACAGAAGGGGTACTCCCCGGAGCCTGGAATATTGGAAACATGTTTGATAGTACAAACAAAAAATCCCTTCTATGTCATAAAACATAAAAAAATCGCTTGTCGCTATTTATTAATCGATTTGAATGCAATTTAAGCCCTTTTTTTTTTTATTAATTTTTAAGTTAGATAATTTATGTTATTGGCCACTTATTAAAACATAAAAGATGATTTTACAAATTAATTGCGTAAAAAGGAAGCGAGGAATCAAGTCATATCCGTAAAACACCTCTAAAAAGCCTATATACTATAGCCGATTGACTACATCATGTGTTTTGCGCGTCCAAATCTACAAGATTTTTAATATGTGCTCATAGACATAAACACATAGTATACCAGAGGCTCAAATGAGCTTGTCACCGGTGTCTGGATAAAACTATTACTATTGCCAAATAGAAAGTTTGTTTTAAATTGGCACAAGAATTTCGGAGGAAGTAAAATACAACTGTCATTGGTTTCTGTTTAAACTAAGTCCTATCAAAGAGTACCAGGAAAAACAGAAGAAAAAGATGAAAGTAGATCTCCTCATGACCAAGTGCTTTTAGAAAGGTTGCGAGTCTTACAAGAATTTAGGCGGGGGCAAGGATTCGAACTCTTATGTGTACAATAAGAAGAGATATAATATCTATTTTACTCTCTTTCTTGTTAGTTATAATAATAATATGCCCCCCTCCCCTCCCCTCAACCGAATGTTGTTTTTGTTTTTGGTAAATTTCATTTATCTTTATCGCGAAAATAGTCAACAAAATACCAATTTCGTAAGAAATAAGAAGAAATATAACAATATCTTAGAAATTTATTAACATGTTGTGGGAGCCTTTGCAGTAATAAAAGAAGCTTTTTGCTTTGTTAAATGTATAAATGCTACAGCGCAAAGAGAACGGGTTATGAAAACTCCTTTATCTTTATCTTATATTACACTTTTGAATTAGCTTGACTGTTATAGGGAACATTTACCCAATTTCGCTCTGTATATACATGTATATATCGTTTACAAAAAAGTCGATAAGATTATCAACTTTTGTACCCAAAAGCAAGGGTTGTACCTCTTGTTAACATATTTCAAGGCACCAATTCAATATACTAGTAAAATCCAGTTGGTCGAATAAGTGCTAAACGACCCATTTGTAAATAAAAAGTGTCAGAATGGAAGAGGATTTATTATCATTACCAACGAGGAGGAGGGGGGTGCCTTGATTTTTGTCATTGGCTACCTAAATATGACATCGCAAGTTCTTTGCATGTATTATTTGCAATATTTTTGATATAATTCCAATATACCTTTAATGTTTGTTTTGTTATATAAATCAGAAATGACTCTGCCCTTTGCTGTGACTTTTATTCGACAATAAAATCTTGTTGTCTTTTGCATAATGCAAAGGATATAAGAATGTTTTATATGCTACGAGCGAGGTCTTATCTTACAAACTAACAAAATAATGATTGAATTGATGCTGCAACAACAAATGATACAAACAAAATGATCTGACAAGATTCTTGTCAATTAAGAAGAAGCAATATAACTCTGGAATGTTTTTTTTTAATATAAAGTATGAACATTGTTTATTGCCAGTCTGGCAAACAATCAAAATGTTATGACACTCATGAATCAAACAGACATAGACAATACAAAATTTGTCCATCCCCATTTTGTAAGCCCCTTCTTTTGACATAGATTTTTAAAACACAATCCAAGAGATCTTCACTGCTCATCTTTAAGACGGAAAAGAAGCTATTGATAAAGTCGCGTCATTTATAGATATTTTTTTATCTCGTAATTACGCGATAGTTTTCTCGTAATTAGGCGATAACGAGATAAAAAAAATCTTATCTCGTAATTACGCGATAGTTTTCTCGTAATTACGCAATATTTATCGCGTCAGTACGAGATAAAAAAATGATTATCTCGTAATTACGCGATGATTATCTCGTAATTACGAGATAAAAAATGATTATCTCGTAATTACGCGATAGTTTTCTCGTAATTACGCGATAATTACCTCGTAATTACGAGATAAAAAAAAACTTCTTATCTCGTAATTACGCGATAGTTTTCTCGTAATTACGCGATAATTATCTCGTAATTACGAGATAAAAATCTTATCTCGTAATTACGTGATAGTTTTCTCGTAATTACGCGATATTAACTCGTAATTACGCGATAATTTTCTCGTAATTACGCGATAGTTTTCTCGTAATTACGAGATATTTATCTCGTAATTACGAGATAAATACTTTTTTTTTGTGACCCTAATAGGCTTTCGTAATTTGTTCTATTCGAAAAGCTAAAAAATATAAAACATTTCTTGCTTTTCTAGACCTATCAAAAGCTGAGAGTCTGGCGTGATGGCCTTTTCTACTTATTGTGGAAAACCGGCATTCAAGGTAAGTGTTGGAAACTGCTCAAATCACTTTACAGTAATGTATCAAAAAAAGTTTTGTTTGGTGATTGTGAAACAGGTTTCTTTGATCAAGAATTTGGCTTAAAACAAGGTTGTGTCTTGTCTCCGGCTCTTTTCTCTGTTCTAATGAATGACCTCGTAAGTATGCTCGAAGCCAACAATTTTGGTGCCGAAGTATCCTCACAACTAGTGAATTGCCTTCTATTTGCTGATGATGTAGTCTTTATCGGGAAGTCCGAGGCGGAACTACATCGTCTGCTTGATATAACAGCTACTTTTGCTTAAAAGTGGAATCTAAGATTTAACCAAAACAAATCCAAGGTTATGATAATAGGTAAGCGTTTAGATAAAGATAAGAAATGGCAATTAGGTAATCTTCTCCTTGATGAAAGCAATGAATACAAATATCTCGGAGTTTATTTTACCCGTTCATTGACTTTTGCCTACCATATATATTGTTACTTCAAAGATAACTTCGAGCGCAAGCTCAATTATATGACTAAGTTGCTAAATGAGCACGAATCTTGCAATCGTATATCCTTCGGAGATGCCCTCTGGAACTCGGTAATACGGCCATCTATCGCACATGGCTGTGCTGTATGGCTGTCGTCGTCAGTTTCAAGCAAACAAATTCTTGAAACTTGGCAATATAAATCGGCGAAATTTATTTTCAGTACTAATATGAATATCCCTAAATCGGCTCTTTTCGTAGATTTGGGTTGGGAACCGATAAATGATTTCCTTGATAGACAAAGGGTGTCTTATTTTGCTTGAATTCATGACCTCTATAAGAATAGATTATGTCGAATCATATTTGACGAACTAAAGGGCTTAACGCTACATCGAGGATGGGATATCCCCATTATATGGAAAATGTGTTCAATACTGTTGGTCTTGATCATTTTTACAATTCAAATGTTAACCTGAATATTTTCAAACAGTTTTTTGGAAAGTTTGTTCGTGAAAGAGAATTTCAAGTTATAAGAAATAAAAGCAGTCTAAATGCGTTCTCCAAATTTAACCTTGCGCCTGGTAGACAACCTTATTTGTCAAACTTGCTCGATTTTAAGTCTACACGGTTAAAATTGTTAGCTTGTTTACCCATGAATCAAGTTTTGTATAGAATGAATATGTGCGAGAATCCCATTTGTCAAATGTGTTCATGCAAATCTGAGGAGTCAGTGGAACACTTCGTTCTCGAATGTTCTGAATATTCCCCTATACGAGTTAAGTATGAGTACCTAAGTACTAACTTCACCGAATTTTGCTTCACAGAGTTACCGTCCTACGAAAAAATAAACATACTGCTAGGTGAATATTTCTATAAGGTTGATCCAAATGTTTGTAAACATGTTGACACTTTTAGTAAAAAGATGTTGAGTGAAATGTACACTTACAGGTCTTTGATTTTAGAAAATTAAGCTAACTATGATTTGCGTGTGCAATTTGATTGATGTGATCTCTAAATGTTGAGATGTTATCTTAATATATAATGCTGTTATGTTTTACATGAAAGTTGACTTGTTTTAAAGAGAATCAACTTTTAACTATGATATGTGTATTTTATTTCATTGTACATTATTTATTGTATAAGCTCTTAGACGCATTTGTAGGTACCCTGCCTGCAAGTGCCCCCGTTGTAAAGGGGTAGTTTCTTAATAAAAATATATATAATTTAGATTGTGTATTGTCATGATTGTATCAGGATGTTGATTTTCTTTTTAATTTTTACAAATAACAGAATGTTTAACCTTTTTTGACTGCTGCACCAAATGTGTTTTTCAGACACAACAATTCAAATTGCACTGTATCGTCCTGTAAATGCATGAAATATTTGCCACCGGACGTTGAGCAACCATTAATCAATCAATTCAAATTGTACCTCAATATCACTGTTTACCAAATTACGTTATTCAGTAACGTCACACGTGTTCTGTCAAATTCTAAACGTATCGGTCAACTTTGAAGCAATGTATATAAAAAACAAGGATGATGACATATGTGTTTCTATAGATATAAAAAAAAAAAAATAAGAGGATGTGGTATGATTGCCAATGATACAACTCTCCACAAGAGACCAAATGACACTGAAATTTACATCTATAGGCCACTGTACTGCCTTCAACAATGAGAAAAGCCCATACCGCATAGTCAGCTATAAAAGGCCCCTAAATGACATATGTAAAACAATTCAAACGAGAAAACAAACGACCTAATTTATGTACAAAATAATGAACGAAAAACAAATATGTTACATAGCAACAAACTGAATTACAGGCTACTTGACTCGGGATAGGAACATACAGAATGTGGCGAGGTTAAACTCGTTTAAAGGTGCCAATCCTCCCCTAACCTTGGACATAAACTGGACCCCTGTTGTGTTCCCTTATCGCTACACTAACGGTGCGAAGCTTAAGATGGATGACGGACCAGTTTAACCTGGGACAGTGGTGTAACAGTACAACATGAGAATAAAATGTAGAAATCAGTTTTACAAGGCTTAACTCATCAGATGGATACAAAAAGAATACATCTAACAAAAACAGAATGGACGTGGAAGGGTACTTATACATCCCAACATCCAAAAGACTTTATGTACAGATCTTAGAGTATTTGCAGTTACGGACAGCTAGTTGAAAGCTAATAACAACTAATACAAAATGCATGCATCTTAGATGCATAATCCTGGATATTATGTTAGTTTTTAGTCTTTCTCCGTATATAAGAACAAAGCCATCTATTGAAAACTCTAAAAAAAAAGGTAAAACAAGCATGTATGTATGTGAAGTTAGCAGCCGGTTCGTTATTCGATGTTCAATATTCAATATCCAACCGGCTGCTAGCAGTCGGTTGGATATTCAAAATTTAGTTGAAAATCATAAAAAAATTAAATACTTAATAACATTAAAAGCACGATTTTCATAGTTAAGAGGACTGATTAGATACGTAGGAAATCGTGTAATGACCTCTTCAAGCTGTCGTAAATTCTCGTTGTTCTCTAATATAAACCCTTTTCTAAGTTGCATATTTGTCTTTATGTAATATGGATTTTTATCAATAAAACAACTTCAAATATGTATTTTTATATATGATATTTCTTAACACAAAAGGAAAAACCTATAACTCTAGAAACATTTAGAAATATCAATAGAAATATTTACGGAAAGCCCAAAAAAGAAATATATAGTGAAAACGTACCTGAGACCGCTTAAATGAGGGTGAGACCCCCCTGGTCTTTCAATGTCCATAAAATTCAATCTTTATTTATACAGAGTCTATGAATTTGTCGAATTTTATGCACATTAAAAGAACAGGGGGGTCTCACCGTCATTTAAGCGGTCTCAGGTAGGTTTTCGCTATATATTTTGAATATCCAACTGGCACTTTGGGCCCTCCGTAAACATAGAAGACAGAAAGTGTACCCAAATTCCTTTTAGTCACGTTTGTATCTACTTATTAACTAACTGTCTGCCTAATATTAGGCAGATTGAGAGATCAGGGGGCTCTCACCATTGCCCTGTGCCCTTTGTGTCCTGAAATTTTGACAATTTTTAGCTGAAAAGTGACAATCTAAGCCCTTCGTAGATATCGAAGATGACTTTATTCTGGAAAATCCTTTTGATACAATCTTTATTTATATAGAGTCTACGAATTCGTCGAATTGTATGGACATTGAAAGAACAGGGGGGTCTCACCGTCATTTAAGCGGTCTAAGGTAGGTTTTCGCTATATATTTTGAATATCCAACTAGCACTTTGGGCCCTCCGTAAACATAGAAGACAAGAAGTGTACCCAAATTCCTTTTAGTCACGTTTGTATCTACCTATTAACTAATTGTCTGCTTAATATTAGGCAGATTGAGAGATCAGGGGGCTCTCACCATTGCCCTGTGCCCTTTGTCCTGAAATTTTGACAATTTTTAGCTGAAAAGTGACAATCTAAGCCCTTCGTAGATATCGAAGATGACATTATTCTGGGAAATCCTTTTGATACAATCTTTATTTATACAGAGTCTATGAATTTGTCGAATTGTATGGACATTGAAAGAACAGGGGGGTCTCACCGTCATTTAAGCGGTCTCAGGTAGGTTTTCACTATGTATTTCTTTTTTTGGGGCTTTCCATATATATTTCTATTTATATTTCTAAATTTTTTCTAGAGTGATCGGTTTTTGTTTTTGTTTAAAGAAATATTAGATATAAAATTACAGTTTTGATGTCGTTTTATTGATAAAAATCTATATTACATAAAGACAAATATGCAAATTACATAAGCATTGATAAGGGTTTATATTTGAGGACAACGAGAGTTTAAGACAATTTGAAGGGGTCATAAAACGATTTCCTACGTATCTTTTCACTGCTTTCAACTATAAAAATCATGCTTTTAATGTTATCAAATATTATATTTTTTATGATTTTCAACTAAATTTGAATATCGAACCGACTGCTAGCAGCCGGTTGGATATTGAATATCGAATATCGAATAACGAACCGGCTGCTAACTTCACATCCATTAAAACAAGGCATTTTCCCTATGTAAATTTGTCGTCAAAATTGACGTTTTCTAATCAAATTTACGAAAAAACAAAAATGGTGACCCCCATTTTTTTATTACATATTCCGATGTAACTCGATTCAAAGTACAAGTGTGCCAAACATTTTAGAAATCGGGAGATATGCCATTCGGTATCGTGTTATCTTGAAATATAAGTACACAGTTTTGGATTATGAAGAAAAATTGCCCACTTGCAGGGGAACACGAAACTGCATTGAAAATGAAAAAAATCTGGAGCAAAACATGCAAACCTAGGTTAGAAAAAGACACTACTTTTAAAAAAGAAATAAAAAAATTAGCATTAAGAGATACAATTATAATAATTTAGTGAAATAAAAAAGACGTAGATAACTAGAATGACATCTTCTATGAGGGTGTGGATGGAGTTTACAGAATAGAGAATAATGGGCTAAAAAAATAAAGAATAGAAAAGAAACAGATAAGCCAAAAATTTAAGAATAGAGAATAGTGGGCTTCTAGAATATAAAGAATAGAGAATAATGGGCAAAATTTATATAGAATAGAGAACAAATGGCGTAAATAATATTAAGAATTGATGAACACCCACCTCCCTCCTTTCCCAGACCCTCTTTTATCCTATGACTGTTAAAAGAAAGAAGAGCTGTAATTCATAGGTACAAATAGATTTGAAATATATTATTTTCTCTCATAAAGTCTTTTGTATAGTTGGAAACATTGTCAATATTTCATGAATCACAGAGTTCAGTTTACTGGTGCATTTTTAGAATAAGGGACAAAAAATAACGGACAGGAAATCACATGACAAAAAAATAACGATTTACAAAAAAAAGTTACGTACCTATTAAGTTTGATTATCATTATTTACAATGAACAAGATTTACATTTGGGTAGTTCATTTTATGACTTTCATTTAACATAGTTCTAGTCATAGGTTATCTTTTATTTTTGTGGACCATTTCGTTCATGGTATTTATCCGCTGGCGTTGTTGCATGTCTCCTCTCTACTCTAACGTCTTGGGTAGCATTTTTCATTTCTGTACTTTTATCTTTGTGTTGTAAACGTTCACACTTAATTTTTTATGTAAAGGTTAATGAAACTTTGTTGATAAAAACGAAGCACTCAGTCTGTCATAAATTAGTTTTGGCACAATCTTAGTGCTAAAGATTAATTTGATTTACTTGAATCGTCTTTGAATTCTCATAGCATATGATATGTGTCAACATTCTTTTTTTAATGAAAACTTTACAGAAAATTGTAAGAGTGGTCAGGGGCACCCCAATCTTCATCTTAGTTAATGAAAATAGCTACTGCAATTTTTTCCATCACATAACTGTTGTCCTAACAAACTAGAACCTAAGTTCATGAAACATAACAAGTAGATGCATCACAGGAAAGCAGTATTTCACATACCCCCCCCCCCCCCCCCCTCCCCCCCCCCCCCCCCCCCAAAAAAAAACAAAACAAAACAATAAAAAAAACAATAAAAAAAATCACTGTTGCTAGTATCTGGACTATGACCTGCTAGTACCTGGACTATGACCTGCGACCCCCAATGCTAGTCAATATCAATACGGGTGCAGTACTAGTCCATAACTTATGCGCATTGATTAGTAGATACAATCATGAAATGAGTGTACGTCTCTTGCCAAAAGCAATTCACTTTAACATTTCTTTTTACATTTGAGCAAGGAATTGTATACTTAAAAGGAATGGAAACGCGGCCGACTTCAAAAAAAAAATTATGATGCATCTCTGTCTCGAGCAGTGCGTTAATTACATCCCGTCGCTCTAACTGGCTCATTACTTATCTGGCAGTAGTTATCGAACTTGGTCATTTAATCATGAAATGAAACAAGGAATTGTAAAATTAAATATACAATTCCTTAAATGAAATAACAAAGCAAAAAAAAAAAAAATACAACAATATAACAATACAACCTTATACGAAGTTACTTCTGAAAAACGTTTTTATACTTGTTCCTCGTCTTGATATTTCATGAAGGTATGCAACAATTAGATGAAATCCGCATAATACGAGTTTTTAAAAAGAAAGGTAATGCAAAAAGTGAAAAAGTAACTTTTCAATTATGGAATATGACTGGTGTAGAAAAGTATAAAGGAAGAAGTACGTGAACAGATGTATTATTCTATCTAGATAAACGAACTTAGATTAAAGGTGTTATAATAAACACCGGTATGGGATATCCAATTTGCAGGTATAATCTATCATGTATCATTGATACGCTAATTGTTGTCGTATATATTTAACACGTTTAAGATGTCAACAACGAATCACACCGAGCACACCTGTTAATTTAGGCCTAATGATGCCGCAGTGCAATTTAATTTTTTATTAGAAACAGTTAAAATTTTCCAACCTCCACATATTTGTTGGTATTTTTAACACTTTTGCATATTTTGCGACCTCTAGACTATACTGCTCTGTGAGAAAAAAGAAAAGAACTGTTATACTGTCTTATGGTAATTTGAGACAACGCTTAGTTATGGCAAACTGCAATATCAAATAAAGTAGTTTTTGAAGAAAAAAAATGAATTAAATCGTGTATAAAACAACACAGTCGATTTCAAAATGGAAGTCTATACATTTTTTGTCTGTATTTTCAGACTTAGTTCGGTCTGGAAATTGACTGAACATAAACTGTTAACACAGAGATATGTCTCGCCTTTTCGTTATTACGATTGTGCAAATGTTGAAATTAAAATAGCAACACTTTAACATGTAAGTTTTGTAAATATTCAAAGTCAATGAACCATGACTGAAGGTACATGGCTAAACAATCTCCATGGAAATGAGATATGCCAATGCTAATACGACTGCATACCAAATACCATTGACTTATCATAAGTAGTTCCCTTCAAACAAACCTAAACACAAACTAATACATGTAAACTAAACAAATTTCAAAGTCAACAAACCATAACTGAGAGGGCGGGGCCAAATCATCTCCATGGTAATGAGATGTGCCAATGCTAATACAACTGCATACCAAATATCATTGACCTATAACTAGTGATTCATCAAAAACTGACCTAATCACAAACTAATACATGAAAACTAAGCAAAAGTTTCAAAGTCAATACACAATAACTGAGGGAGCGGGGCCAAATAATCTCCATGGTAATGATATATTTTAATGCTAATACAACTGCATACCAAATATAATTGATCTACCACTAGTGGTTCCCAATAAACTGACCTAATCACAAACTAATAATTTAAATTAAGCAAAGTTTCAAAGTCAATAGACCATAACTGAGGGAGCGGGGCCAAATAATCTCCATGGTAATGCGATGTACCAATGCTAATACAACTGCATACCAAATATCATTGACCTACCACTAGTGGTTCACCATAAACTAGACCTAATCACAAACTAATACATTGTTGACGCCGCCGCCGATGCCGGAAACAGCATACATATGTCTCGCTTTTTGACTCCGTCAAGGCGAGACAACAATGGCGTAAATGTAAACCATAAACAAGGGATTTTGAAAATCATAGAAAATTCGTTTCTAGCACCATTTTCATAAAACCAACACCATGTTATAGAAAAAAAGATTAAGCTTTTGAAATGTATTTCATTGTCATGTCTATTTCAGGGAGTTATTTTACACTTACCAGAATATAGTGTGTTAGTGTATTTTTTTGACGCACTACTTAAAATTTCCAGTATGTTTTGAAATAAAATCATTTACAATATACCAATAACATTTAGCATTCGTAATTTAGACCAAATTGTAGGAAAATGTTTTTTTCTTTAAAATGATATCTCATGTTGTCACTTTTTTCTTTCTACTTTTCAACATTTGAAAAACAATCGTATTACGCTGCCAGATTGAAAGACACATTTTGACAAAATAATGAAATTCCAAACTAAAGTTTTGGAAAATTGTAGAAAATTTAGAAATTTTACCAGAAACATAAAAAATAGCCAAAGCTTTAGAATAAAGTTTCAGCTTCATAATGATATCAACTATTTTGTTTTGCCTTTCATGGTTGTCAAGCCTTTAGAAAAAAATCAAAACACTGTATTTTTTTTTTGTAACCCGAATGAAACTCTCGCAAATTTCAAGACCGACTTTTCATAAGAATTTATTGCAAACGTATGTCCGAAAAGTAATCAAAAGGAGCTCATGTTAAAAGATATAAAAATTCACCAACGTTTCGTGCAAATTGGTGAAAGTGTTCTTGAGTTATTGTCCGAAAACCGGAAAATCCCCCTTTTTTCATAAATAAAACCCCAAAACTCGGAAATTTAAAATCTAAAATTTATTAAAAACGAAAGGGAGCTCACGTCAATAGATATTAACAATTCACCAAAGTTTCATGCGAATTGGTTCAAGCGTTTTTGAGTTATTGTCCGAAATGTCGACGACGGACGGACGGACAGACGGTCAGACGGAAGGACAGACGGACAACGGTATACCATAATACGTCCCGTAAACGGGCGTATAAAAAAACGATTACTGTCAAAGTACATATGAAAGCTGTAAAATTTTAGGATAAAATAGGCGCTAAATAAGATATCGAATGACTGATAGTTCGATAACTTATTTTAGTTTTGCGTATTTAAAAACAACACAATCAAATGACAACGGGAGCATTATTTTAAGACAATTTATAAATCATAAAGAAATGATAATTATTTGTGCCTTATTACATTGATGAATATTGATACTAGCGGTGGTCTTCTATTGATCTTTTCGTACCAGATCTTTCTGTAAATGGTGATAATTGTCACACTTAACTGCTGATAAACCCCGTTGATCGGAGGAAGGGCGACATCTCGTCGATGTAATGCTATTATCTATCGATTTTGTTTGATTTCATTCGTAAATTGTGACACGTGACTCACTGGTTTTTTGTTTGTAATTTTTAACTTTCTTTCTCACACACAAGAAAGTTTTTGCAGAGGACGCTTCATGAAGCACACGGAGTTCAACATCTCGTGACTGGACTTAACGGATAAGAAAAACAAATATTACAAATATTCGTCAATAGATTTAACGTTTATATATATGTGTGCAAACTAGCCGATTCTTAAAAAAAAAAAAAAACATTCTCTCAAGATGTGTTTTGTGTCAAATATTATGTGGCAACTAATCTACAGATGAAGGAATATTTCCAGACTATTTCAGAAACTTGGACTTTTTATAAAAACTTGATAAATCGCTCGATAACCTTCCAAATGCTACCGATTTTAAATTTGTTACTGAGGCCGCATATCTAGTATTGTTTAGGCTTAATTTGTATATGTGTATTATTTCTACCAGTAACCAGAGACATATATATATATAGTATATATGTCTCTGCAGTAACATATAATACATATTTTAGTATATGTCTCTTTTAAAAAAAAATAAATTCTATGTTTTATAAACAGAGTGAATTATGACTCGTGCAATTTCAGAAGTTTCAAAGAGATACTCAAAGGAAACGATCGTTTTGTGCTATGCGAATGAACCATCATAACTTCCTGAGAATAGAAGATTTTGATGGATAAAGAAATTCACGCAGTACATCAAACAGAGAATTGATCAAGAACCGATTTTGTAGACCCGATTTTTTTTTTTTATTAAAACGAAATTATTAAAATACATGTATAATAAATGATATTATTATATACTTAGTAGTAAATACAGATAAATTGTATGTGTAATACAATCATTGGCAAGCGTGCTGTATCAGCCACCAGTGATGATATCGATATCAGCACGGTTTCAAAGGCTTTATCACACCTTTAATCTATATGACGTCACGTCATCGATTGCAGTCACTGTTGCAAAGGCTTAATCAAACCCCTAATCTGTATGACGTCATGTCAAACCTCTAATCTGTATGAAATCATTTCAACCCCCCTTATTTGTATGACGTCATGTCACATTAAACACATCTACGTGAGGTATATGTATATAATAAAGTGTATATGATATGGCTTTTTCAATATCACACACCGTATCAACCCTCAACCAATATAATCCCTCGAGCAGAGCTCTTGGGATTATATTGCTGTCTCGGGTTGATACGGATGTGATATTGAAAAAGCCATATGATATTCTCTATTTATCGCTATTTTACGAATTTTTCCTTTGATCTTGCTGACTGATAATTTCCGTTCTCAGCGGAGTCGAGTGATATGAAAACGGAGTCGAGTGATATGAAAATTATCGCTAGAAACTAAGGGAACACGTGCCGTTGTCAAGGAAATTAACAACGTCTTCATAGGTAAAATAGCGATGAACAGATTATCATTGGTCATCTCAACTCGATTGCTTTTCTCGCTTTCGCCGTACCGGCTCAAGCGAGAAAATCAATCTCAGATAACCAACGATAATCTATAATTACCAATATGCCAAAACCAATCCCAAAGTAGCTATTTTGTCATATCATAGCTTGACCAGTAAAGCTATGGCAATTTTTGTCCATATAATCTGCACCTTTCAAATATATCAGCAAATTAAAAGCAAATTTAACTATTTACCATACATTTCTAGCTGTCTTAAATATCTTTCTTTATAATATATTTGCATACATATTCAAAGTTACATATGCCCAATATACTTACACATACATTTCTAGCTGTCTGAAATATCTTTCTTTATCATTTCTTTGCATATGTATTCAAAGTTACATGTGCCCAATATATTTACACATGTCATTGATATTATCATTTGACCACATTTCTTATTTTCAACAAATTGTCTGCAAATCTATGTATTTACCATACATTAAGGAATATGCTCAAAGGCTTTTGATATGTTCTGATTTGACATACATTTCAACTGACTATAAAGACTAACAAAAATATTCTTTTACAATACATTTGACAGGTCTTTGCAGATTAAAGGAAATGATGCTTTACACCCCTCTATAAAGTTCTCGTTTTCAATTGGTTTACATACCAGGCAAATGTAGATGCTCCTTACACTTTATAACCCCTGTAAAATTATTTGAATGATGATGCTTTGCTACCTAGACAAAGAAACACATTTGCGGATAAATTTACATCATAGAAAATACATGACAAAGATTTCCATTTGCAGAGGTATACAACTACATAAGTTTGCGAAAGTTTTGAGATGGTCATAAATATATGCAAATTCTAAACTTTAAAATGGTGTGATTAGGTGTTAATATATTTTATAAACCGCGGTCTCTCATAACCGCCCATAGGAGGGTATAGCACAAGAAATGTTGACATTTACTACATGTAAAGACAAGATAAACTAAATGCAGCGGTTTGTAAATATATGTAAATGTCGGTCTCTGAATACATTTACATAACATTTGCAAACCTCTTCAAATCCGGGATTTCGTGTAGTGATATGTTCTTATTGTCGTCCTGTTTTGGGGATGTATAAGTAAACTGGCACTCCCATTCTGAGTGTTTCTCCTATGTATTGATCTGATGAGTAACGCCCTTTTCGACTGATTTTGATAGTTTGTTCTTATGTTATACTGTTACACCACTGTCCTAGGTAAGAGTAGTGTTCGTGTTGCTTAGTCTTTCGTTTTCTATGTTGTGTCGTGTGTACTGTTATTTGTCTGTTTGTCTTTTTCTGTTTTGGCCATGGCATTGTCAGTTTATTTTCGATCGATTTATGAGTTTAAATGTCCCTCTGGTATCTTTCGCCCCTCTTGTAGAAGATGGTTGATGTGCCTTTGACATAGTTACACTCTGCTACATTCGGAATGATCCTGTTCTTAGTCATGTGCTATATATAGATATTTGTTTTTCCTTCATTGTTTTGGTCTTAAATCAGGCCGTTAGTTTTCTCGTTCAAATTGTTTTATATTTGTCATTTCGGGGCCCTTTATAGCTGACTATGCGGTATGGGTTTTAATCATGTCGAAGGCTGTATGGACACCTTTAGTTGTTAATTTCTGTTTCATTTGGTCTCTTGGCTCATTGGAAACCACACCAAATCTTCTACTTTTAATAATCTGCATATTATTCCAATCTAATTGTTGTTTTGATCAAAAGATTATTGTCTGTGAACACGATTTTCAAAAACTGTTTTTATACTAGTATTTCTATAAAGTTGTGAACAAATATTTGTAGATGCAGCTTAAGAAATTGAAAATTCGTCTATCGTATAAGACACCTATATTCGGTTATTGTTGTTTTTATGTATTCTATTCACAAAATCATCTGTTCAGTTTGAATCAAAGAATGAAATTACTTTTAATTTTATAACATAGTTAAATTGAATGAAACCATTTATACATAAGTAAAGGATGCACTGAGTCAGTGTGATGTGTTTGGGCTTTTGATTTTGCCATATGATAGGGGAATTTCTGTTTTGAATTTTCCTTGTAGTTCGATATTTTGTTATTCTACGTTTCACATTTATTTCAAGTGAATGTGCACCAAACTAAAAGTTGCAACACGTGTTTAATTCTAATTTTACACCTCGATAAATATACTTTTGTATACGTTAGGCAATTCTATACATTTAATGTGTTTTTGTAACGCCAAAAGCTCGTAAACATTTGATATTATTTAATTAAATGTAGAGAAAGACCTTGTTCTAAGATATACATTTCAACCTATTTAAATAAAATCTAACTTCGTTTTTACTTTTTTTTTGTCTTCTGTGGTTTTATTTTAAAAGCTCATAAACATTTAAAATTAATCTATTAGATGTAGAGAAAGGCCTTGTCATCTGATATAAACTTAAACGATGGAGAAAGCAAAAAAAAAAACAAAAAAAAAACAACGTACAATTTAAAGTATTTTGCTTAATCATTTCATAATTATATTTTACGCATTTAAACATTGAATTTTCCTCTGAGTTCAGTATTTTTGTGATTTTACTTTTTAATATGATTTTTAAAATCTGGCATTTCATCTTTGAATGAAATTATAGAACAGATAAAGAACAACATGTGCTAACTTAAGTTAATATATCTATCCACAAAATTGTTTTAGCATCCCGGCCAGACATAATTAGTACCTTGACAATAATAAAAATCCAGCATCCAAAATTGTTCAAATGTTAGACGACAGATTAAAAAGAGCATTCATACTTAGATGTTAAAACCAAACTGATAATGATATGGCAAAAAATAAGAAACAAGCAAAAGATAAACAGTATACAAAACACAACACGGGAAACAAAAGACGAGAAAAACGAACCTCACAAAAAACCTGGGATGAGTTTAGGCGCTACGGTTAGCAGATTTTGCTCCACATTTGGTCACAACAGTCCAAAACTGGTGAAAGGTCTAATTTGGTAGGTTACATTCAAGAAAAAATGGACGAGTTGTGGTTAGTACAATTAGAAGATATTCGTCGTCGTCCGTGATACTAAAATTAAAAAACGGTCAACTAACTCGTGATGGCGTCCGTAACATTTTCGAAGGGATGATTTAAACTTCATCAAATGGAACTATTGGTTTAAAAGCTTCCATGTAAGCCAAAACCCTTTATCATGATATGATTTGCTAGCTTTCGAATATCGTTTTAATTTGCTCATTTGCAGGCGCTGTTGTAATGTTGTGATGCTAAATGGTAAAGTGTGTTCTCGTCGTCTCTGATTGGCAATGTTCAGATGTAAGTCGAGATATTAGGAACCTATCTGTATCTGTTTCTATACTTGAATATAAATCGACGGGATGGATGCATCTAATATAGTCAACAAAGTTTTATTTATCTATTGAATGGACATTATCAATATTTTGACAGAGAACGATGTATATCTTCTTGTAAATACGTTGGCCATTCGTTGTTATGAAACCAAGCAGGATCAATACTTCAGTTTGATTTTTAGTTGAGAATAGGAAATACTTGTGTAAAGGGTATAACACTCAAACGTTTTATAGTACTAATGTAAGAGGAAAGAAACATAGATTGTGTGTTCTCTTTCATTTCATTTCATTTCTTTTGAATTTTTTAGTATCCGCATCTGCATCAAGCCGCCAAAAGAGTCTAAGTACTTTCAGCCGGGTTTTGATTGCTGAAGCCGAAGCAAATAGGGAAAGCAATAGATTTATGAAATTTGATAATCATATCAAACTCTAGTTACAAATTTGAGTTGTCTTTCTTAGACGCGTCTTGTAGAATTGGATATGGGAGAAAACAATTTTTGTCTTAAAAGAAGTTGAAAGGAAGACAACTCAATATCATAATAAGTCAAAATCTAAAATAGAATTTTAATAACAAGTTTCTGAATACATCTCAAATTTGCCTATTTTATTTACATGCCTTCATTTTAAGGGGGAAAATAGTGAATTGATACTGTTTGATCCCGTTGTCGCATACGCGGACAATGTGTTAATTTTATGTTTTTAATGTTTGATACTTAAACCTAATTCATTTTGTCAAAATATATATTTAAATTGATTTCATAATTTCTGATTTACTACTACGTGATATTAAAAACAATATTTTGAGGTATTTAATCTATATTTTCATTGTGTGAGCATCATTTTGATTTTCAGATCATTGTGCGAGAAACATTTTCTATTTTCAGATCATTGTGTGAGCAACATTTTGATTTTCAGATGAATTAGTGACATGAATATGTTTTTATATTAGTTCGCTTATTCATTTCCTGTCACTTAAGGTCAAGGATCAGTAAATGACCAGTCCATAGATTTTTTTTAAACGAAGAACTCAATTAGATATTGCAAATATACATCAGAAAATGTAAAAAAAAGTATATTTCACCGACTTCGGTTTCGAGAAAAAACCATTTTCAAAATGATCCGAGAGGGTACTAAGTTACATTTAATATATAGGGAGAATCCTTATTTTTCTTCTAAAATTTTCGGCTTCCTGTACAAATCACGTGACTCACTCCATAGATTTTTTCTTAAATTAATATTTTCGTCCTCTTTGTCTAACAAATTATATGATGTAAAAAAAACAAATATGGTCACCGACTACGTTTTCCCTGTTGAAGCGACGCAACCTCAACATTTTGGAAAACAAAAACATCAAAAATCGTGACGTCGTCATATTACATAACGTCAAGTTATCATGCTATGGATTTCCAACGTTCTTGGTGTTGATTATGCATGATGATTATGTGTTTTGTATTGATAGGTTCTTTTAATCATAAGGGTCTGGATAGAGGGTCCTTCATTTTCAATGATTTATTCATTTTTATTTTGTATTACCAGTATTCTTTATTCTTTATATTTTAGGACTACATTATTCTCTATTCTTTTTTTTTGCAATTTTTACCAATCATTCTGTATTCCGTAAACCCTAATCAGATCCTCTTTTGTGGACACGTATTTTAAATGAAATTATAAGTTGTAAAAAATATGATATGTTCATTATCAATTTACATGTTTAAAACACTTACTACTTCTGACGAAAAAACTTTGTAAGTACATGAACGCAAAAATAGTAATGACATAAAAATAGAAATCATACTAATGTCTTGACTCAATAAAAGATGTAATTGAAGCTATGATTTTTTCTGTCTTTTGTGACTCTGGGTTTTCCAAAAAAAAGTTCCGATAGGAGATTGGCAACACCATCAGAACCCTCACGTTTTTATGCAAATATTAGGTGACGCTGTTCCAGTCCAGATTTTGCCATTTTTAGCACCATCCATTTGGATAAAACTGACGCCGGTAAAGTGATCGAAGCCATCTCTTATTCAACGAATTCAATTGTCGGACAGACTGTGAAACATATTCCACTGAGAATGAGTGTGGTGCAAATTTCTCAGTGGGAAGCGAGAAATGTTCTACTAGTTGCTGTAATGATTGGACATCTCCAACGGCATTATGTGCTTCGTATTTTACACCAAGAATATCAAATACTAGGCTCTCCTGGTTATATCTTTTGCTCGTGTGTTTCCTCTCTGTTAGCACAGTTTTCAGCAAAGTCAACAAAACCCTTACATTTTTGTTCAAAACTATCAAAGACAGAATTATTTTCCATGGAATAAGCTAAAACTCTCGAATCAAAAAGCTTTGCATTATGCGCAAGTAAAACACAGTTGTCAGGTAACCAATTAATAAAATCTCTTAGACTATCTTGCAAGTCATCTGTTTGCATTATTTCTCCGTTCCGATATAAGATTTGGCCATTTTTTTGAAAAACCGGTAACTTTAGCAGCGGAACATGTAATAGCTAGTTTTTGGTACTATATCACATGTATAACGACAGAACGTGTTCAGTCCATATGCTGCTGCAATTTGTATTATATCAGTGCAGATTCCTGTAACATGTGTAATGATAAAGGATACCAATATATCGTCTGTTTCTACAACGATTATACAATTGTTTGATAGAATTTAACATCGCATATATAAACAAACATTATATCAATGATTCTAAAAATTCTTGATACATCTGCAAGTTTACAAGTAAAACACGCATACAAACTGACATCTTTGTTAATTTCTTTTTTCATGTTTTTTTTCTGTATAAAATTTATCGTATGAAAAGAAACGGTAAAGATTACTACATGGTTATTGTTCCAAAAGTGTACATGTGTATGCTCGAGGTATATATTGAACCAGTCCATGATGCACAGCACTATCGTACGGACTTAAACAAGACAAAAACCCCATGTCGTATAGTCGGCTATAAAAAGCCCCGATATGAAAAATGTAAAAGAAAAATCAATCAAGAAAACTACCGGCCTTATTTGTATCAAAACAATTATGATTTATCAAGCTCTTGAAAAGCATATCAACCGGGAATTTTTGTTTTTGATTGTATCTGCAATTGTAAGCCCCGCACTATAAGTTCCTCTTCGTGTATTGGTAATTACTCAAAATATATATAATATTGCGAATCATCTAACCGACTCCTGTTGTTTCTAGGTCAAAATAGAAACATAACGTTGCTTTTAATGGTATGGGCCTAGCTTCATCTTCTGGTTCAGGTGGGTGTATAAACTTAATTGTATTGTCATCAGTGTTAGTACTGCTAATGCAGTTGGGTGCAGATCAAGCATTACATGTAGACGGGCGGAAAAAGTTAACGCGGCGTTTACTAGCGTCCATTGCATGTAAACTCCTCGTTAACTCAGCGTTAACTTAAAAATTTCAGTAGACATAAAAAGTAAACGGGCGTTTACTTTCGCGTTTACCTCCGTGTTAACGCGAAAATGGCGCGTCTTCTTATTTAGTTAAGAGTAAACTGGCGTTTACGTTCGCGTTTATTCCGCGTTAACGTGAAAAAAGGTGCGTCTTCTATATTTGTAAAAAGTAAATGCGCGTTTACTTTCAAATGCACGTAAAATACATTTGTGAAATCTGTAGTAAACGCCCGTTTACTATTTTATGCACGTAAATATAAACTTGTGAAATCCGAAGTAAATGCCCGTTTACTACTGACTAAACGGACACAGAGTAAACGCGCGTTTACTCAGATAGACAAAAGAAATTTCCATTTTGACTGCGTTAACGTAATCATAGAAAACGCGAAAATTGAAGTTAACTAACAAAATATGTGCACGCGTAGTTAACGTGCATTTATTTTATGTAATGCTTGGTCAGTGCCCAACTGTAGCTGATGATAGCCCGACTCATAAGTTTTCCCTTCTCTTATTTCCCGGAGAACTACCTAGATGCGACAATTTTTCAGAGTTTGATGCATATGTTTCGAATGGTTTGTTAAGATCATTCTTCAATTCGTCTCGAGTCAATTTTTTACCGTATGGTAGACTTTTGTGTTTGTATATGTCAGGATTTTTGTGATATTGACACCACGTCTTGTCACACAACAGATGGTCTCCAAATGCATGCGGGATGATAGATTTCAACATTTTTTTTAAGATTTTCTAGATTTCCTTTGTTTTGAGAAAGAGCATAAGAAACATATTTTGTGAGGTAGTTAACAACATTTATAGAAATTCTGTGCTTTTCCTGTAGTCCTGTCAGCCTCGCGATACTTTTTTTCGAACTTGTATTTCAACATTAACCTCTTTACGGAGTCTGGCAATTGTTGTGCTGTCATCATCCATAGTTATGCTGCTTATTTCACATATAAATGTTCAATATGCCTACCAAAAAAATCCCCTTCCCCCTTTCCGAAAAAAAAAAACAACAAAAAACAAAAAACAAAAAACAATCGCACACAGGCTGAGACATGACTGGAAATTTTGTCTTTTATTGAAGTCCATCTGCACAAATGTATATCATCAGATGTCTTTTCCTTTTTTCAATTTTTTGTGGCCTGTTGTTGTTGTCTGGTTACTGTCTTATTGAAATACTGACTACTTTTTACTTTAGGTACTGAAAGTGTGTGTGCATATTTTTTTTTAGTAGATATATAGTAGTAGTATGATATCGACATGATCGATAGAATCTCGTTCTCAACCTTCAAGTTGTATGAGTGAAATATAATTGAGAACAGTTCTATCTTATATTTGGGATGCAACTTTCATGGTACGAACTTTTATTTTATATTTAGGCAATGTTTTAACCGTATATATAACAATTTCCTTTGAGGAGTCAACCATACGAATCAATACTAAGAAAATACTTTTAAGGATCCACTGAATGTTCTTTAACTTAGGAGAATATACCACGTATATAATTCTTCAAACCATATACTATTTATGCATGTATCTATTTAAAGATTTGTGTTCTATTTTTCGATTCGAAACTTTCCACAAAATTGTGGAGGTGAAAGAAAACACCATTACAAAACAACAGTAGAATACAAAATGTAGCGATGGATCTCAACGATTGTGAAACATCATTTTTGTTAATTATTTATTTGTTATAGTCTAAAAACTTATAATGTATAAATATTAAATGATTGTTGCAACTGTGAAGAAGGTTAATGTAAATATAAAATCGTTTTGTGTCATCTGTTTCAAGACTGACTGACGCAGCTGAGATTTTTATGTGGTTCGTTTCCTTTTCTTGAAGTTGACCAAGACTAAGTTTAGTATTGATGTCCCAAACTTGTACCCCTTCTTCTTATTTTCTGCCGGATGATGTCTTTTCCCAGTGAATATAGGGTTTCTGTAGGGACAGTTTATATTTCCCAGTGAATATAGGGTTTCTGTAGGGACAGTTTTGACATACTTCATATAGAATACTTCCGAGACCACACTGTTTTTCCTTTTCACACTTATGTAGAAATAGTGGTGAGCTACAGTTTTTACATTGTTTTACTGGTCGGCGAGATATCAAAGCTCTACCACCCTACGACTTCGTCCCGGACGCCATTCAAGTTCACGTTTATCATTTTGAAGATCGTTTTCATGACTATTTTCGTATTTATTTTCAAAATCCTGTAGCATTTCTTCATCTTCCATTTTAGCAAATAAGTTTATTCTCCTAGAAGTTACATACTTTCCATCAAATTTACCGTTGTCCCGTCGGAAAGTCGCCGATTGCAACATTGCAAAATCTGGGCAAAGAAACGTAACTCGTACAAAACGTTGTAACATTTCGCGGAATCCGCTAGACGGCGTTCATTTACTGGTACTTGACCTTAAGTCGAGATATGCGTAATTGCACGCCTTTGCCGCATTTGGGATAAAAAAAAAACGTTCGTCGTTAGTTACGCGAGTTATCTCTCTTACTCCAAGAACGGGAAATGGGAACATGAAAGAGAAATGATTTCGTGCGGTCTATTATGAATCCAAACAAGTATTCATGTGCTATCTCAAAACTTCAAAGACATTATCAGAATGACTCCAATCAGAAATCTGAGTATTCTATTTTGAGTTAGACTGACTCTAGTACCACTGTTTTTGTTAAAGACACGCAGAAGGAGCAGGTTCACATTACGACTCGTGTTTATTTCAGCAGAAAGTTAAAAAACAACTAAACAACTCAATTATAACCAAATAAACAAATAACCCAGTGACAATTCTGCTTCTAGTAGTAACAATCTAGTTTAAATCAAATCAGAATTGACCCAACAATATTATTTGAAAAATCATATTTTTGAACGAAATTCACAGTGTAGCATAAAATTGTGGGTAACGAATTATTAACGATATATTGCATGTGCATTTGTGTGTTCAAGTAGAAAGACGTTGGCATGTCTCATTTATGCAATCGAAAATTTCACGATAATCTATATTCATGTTAAAAGTATACCCATAGTGAAACATTTATAACATGTATAAATCGAAGAACAAGTCAAACACCAGAAAACGAAAACACAAACAAAAACCCAGCAGAATCCATCAACAAAACGTTACACAGAAACTAGGAATTGAGCACTATGACATTTATATTAGAATATGTAAAATCTATGTTATTCAAATCTCAGTTCTCAAGGTGCAGAAAATAAACAGGTGTCTTCTATTCCGTCCGCAATTGTTGGGGAAAGTAAAATCTAAATTTAGAATCATGGTTGAAACTGAAAATACACATGTAGACAAGACAATATTTCATTTGAGTCTCACCTCTTATAAAATATTTACATTATATTACAACTTCGCATATAATAAAACAAGAGCCACTCTAAAAAGATGAGATACTATAAAAAAGATATATAAATTCAAAATTTATATGCACACATAAAATATAAAACATAAAACAAAATAAAAGTATACATTTTAAGAATATAATAAACATTTTATATATAGCAGATTTTGGCAGTATACTAGAAAAAGTATTCATTTTCATCACTAAGTAAAAATACAAATTTATCTTCATCTGACATACTATTAAAATCATGACAAAAAGAATTAGCATGACTAAACAATACAGTACGAAAATCTGCATATAGTGAACATTTCAAAATTACATGTTTCTCATCTTCAATTGTATTATCATTACAATTCAAACATATTCTATCATTAATGGGTAAGTTCTGATACAGGCGCGTTTTAAATTTTAGGGGCGCAACACCACAGCGAAATTTTGCAAAAGCATTTCCCTGCAATAGTTTTACAAATATAATTTTCTACCTTAAATTATGTTTTAAATAATTTATAAGTACGTAGTTTGGCATATTCATTCGCAACCAACTTATTATACCATTCAGTTTTATATGAACTATTAGCTAAGCATTCTATATCCTTAATTACATTTTTTTGTTAACAATATATCACAATTACTATATGGTTCAAGATTATACTCTTTAAACTTAGTCATTACTATGAAGCAACAATTTTAAATTGGTTTATTTCTATACTTATATGACCACATAAATACTCGTTTGTTCAATCTATTATTGTCCATTTCACAAAAGCTGGACCATAATATAAAAATAGCTGTCTATTGCTTTACATTGCATGGAATCCAGCCCATATCACCATACAGAGATAATAGATATAAGAAAATGTGGTATGAGTGCCAATGACAAGTCATAATATGTAAAAGTAAAACCATTATAGGTCAAAGTACGGTCTTCAACACAGAGTCTTGGCTCACACCGAACAGCAAGCTATAAAGAGCCCCAAAAAATGACTAGTGTAAAACCATTCAAACGGAAAAACCAACGGTCTAATCTATATAAAAAACGAGAAACCGGAACCAACAAACGACAAGTTTGGTGTATATTTTGGCATGCCACAAAGCAGGTTCAACCCACCATTTTTTTTTAAAATGTCCTGTACCAAGTCAGGAAAATGGCCATTGTTATATTATAGTTCGTTTCTGTGTGTGTTACATTTTAATGTTGTGTTTTTGTTGTGTCGTTGTTCTCTTATATTTGATGCGTTTCCCTTAGTTTTAGTTTGTAACCCGGATTTGTTTTTATCTCTATCGATTTATGAGTTTCGAACAGCGGTATACTACTGTTGCCTTTATTCCTACACCCATAAAAAACCTCATCGCTCTGTTTTTAACTGCATTCATGCAAGGGAATTCTCTTGTTCCCCATATTGAAGCACCGTAATCGATGACTGGCCATACAAGTGTGCCAAAAAGCTTCATGTATGATAAAAAAGAACATGTTGATCAAATTCCAATTACGAAGGGATGGTGTAATTTGTATTCTTTTGTTGTCTTTTGATATGTGATTTATAAAATATGAATACAATTGTGAAGTAAAAAAAATGTCTAAAGTCTCAATATTGAAGATTATGATAGAATAGAGTATAAGAAAATAAGGTAGGGAAGAATTGTAATAGTGAAGACAATAATGTTACAATGTCGGGGCCTTTTATAACCGACTTTACGTTATGGATTTTTGTCATCGTTGAAGGCTCTATGGTTGCAAATTATAATTTTTGACATCAATTTCATTCATTAAGGTAGCTGAGGCGTCTAAAAGTTTCGACGATAGGTTATTCGTAAACTTCTGTGATAGACTTCTCGGTCATCGGTGAATGTAATTTAAAATTTCAATATAAAAAACTGAGGATCACAGACCTTTTTTTTTTTCGTAATAATACATTGCAATTAACGACATTTAGGGTATTTTATATTGTTTATATAGGGGAAACTTATTGAGTAAACATTAAACGATAGAATTGGCTAAAAATCGATGAGAGAATTGGTTTTCATTAATAATTCTGAAATATTAAAAAAAAACATAAATAGTGGGTCACAAGCCTTGTTTTCTTGAAAAACCCCGAAAAATGTTGATAGTTCAATCTTTAAATGTTGGTTCTTTGTTGTATATTGAATGATACTTAGTAAAACTTTTCAAACAAAAACGATTTTTGCAACATGACCAGAACGGATGCGCAGACAAAAACTTAAACTGTGGCAGATAGCGGTCTCACTTTTAATTATACCACATTTCCTTATTGTTATATTATAATAAAACAACCAATTCATTTGCATAAAATGCAGGCACAATTTGTATGGCCCTATACACAATGTAAACTCGTATAGCATTATATAATATACAGTCTCCTTGCCAACTTCTGAAGCAAAGTTATCGGCTCTCCGAACTTTCCCGAGTTCCTGAGTTTATTTCCGACTTTATGAGCTACGGTCCTTGCTTGGAAATTGTCTCGTTGTATTACACTGAAAACATTCTAATAAAATTTCGCTAGGTCCATTTACTAAGCATCATACTGGATGAATACATTCTCATAACATCGCCCTTGGTACATTCTTATAGCATTACATCCGTACATGTATAGCATTTCACCAATACATTTATACCATATAACTATACACAAAGATTTAGAATTACACTATACTATACGGCTATACACAATGCTAAGGCATAACACAGGCAATAATCTGTGCAACGGGAAGTTATATAAAAAAACTCCGATCTGTTTTATTTTGCTGAAACTCATAGGCGGGTTATTCGTTTGACCTTTTTACAGTCATAACCGATCTCAAGACAATATGCAGATGCAGATTTCTTATATTTTGGGAGTCGTACATCATGTTCATGTGAATATTTAACAAATAAGGCTACAAGAAATTTTACCTCTGTTACTGAAACTCCAGCAAATTAAACTTTTGTTATTATGCTTTGTCTTTAGTTAAAGAAAAGGGAAAGCAATCGAGACAGGAAATTTTAAAATGCAATTGCAGAGTTGTGTCACGTATTCCTATGTGAACCTATATGTAGCTAACAAATAGAATGGGTTTTGTACGCAATACCCCGAATAGCGCCAGAAATGCTGAAAATGAAAAGATGTAGAAAATTATATTTACTTTTTTTCATATACAAACACGCAGATTTTTTTTTTAAGACAGTCAGGAACCTGATTTTCAGTGGTTGTTGTTTGTTTTTGTTGTTCAAGAGTGTTTCTCGTTTCTCGTTATTTTATTTAGATTAGACTGTATGTTTTCCTGTTTGAATGATTTTACATTCGTCATTTTGGGGCTCCGTGTTGAAGGACGTACTTTGACCTATAAAGGTTTACTTTTACAAATTGTGACTTTGATGGAGATGTCTCAATGGCACTCATATCATATCTTCATTATAGGATTAAACGCCTTTTTAAAGGAATTTATTGGTGTATAAACTCGACCAATTCACTCACAAACAAATAAAAGTCCGAAGGACTTTTATGATATGTTTGTGAGTGACTTGGTCCAGTTTATACACCAATAAATTCCTTTAAAAAGGCGTTTAATCCTTATAATTCTTTAAAATTGGAGATAAGGAATATATTTTTCCACACTCGTAACCTTTATCACACGTAAATTGTATATTTGTGTCCTTGAATAGGCCCGGCGTATGAATATATTTGTTGGTTAACGCAAAAATATGTACTCCATGAAATTTGCTATCTGATAAAAAATAAACTACAAAAAACTCTTATTATCATTCCAACGAATGATTTTGTGTTTATTATTTAATTTAACGATTAACGTGCAGTGAAAATAATTTTGTTAATGTCGGTGTTATTATCGCCGCCATCTTGTTTACATTGGTTACGAAAAGAAGTTCGATCAACGTCGTCTATCGAAAAATAAACGACGTCAAGATCAACTACCGGAAGTCCTCTCGACCAATCATATCAATGTATTCCCTTATATGCAAATCATATAAGAATTATACATGTATGTCTACATGTATGTATACGCGATCCCGATATTATAACAACATTTTTAAATATGTATAGAATCATTCTGTCAACGCTGTGCTAATCTAGACAATTAAAAAATATGTATAGAATTATTCTGCCAACGCTGTGCTAATCTGGACAATTCAAAGTCATTATTTGATTCATAATAATTAGAACAATACAAACATTTCACAAAAGATGTGGAGACCTGTCTAATCCAGAAAAGAAGAGGTTAAGGTATATATACAATTACTTTCTTTCACTTGCGGTATATTTATTTGCCAATTTGCATTTTTCTTTTTTGCAGCAGTAATAGTCAGTGTATTTCCTTATCGATCGATTACGCTTTGCAATGCTTAGGAAAATGTGTTACACACACTCACGAGTTGTGTTACCATACTGTACGGTATAATAGCGTTAAAGAGTAGAATGTGTGGTGAAGTTACAGAAGACATCAATAACGTCGCTGAATATTTTTAGAATTTTCCGCTTAAAATCTATTTTCCAGAGAATATAGTATGAACACTAGCACGGTTGAGAAAAATTTCTTTTGCATCAATGAGTTTGTAGTTCATTTTTGAATCGCATTTCGTTTTATTGCTAATTCTGTCAGTATGAACCAACGAATTAGAAAATCTAGAAAAATATCTGCCGTTTTTTGTGACTTTCCCTACACATCCTTTGTTTTTCTGGCGTATCCTGTTGGTAATTTCAACAGCTTGTATCTGAAAAACGAAAACGCTTTTTAACTTAACTTCAAGTTTGATCAACAAGTGCATAAACAAAACATCGTTTAGTGCCGACACTATTAATTGCTGAAAATAATATAATAAAGTTAAAAGTTTTGAAGAAAAATAATGGAATCGTTTAAACCATCAAGATTTATAAAAACTCATCATATATTTATTTTAGAGTTGACATTATTTAATGTGAACAAAGACGCAAGTGAGAGATATATTATCTTTAAGTGAAGTGACTTCACAGGGAAAGTGACAATCGTAGTTTTAAGGGTGAACTTTTAAGTTTTACCGAACAAATAAATACACTTTAGATTGAAAACAAAAAACGAGACTGAAAATCAATTCCACTTCAAAAGAACGCTATTCTTTGCTTATTGTTAGTAAAACTTCTAAAGACGGTTCCGACATATAAAAAATATGTATTTAATTATCATTCAAGTTTCGCTTTTTTTGATGCAAGAGCAAAACCAAAGTAAGATCTTAACGGTTTGTCTATATATCAAGACAATAAATGACCAAATGCATGGGTGATGCTTTCTGTTTGTCAATCAAATATGTGAGTAATGATCATTAAACCGAACGGGAAATTGTGTTAAGAATTGATTTTTGTTAGAAGAAAAAAAATAACAAAAACGTCGGAAATGGAATATAAGTAAAATACATCACAGAAAAGAAATTCAAATCAAGAAACACTAAACTGGATTATAACGAAAGTGTTAATAGCGGTAAAATATTGCAAATTTACTACAAGAGGAAGGTATGATGCATCTCTAGCTAGAAATAGCTGACCTAAATTCGATAAGATTTATATAGAGTATGATTTTTCTTAAGAAATCGCATTCCTGTAACTTATTAAATTGTGTGCTTTTGTTGTCTTCGGGAATGTCAACAAAAAGGATGATGCTATATCAGAGTGATTACCATTAGTTTTTAATCTAAATTATACAATTCCTTTTTTGCTTAAAGTATTAGGATAAATATTCATTCATATGGCATTTAATTATATAGGACACCTTTGACTTGTACCACAGTAAAAGCATTACTTAAATTACCCACCATTCTTCTTTAAACGTCACCATGTGTTGTCATAACACTTCTCTCAGTAATATCTAAAGAAGACATGAATTGTTTCATAAAACTTCATATTTTTCCTGTGAATTTATATTGAATTCGCTTATTCTTATTTTTCATTTTTTTTATATTTTCCTTTTCGGTTAAGTTTTGTACATACATTTATTTTGTATTGTGAACATTAAAATACAATTCTTAAAGTTACATAAATGTAAACTTGTACTTTCTTAACATTGGAATAAGATAGGGGTATCTTAACACATGACATTGGCAAAAGAATATATTCTTTCTGTGCTAAATTCTTGATGATGCACAGCTAAAGTGTGCATTCACTACCTCAAATATATTAAACAGTTCCAATGAACTTTTACCTTTAAGGGCGGATCAAGGATATCAAATGGGAGGCGTTATTTCATTTCAAAAGGTTGACGTGTTAAAACTTTATATATTTTACCATAGCGTAAACCTTCTACCCCGTCTTCCTGAATCCGTCACTGTGTCCTTGCAATTATTACATAGTTGATCAAACAACAACTTTGTACACACTTCGTCGTATCAAAATATGTAAAATAGTGATAGATCGTTGGCTGTTTAACGTTCAATGGCAAATAATTCACGCATGATCAGGACGAGAACAAATTGACATATACCAATATGAAAAGGAATGTGTTTCTCATTCATAAAACTGGGGACATTTTATAATTAATGTTGTGTACCATGCAAATCTTACATCTGTGTATCAAAGTCATACTAGATAAACAAAAATGCCAAAAAGTAAATGTTTGACTAGTTTTGTCAGATTTGATTAGAATCAGAACTCATTACACCTTTTTAAATATTTATTCCTGTTAATGACTATTTTGTGATCGTATACAATGAGTTTCATATTAAGGTAGGTGCCAAAATACGAAAAAATGAAGTTGTAGATCAATCAATCTTGGTTCAAAAATGACATGTCCTTTTTTTCGAGGGAGGGGGGTGTGCACTATAAGGCACAGTTCTCTTCCTCTGAGCCTATTTTTCAGGGGGTCAAATTGTGAATCAAGTTAAAAAAAAACAATCGAAGATTTGCCTTTAAATTGCAATTCTCCAGGTAATGTAACAATAAAGGAAAAGCCTAAATATAAACAAAACGTTTTTAGAAAACCTTAAACATGTTAAAGGCGTATTGTTCCTTTCTGTACGCTACATGTTGCACTTTGTAAATACAGCTGTTTCTCAAACCACACCTCTTTTGGGGAGATATATAATAGTCATAGATAATTAATTCTGTTTACGCACTGGTTCCCAAATATGATCTCTATGTTTCATCTCATAGTGAAATAACTTGGGAATATTACCAGTAAATATACATGCATATTGGTCAAATCAAAATCTGTAGAAAACCTTAAGTCAAGGTAGGGGTAGTACAGAATTTGAGTGTAAGTTTAAACTCCTAAAGTTCGGGGCATATAAACTTTGAAAATATGCCGCACAGCCCTATATTTTCACCTATGAAAGAAATAGTAGTGCATATGAACTTTCCATCCTAGGATATAATTTTTCAAAACTTCATAGTAAACGTGGTACAGTGTTAGTCGTAAAAGGATTTCCTATAGGAAATTGCATTGTCGATATTTACAGAAATGCAACCTACAATAGAATGTTCACAGTAGACGTGAATTGAATATTTTCCGCATATTTCCAAACTGTTCGTGTAAATTGATGGCATTATGTGGTAAAACAGTTATTGGCGAATCAAATCGGTCTATATCATTTAATCTGCAAATGATCAATTAACCCGAATTTCTAAGTCGTTTGGGTCAATATAAAAATAAGGAGATGTGGTATTGCCTAAGAGAAAATTTTCCATAGCATTTATAGGCAACCGTATAGCCTTCAACAATGAGCAAAACCCATACAGTATGGTCGGCTATGAAAGGTCCCGACCTGAAAAATATGATCCAATTTAATTGACAAAACTAAAGGCCTAGTATATAACAAAACTAATCACGAGAATTAAAAATGACAGACATGAACAAACGGCAACCATTGAACTACAAGCAAAAATTATCCCTTATGTCGTCAGTTTTTCAGTACAGTTTCTGATGTAATACTGAAATATCTAAATCTAGGAAAGGGCAGTTATATCTGTTGATATTTGATTTATTTAAAGTATGCCACCCGAGCTGTGCTCAATAAATGATATATACAGATTTGCTTGTTCAATAACTATCATAACTAATTTAGTTCTGTGATCAAAATCTCAGATAATTAAACATCAATTGTGCAATTGCAAGAACAAGAACAAGGGAAGGTTCATGGGCTAAATGAAACCTGGTTTGACCGTACTACATGTTATGCTTATAGCATGATTTGCTAGATTTCTTTGTACACGTGTCTTGCTCTCCCGGGAGGCATTATTGATGGTTGGTGTAATATCCTGACATTTTTGAATATATTTGGTTCATATGCTATTTGTTGCATGCATTATCATGTTTTTTAATTGTTTTGTTTTATTTTGGGTGCGTGATAGGATACTTGTTTTTCAACTTGTTTCCTCAGTATCATCGTTTGTTTAAATTTTTTGATGAACAAATTAATACTGTTGGATCAGGTAATAATATTTGCATTCATAACTTGTTTTATTAAAAAAAAAAACAATATCCCAGTCGTAAATTTATAGCCAAGTTGCATTTTCATTTA
Organism: Mytilus californianus; assembly: GCF_021869535.1. Taxonomy (NCBI): domain Eukaryota; kingdom Metazoa; phylum Mollusca; class Bivalvia; order Mytilida; family Mytilidae; genus Mytilus; species Mytilus californianus. Next base: position 464,932 of record NW_026262722.1, read on the forward strand.
TAAGGCATTTCTCTGCATAAGGAAATGACTGTTCCAAGTCAGCAATATGTCAGTTGTTTTTCATTCGCTTGATGTAATTGGGCTTTTTATTTAGCCATTTGATAATGGACCTTCCGTTTTGATTTTCCTTCGGTTTTTTTTATCTTAATTTGTACACGAAGAAGTGCGTCGAGTTAACATGTCCTTACCTGAATAATCATTCGTAGTACTTTCTTATCTATAGAATTGAATAAAACTAAAAAATCAGGTTAACTCTATCATTCCCCCCCCCCCCCCCCCCCCACTCTCTCTCTCTCTCTCTCTCTCTCTCTCTCTCTCTCTCTCTCTCTCTCTCTCTCTCTCTCTCTCTCTCTCCATCTGTTTTTCTTGCTATCATCATCTATGACTGAATAATAGCCAACGATAAATCTTACGGGGCGATGGATCATATAAATATGATACAGTACACTACAAAATATAATATATAACCAGTCTAAAAGGGTACAACATCACCAAAAAATGACAATAAACGAACAAATGTAACTATAAATATTTCGGATAACAGATATCCTTCATCAATATGAGCACGATGTAAAATGAATCAGATAAATCTATTCTGATTATTAAACTAAAGCAATCTTGAATTCTATACAATAAAAAAAGTGAAACAGTTTCACCCGAACATCATATGTAGAGACGCTAATAAATTTTTAAAATTTCCAGAAAACGACTCGTTTTTTGGAAATTTTAAAAATTTATTAGCGTCTCTACATATGATGTTCGGGTGAAACTGTTTCACTTTTTTTATTGTATAGAATTCAAGATTGCTTTAGTTTAATAATCAGAATAGATTTATCTGATTCATTTTACATCATGCTCATATTGATGAAGGATATCTGTTATCCGAAATATTTATAGTTACATTTGTTCGTTTATTGTCATTTTTTGGTGATGTTGTACCCTTTTATATATATATATATATATATATATATATATATATATCACCGTACCAAATAAAATAACAAACTTTAAGATCAAAAGGGTTTTCAAATAATAGCCAAATCAATCTAAGGTTAACTTTGCCTGAGGCAGTGAAAACCGTTATTTCTCAGTTTCTCGTTAATTTTCTTATTGTTTTAGCAGCAATTAAAAAAAAGTATGTTATAAAAAATGTTAAGTATTAGTTAACCTATTTCTCTGACGTCAGTCTATTGTTCTTACTGTAGATTTTTTTTTAAGAATCCACTGACTTAAACTTAAGATAACTTATTTCAAAACTTTAAACTTACGATCATTTATCCTCTCAAAAACGAGTTCCATATGAAGGATTCGAACTCGCAGGTATTTTCATCGTGAATCAGAAGAGTCTTCAATTAATCCATGATACATCTCGACCACGAGAGCTGATATCAATCAACATCTTTTATCCTAGTAGTTAAAAAAAAGTTATAAAATAAAATCTTAAGTTAACACAGTGGTCAGTGGATTCTTAAAAAGTAATCCACAGTAAGAACAATAGACTGACGTCAAAGAATAGACTATAGAGCTAAACATCGGGGACTTATAAACCACCACCCGGAGTTGGACCAAGTAGTATAAAAGTGAAAATAAGACTTATCAGCGTTCGACTGGCTTTTAATTTCTAACTTTGTCAACTATTTAAAAGATGTGTAAATATTTTCATATCTAATCTATCTTTCTAACTGTCTATCTTTTTTATGTCTTACTTTGCCTTGGTAGGATAAAAAAAACACCACTACTGCCAATACAAAACCATAAATAATGAAATAAATCTTTTTGCCTGCAAGTTAAATATGTTTTATTAATCTCGATATCACTCATTGTATACGTTAGGATATGGTTTAACAAAATAGAGTAGAATTGAATCTTTAGATTTTCAGATATAGTTCTTCTCTTTAGATAATTGTTATATTGACGAATTTATGGATATATAAAGTCAAAACGTTAATTTATAGTTTTTAAATATATACATGCGATTGGCACAAACACACTGCAATAAGACTACCACAGAAATATAGAATGGTAAGAATGAGCGCAAATGACACTTTTATAATTCTTTGACCTCTCTATTTGTTCATTATACTTTTCTATATAACCCATTCTGCTGTCATAGCGCGTGTAAATCGTTTAAGGATGAATCCAACAGCAGAAATTCATTACAAATTTTGAATGGTAGGTACACAGGAATTTAAAGTTTTTATTGTGTCAACTTTTTTTGAAATATAGTACCTGTGCATTCCGTTTCGTGTAAGCCATATGAAATAGGCAAAATAAAAGTCAGCACTAAAACAACAACTAAAGCTATTAGCCTATACACTGTAAAAAATAAGTAAAACGGTTACAAGTTTTTTTTTTTTTTTTTTCTTATTTTTAAGTGTTAAGTTTGGATTAAGAGTTTAGTGCTATGTGTGTCGTGACGAATAAGGCAGCCAATATCAGATGGATATTTTAAGTCATAAACCTATTACAGACTCACAACGTTATTGCAAAATACGATAGTAAACCAACAGACAAATACAGTGTACAATTCACACAAAATAGAAAACTATATTTTATTGAGCCCAATTTTAAACCTGAGGTGATCAGATATGATTCGGAAAGGTAAACAGATCCTGCTTCTTATATGACACCCGTCGTGTTGCTCATGTCAGATCAAACACGATAAAAAAATCTAATTTTGTGTCAAATTCGACGAACAGAACATATGATTGTAGTTGCCACAAATTAAATGTATATGTTTTCGTCGTATTCTGTGAATCATATATTTCGTAACGGTCAACCAATTTGTGATGGTGTCTCTAAGATTTTCAGCGGGACGAAGGTAACACAATAGCAATTCAATTCGTGGAATTGAGTGCATACAAGTGCATGTCCTTACTTCATAATGATTGAATTGTCAAGGATACATGTACCTTCCCATATACTGTCCTTCTATAATAAACCAAAATATTCCGCATATTCGACTTGTATTTACAATTCTAAAATCATCTTCGAATTTAAAGCAGAGAACCAAATTCAGAATTGAGTTTGAAAAAAAGTGCCTGAAAACAAATTTGTGTCCTAACGGTAATATACATTGTTTGTTGCTAAGAGGAACAACATCTAACAAATACGTAACTATATACCAAAGAACGCACACAGGACATCAAATGAATATCGTATTTTAAGCAACTGCAAAAGTATAAGGCACGTAATTAATTAAAACATAACTGATAAATTTCGACATATATTCATGAATTGCTCTATTTATAAGAGAGAAGACGTTATCAAAGTCAAAATATATTTTATTGGCGAAGTGAGATCATGACTTCTGTCGGTTACCAACCCACAAACAAAGGGTCTTTGGGCAACCGTAAATTAGATGCAAATAAAATAGATATATAGAAATAAAGTTCAAAATTCAAATAAAAACTAAAATGAAATGAAATTTTGAAATAATAGGGTGCTGAATTGAACCCTGGCAACAGATGTCCAAAATCAACACGAGAAACTACGTTTGAGGTGGAAATGAAGATTACATGGATTAATGTTCTAAATTAAATAATAATACAGTGATAAATCAAGTTCATCGGTACTGGTGCAGCCTATAAAGTCCGCCACTAAACAAGTTCAAAAACATTCATTTCATAAAGAATGTTTTGGAACTTGTTACCGCCAACCAGTACCATACATTGAGAGTCGATATAACTCTGATTGTAATATTCTGTAATAACCAAAATCTGACCGCAGTAACTACTAGTTAACAGATTCCCGAAGCCAATGACCTACTTCGCCGTTTGAAGGACAATAAACGGATCGATGCAAATTGATAATAGCATAACTGGAAAATAAATAGGTGAAAATTGATAATAGAATAACTTGTTATAAGTTGTAACGTGTATAAGATAACTTTCAATATCTGACAAATAAACTATTCCTTCTCACTGTAGTTTGGTTCAATCACTTATTTGGAATTTTGTTCTTGTATTGCAATCTTGGGAACATTGGAACCAAGCAAATTTGACTAAGGTAACAAATCTTGGGGAAAATCAATATCGCGTATAAGTTAAGTCATATCGTATAGAACGCTTTGTCTGATGTCATATCCATTTTAGTAGATTACTTAACATTGCGGGGTTCTTCGAGAATGAGCATACGATTAGTTTATCTCTTTATTTAAAGTACCTCATAACACTTTGACCTTGCTAACAAATTGTGATACGAAAATGCATAAAAGAACACAACCATAAGCAACTACGAACTTCCGAAGTCATTTTGGTGATTAAAAAACCCACTATCTAAGCACGCTTTTGAAAACATGAAAGATCTTAAATTGACAATCAAACAATAATCAGCTCCAGATTGATAATTTACAATATAGAACAATAATTAAAATTGATATGATAACAGATGAAGATATTTGACTTGCCAACTGTTATGTTGGTTATCTGATATATGGTTAATACTTTTTATATTACCAATGACTGAATTCGACTTTTACCATCAGAAAATATAAAAACTAGAAGATCTGACATGAATGTCAATGAGGCAACTATTCGCATAAATCTTAATGACGTGGGCGTAAACAGCTATAGGATACTATACAGCCTTCAACATTGAACATAGTCCATACAGTATCATAGAAATAAAAGGCCCCGGCAACAATTCAAGCAAGACAAACATGATCATATTTAAGTATAAATCAATTTAAACGTAAAACAAGTATAATAGACTGCGACAAACAACAATTGTGTGAGAACTAAGCCCTCCCGTAACTGGGGACAGTGGTTAACAACACAACATAAAACAAAGTTGGGGTAGGTTTGATTCATCAGATCGACACAAAACACAATAAACAATTAACAAAAGACTAAAGACACCAAGTACCCACCTAAGAGTACTCGCAGTTACTGAAAGCTAGTTCAAAGCCAATTAAAACTAGTAAATGAATCATGTTTCTCAGACAAAAACTTTTCAAACTGAAATGCAGTTAAGACTCCCCCGAAATTTGACTCTAAAAAATAGCCGATGGAATATTTGCCGTCTTTAGGGCGCTCGTCAATACGGCATTAAAACTGGTATCGTGTAACATTTTGTTTTGTTTGTTAAATTTTGTTTTTGTTTTTTGTTTTGTTTTTGTTTTTGTTTTATTGCATATCATGCGTATGGCGTTCGACAACAATTATTATACCAAATCATTTATGACTGCTTACAAAAACGAATATTCTCTAATATACGTATATACATAAAATTCCATGTATAACTGTTCACAGTATTTAACCCAATCTCGTTGTTTCTCTTTCAGATAATAAAATCGTACTAATTAGCAGTTTTATAGTCTGAGATATACGCTACTATTAAATCTAAACCACAAAAGCAATAAAATCAATTTATCACCTAACTTATATGAACTTTTCTTGACCTCTGTAATGATATAAATAAGATTTAAGAAAACTATTAACCCAGACAACTAACTCGCTTAGGTTGTTAATTTATATCTTATAATTCTTATCTCTATATCAACAATTTTCAGACGATAATTACACATCTGGCAATAAAGTTTGTAAACGTAACTTGCAGAATAGTGTATACTTAGGCTATTTCTTCTCTATTCGTTATTAATGTTAATTAAAAGACTATAATTTTTTTTATTTTTTTTTTTAAAAACAACTAAACTAAAATTCTCTAATATAAATTTAAGGAGATGTGGTATGATTGCCAGTGAGACAACTATCCACTAAAGTTCAAATGAAGTAAATGTAAGCAATTATATGCAACCTTACGGCCTTTAACAATGAGAAAAACCCATACCGTATAGTCTGCTATTAGAGGCCCCGACATGAAAAATATAAAACAATTCAATTGAGAAAACTAACGGCCTAATTTATAACAAAACAGTTTACGAAAAACAAATATGACAGACATAAACCAACGATGCCTTTTTCCAAGTATAGAAGTAAAACTATCTTGCCTTGCTGATCAATTTTCTAAAATTTTAGACTAATGGAAACATTGTTATCTGTAAAACTAATATCAATTGAACTTTAAAGTTGATAATGCGCAAGTGGATTGGTAGCTACTAGTACCACTCATATGAAAAATCCAACAAAACTAGTCAAAACAAGCCCCGAAAAAAATACATTAAAGATTCGTTACTTGAACGGCATTCAGACGGCAATAAAATTTTTAGCTTATGTAAATATTTGATAGTTATAGCAATCTTGAAAATCAACATTTGATTGTCTTGTCCATTACATGTAGCAGTTTATTTTTCTGGGCACGATTAAAACGTGCGCAAAAATGCTGTTTGAGTAATGACGGTTTATCCTAGTGCAAGAGCCATATTATTTATACATAATACAGACAGGGAATGAATGATTTGTTGTGATCATGGTACATGTATAATAAGCATAGATCTAAATCAACTGGTCCCCAATTACAAGACTGTAAAATTGCTTTCTTTAACCGAAACAGCTCGTTTCCAACTTATGACCTGAACCCAGCTAGCTCCAAGTCTTATTGGATGAGCTCTCTTGCCTAATTCAAATTGGTTGTTAAATAAATATCTTATATAACAATGCATCAGTTTACTTACTGATATCATTGATATTTACCTCGATGAATTTTTATATAGCTGCGATATACCATTTATTTATATATATATATATATATATATACCTCGCACAAATAGTGCAGAACTAGTTTCTGAAGTTAGTGAAATGGTTCTCTCTTTTATAAAGATGACAGATGAAAATAAATCAAATTTAGGTATACTTGTGGTGAGAATGATATAATTAGAATAATTGTAAAAGTTCCTTCGTGATATGTACACATACTGAAAATGCTTTGAATATAAAATAACTTGCGGGACTATACCTCCTCAGTGTGATTATAACATAAATCAATGTGGAAATGTTTTCTGTTTGTCTTAATTAAGATGAGATATATAGATAAGAAACCGATAAATAAATCAATCTTATTCTATTCTTATTCGTTGTATGTCTTTGATAGTAAAAGCAACCCGGATCAATATAGCATTCGCCATTTAGAATCGTTTTCCTTATTATGCTCGAAATGTTACTACTCAAATCATTGTTAAAGCTAAAAATGTCATGTACTGAATTAGCTACATTAAAATTAAAGAATAAAAGATGTACCTGTTTTATTGATGTATTTATATAAGACATACTGCAATTTCTCTGACTGACATACATATAGATGGTCCTGCTGATGAATGAAATAATCTTGCATAACAAATTTTCAGTTTCTGTTTCAGATGCGTAGCTATTTTGACATTACAGGTGGCTAAAGCAGTTTTCTTTACCCCAATTATAACACCTCTTTCAGCGCCTTTTCTTCTCAGTCATCATCCTTCCAATAAATGTCATTATGAACAAATATAATTAAATAATATACATTTTATACTTCAAATAAATATTAAAATGTGTGCAATGCAATTTGGATAACCGAAAAAACAATCGGTAATAAAGACATTACAACGAAATACGAATGAATATTATTTGAAATAAATATCAATATATATCAGAGACATATTGTATTATATGTCTCTGTATTTATGCAACGCAATTTGGCAGACCGAAAAACAATCGGTTATAAAGACATCACTGTAGCTGTCATTTCAAAAAATATTATCAACTAATTCCTTTTAACGGAGGCTCAACTTTGAAATATAATTTACGGTTTACTGCTGTCAAAAACACGCTAAAGAACAATAAATGGTATCATAATTAATTGCATTTGATGGTGTTAATGTCTCACAAGGCAACCCCATTACTAAATAATAGTTAACATACCTGACAGTGGAACAGTACCATTATAATCTGCATTACAAAATGTAAATTGAATAGAAATACCTGGAATCTAGTTTTCATTATCTAATACCTCGATAAAGATACAAAAATATTAATGTAACTGGAATTAAAAACTATGTGAATCAAACATTTATTATACAATCCAACATAAATTAAAATAAATTCGCTCGTATTATAATTACTTTAGTCAAGGATTTGTATACTATCCATAAATCCTTGCTTTAGTAAATTGTCCACTAATGTATAAATTATCAAATTGAATGTGACCGATTTTAATTAATTAATTAATAATCTGTTGAAATTGAAAAATTAATAAGATAAGTATTTACATTAATTATGCGTACAATAAACTCAACAATCTGAACTTAGATATATTCAGTTACTTCCTAGCAGACCGTGCATTCAGAATAGTGTGAGGAGTGCTATAGCTGTTAAATTTGATATGCCGTGTAATCGAATTAAGACATGCGCGTTACATTGACCTGTGCAAGAACTGTCGCAAGTCTTGCCTTCGTCTGATAACGCGATTTAACGGTCAAGCCCTTCAAATCGAATTATACATGTTATATAATTTCTTTTTACTTTTTCATTCTCAGCAGTAAAATTGTATTGAAGTCATCATTTGATACTGATCGTTGCATCAGATAATTTACACTTGCAGCCATATCACTGAATGCAACTTTTCACAACTTTTCACTTGAGGATGGCTCTAGAAGAAAAGTTACTGCTTACCCTTTTAAACATTTTCGTACTTTTGTTTGGTTTTTTTGCGGAACGTATTGTTCAATCTGAGCTGTTGTGTATATGAGTAGATATAAGAAGATGTGATATGAGTGTCAATTATGAGACAAATCCCCATCCAAGTCACAATTTGTAAAAGTAAACCATTATAGGTCAAAGTACGGTCTAGTTGGTTTTTCCATTTCATTGTGATTTCTTATGATTTTATCTAATTCTTAGATCTTTTTATATAAACTCGTAATATCTTTTAAATAATTAATCACAATGAAGCAAATCATTTCAGATCCAACATTTGGGATTTATATTCAATTTTTCTAGAATGAGCATGCACTTTTTGTCAATGGACATTAAGCACACAATAATCAATCAATTCAGCACTTAAACTTACTTAAATCGAACGTTTAAATTTTTTTTTACCACCGAAACCCTTTTCTTTATAAGTGGGCAAATCTTTATATCTCAAACATAAAGTGTTGAGTGGCGTTGAAATGATTTTGTTTGATTTTTTATATTAGTATGCTATATAGTGTTTTATGTGATCGTCGGCAGTATTCGTCCGTAACACATACTGGCGATCTATTTCAGAAACTACCATAGGCAAAGTATGCAGTTTAGCATCAACACAAAATAAAAGTAGACAGTTGTAATAATAAAGTTTAGCTGTTCTACCCAGGCTTTATTATTGAGGCTATATAAGTTTACCGATGTTTCAATCGCATCAATCGATTCAGGGTACAAATTAAGGCAACAAACTGAGGGAATTCATGAAACACAATATGAGCGAAACCGGATGCGTCGACAGGTTAAATGTTTCTTCTATATAGAAATTAAAAGTTGTGGTATCAAGTACTTGGTCAGGAATATGACAGTTGTCCATTCGTTTGATGTGTTTGAGCTTTTGATTTTTTGCTATTTGATTAGGAACTTTCCGTTTTGAATTTTCTTCGGAGTTCAGTATTTTTGCGATTTTACTTTATGCATACATTATTCGCCATATGAATCCGTCACTATCGGGAAAAAGACTTAATCGGTTAAGTAATATATATGCCAACTATATTTATAGATCGTACACTGCGAAAAACACATAGTTCAGATGCATTTTATATAACCAAAAAAAGTAGGGGACATACAATTGCTAGAGGTACATAAAAGAAAATACCAAGAAATTGAGGTCAAATCAGATAAAACGGATATGTTCACCAAACAACCATATAATGCACAACAAATGGTGTACATATCGCTTATAGTATCTGACAAACGGATTTAATCAGGAAAACTAAACTTTCACCAATGAACCATTAAAATGAGTAAAACGTTAGACATATTAGATGAACCCTGCCAAAATGGATATTTTAGTTGATTTTATTCTCTGATGCATGATATGTTATTATTAATTGTGTATGGCTTTTACCTAGCTTTCAGTAACTGTGAGTACTCTCAAATCGTACTTACGTGTTACGTTGACCTGTTAACACAATTTGTAATGTTTTATTATCCAAATTTACTTATTTTGTGTTATATCTCGTCTCACTATTTTTTAATATATACCACCTTTGACACAAGTGTTTAGTATGCCGGTAAATGTTCACTTCTGTCAAATCTATTCGTTCAGTATATGTTTTCTTGTCTTTGTTCATATGTATTTCGATTAAGTTTAGCCATTCTAACTGATATTGTATAGTGTGTCTTTCTTTGTTGTAATGTTACACTATTATTTCAGATTAGAGTAAAGTTTGACGCCTGTGAAAACATTTAAACGTGCTACATTTGTATGTACCTGTACTAAGTAAAAAAAAAAGAATTTGATGTGCAACAAAAATATTTAAGGTCTTAAATAAGGTGACCCGCCTGCTGTTTTCGTCTGATATGTTTGTTGAATTATCTTTTTTAGCACGTTGGTGCATACTGTCGTTGAAGATAATAGCTTACCATCTTCTATTGTCATCATGAAGGCTCCTTTAAAAATAAAATATAACCGAAATGAGCATTCATCGCATCATTATAATCCAGTTCTCTATATTCCTTTTTTTTATTCCAGATATAAGATAAATATCTTTTTACTGAAAACTATCAAAAACATGACGCGTTTTTCTTTCTCTGAAATTTAAATAAAGATTAAAATAATTACGTTCAAAATACCTCAGACTTAGTTGACTTTTACTGTTTTGGTTTACTTTCAGGTGGTATTGGGTCATTTAGATTCCAACGTATTTAGACATGATTGGTTTAACAATAGTTAACTTTAGTGGAGTGATGATTGTTATTTTATAATTCTTTCATTATTTGTTTTCCAGTTTTTTTTTAAAAGACACTCTGTCTAAATTTGTTATTACAACATCATTTGATGTATTCCATGTACATGATGTATTCTTCCTCTAAATTTTAAAGTGATCTATTATTTATTCAATATCTATTTTTCATATAGCCAACTTTGCCGTACTCTAGTAATAATTTTGGAAAAAAATGTCATTTTAACAGTTATAAACATTAATTTTTCTTATACAATAATATCATTGTTGTGGAAAAGATAAAAATGCAATACAATTACTTATACAAAAATGTTGACAAGGATACTTCTCTTGTAATATCAATAACATTTATGTAACTCGTCGGTGTATAACGTCACCTTATCCAATGATTAATTCGCACAGCATTTTCAATGGTAATTTTAGTATGATTTTTTCTCTTTTTTCTTATTAATTAGTTTATAATATACTAATTTCGTGTTATCATCGTTTATATTTTTAACAATGTTATTTGGATTTTATGTGCAAAAATATTTATAAATAAACTGTTTTATAATAAATGTTTGCAAATATATTATTTCACTAATTAATCATCACCCTTTCAATACTACATCTTTATTGGACAAACCCGATTACCGAATCACAAAAATGTATAAAAATAGTAGCAGTTTAGAAAGTATCTTGAGAAAATTGGAGAAGGATAAAGTCATATATCAAAACCGTTGGTCTCGGAGAATATCATATATCTGGGATTGATAAATCATTGTATCAACTGAAATCAAAAGTCAACAATTGTTTTTAATTATGATATGACGTTTATCCTTCTCCAATTTTCTAGTATACTTCATATCTACAGGTTTATAAGTTATAGTACGTAGTACGTACAACACATATATTGTTCCGGTTATTATATCATAAATATCCTAAGATAACAGTGTTTTTTTCTCTCTCGCTATTCATTAAAGTACTATTTACATAAAACCAAAATTATAATCTGCTGTATTAAAAAACAATAACAGTGTTCTAAGTTGAATGACAAGAATACACCTTCGATTAATGCATGAGTACATTTTATATTAAACAAAGGCGTTGATCAATAAGAATTTAAAAACAAAATAAACATTTTAATCTACTAGCATTAATGTTTTACGCTTAAAATCAACGTGTTGTCAATTATAATAAACTTGAATAAAAAGTTATTTACCTAGGAATTATAGTTGCTTTTAATCGAAATTTTGAGAGTGAAAGCAGGATATATAGCATAACATGCATAAGGTAAGAACAAAAACGCTAATAATAAATATGTTTTAACCATGTTACATTCATATGTTTTACATGCAATGCATATCCCGATATAGAACATTGGTGTATTAAATGTGTTTCTATTATTTCAATTTTAAAGGTATGATTTTGTCTAAGTCCTTATTATTACTGTTCTATTAACGAGCGTGTTTCATATTTAAAAATTAAGTTTTTAAATTACTTCAAATATTGTTTTACTATGTCGTAACAAATAAAAGACATTTAAAATAAAATCATTTATTCTGAAATCTGACTAAACCGCCTTTTGTTTTTGTTGTATTTGATATTGAATGTCTTCTATTAAAGAGACAATATAATGATATACAAGAGATCAGTGACGAGCAACACTGGTTTTTTAAAAATAATTTATAAAAAGAACTTCATATTCAGAAATTGACATCTAAAGTAACATTTGACATAGAATGTTTATTCACTAACTACCAAACAGAAATTTAATGCAAATTATCACTACGTAAGAATCAACAAAACCTTCCAAAACAACGTATCTATGTAAATTCCTTATGTATTTTGTATACCCTCTATTGTTATAACTACCATTGTGAAAATTGTGAATACTTACATATTTCCCATAGAGTGAACAACTATTTGACATATGCACGTATTAAAAGTAACGGTTTTCAATACAGGGTTCTCTTGCAGACGCAAAACAAATTATGTAAAGTGTATTATTTTTATTTGGTGAACATGGTGGCGACCTCACTATTTGATCGCTAATCTGATTCACGCAAAGAATACGAAATATTGCTACTTTTGTTCAGGTTTTGTGTTTATAAAGTATTTTTGCTTTTAAGTGATTTCTTTCACTTAATTAAAACTGCATCCGAAGCAAGTGACAACTGCCAGGGATTTTGTTTATCAAAGAATAGGAACAAGTCGTTCGGATTTTTTTCTTCTTAATATTTCATCAGAGGTTACATATTATGTACAATAATAATGTTTTTTTATTATTTCAGACTAGAATGTGTAGCTATCAAAATGTATTAAGTATAAGTATAATGATAATGGGCTTAATAACCCACAAAGGTCAGTTTAATTCTATTTGTCAATATTAATTCAAGTTTTTTTTCTTTTTGCTTAGAGCAGGGAGCTAACCCGCTAACCTAAATCAATACTATAAACAAAAACAAAAAAAAATCACTGTAAATGTAATATTTAATGTTTACACTTTCATCCTTAAAACCGTTCAATGTAACAGCACATTTGAATTTGAACATTTTTCCTTTGATCTAACTGCCTAATATTTTTAAGAACATGGATATGACTTGATACACGAATATATTAGGCAATGAGGTCATATATAAGTGTCATGTGTTCAAGTCCATCCGCATCAGTTTATCAATGAAATGCAAGCGACTTCATTCATACAACCGAACAACTATCTCAACGTTTTGTACACGTAGAAGTAGTTTTACTAACTATTTCATATAACTTCATATTCTCAACCAAAAAAACATACAGTTAAGACAAATTACCGATAAACAGAATAATGGCATTTTATCTTTTGATACAGACTTTATCAGCTCGAAAATCAGCTCGCCCTAGCGGGCTCGCTTCATATTCTTCCTGATAAAGTCAGTATCAAAAACAAAAATGCCATTTTTTTTTATATATTAGATGTGATGTACAATGTTGAAATGATATATCTTATTGAACATGTACAACACCAATGTAACATATGATTTGAAGTAAACAAAATGCTTTTTAGAAATATAAAATTCAGTGACAAATCTGTAAAACTAAGGTAAAAAATTTCGTTTTATTTCTTAGTATCTTATTCACGACCTTCTATACAAATTTAATATGTTTTTAATATCTAGGTGTCTCTTTGCCTGATATAACATTTTCAGCTGTAGAACTGACGATACAGTCCCAACCTGGGTATCATTTTATATGTGCAACAGATTTTCAATTTCATGGGTGCACAGTGGAGTTTCTTTTAAATGGAAGAACTTTTGACGATATGAGATTTGCTGATAATACGTGCTACAATAATGATGGACAATGCTTGCCTTATGTATGTTCTTGTTCAGATACTTGCAAACAGTTTGAATGGAATCTGACATCTATATCCCGTTTAGGTAATAAAACGTTTGGATGTAGCGCAAGAATTGAAGAGGACCAATTCGTTTTCAAAGCAAACATATCGTTAATGTTAACATTTGGTGGTAAGTAATAAAAAAATAAATACGACCATTTATCAAACTTGCTGCATTTCAAAATGAGAGTTTCTCAATTATAAAAAAACATAATAAAAACATAAATGGTCTAAGTAATGACATGTTGCGATTACTTTACCATATATGGTCATTTATATTATTTATTTATCACATTGAGACGCTGACTAAAGCAGATTTTTGTTGTATAAAAATAATGATTTTAACACTCAATGAGACTATATATATCATCACATATGAGGTAAATGTAAAAAACAAATTTAAATTAGTGTATTAATATATATTTTTTTTTTATTTTTAAAGACACCCGTTCATGCTCTAAAGCCAAACTATTCAAACCATCAATTGTGTACAATATTCAAATAAAACATTTGAATATTGTCTTTTAAAGTTCACAATATATGTATTCGTTTATACTTTTAAAGTTATCACAAGTACACAGAAAAATGTTGCTGTTATAAGTGGGAACATTCCAGATCATGACAGTTCAACGTCAACAGAGAGAAGATATTTAACAACTTCAAGATCGGGAGGTATTGTACAAAGTTAAATTAATAATTGGGTTAAAATTTCCGGCAAAATAAATGTCGGATTACATATACAGTTGTCCGCCATAAGTATTCGTAGAAACAAAATGGCCGCCAGTCGCTGTAAATCTATTAAACAACTAACAAAACAAAAGATTCTTACCTTAATACTTTGTAATGTTTCCTGTACTCCTCTTTACTAGTAAAATCCTCCTAGGAATGCTGTTATACAACGATTTCAGGTTATATTAGTTACAGTTTAATTGTCTAATATGTCACGAATTTCACGTTCTAAATTTTGCTATTATTTATGTTCTGAGTTCGTTTTTGCAGTTTCCTTTTTGATACCCATCAACAATTCTCAATATTATTGAGGTCAGGACTCTGTGCTGGCCAGTTCATGCTTTTTAACCTCGTTTCCATACGAACATTTTGAACTGATAGGCCTCGATGGACGGGGGCATTGCCATCTTGAAAAACGTAGTCATTATCTAGAAAATGACGAGCAACCACTGGCCACACGTTATTGTCAATAATGTCAGTGTATGTTAAGGCATTTATGTTCCCTTCAACAACAGTTATACATGTAGTTCAGACGCCATGGTAAGTAATACATCCCCTGATCATTAAATTATGCTTGTGCTGAGACGGAGGGCACATACAATCCGTCAACTACTCTTCGCCAACCTTTCTCCAGACACTGAAACGAGAATCCTACCCAATGACTACTTTGCACTCATCGCTGAAAATTACTTTATTCCAGTGTGCATTAACAGATTTGTGTAAATTTCTTCTGCAGTATGCCACTCGTTTTTTTTGTTGACCTGACGATTACGATTTTGTTCTTTACTGACTGCTTGTGGAACCCCCCATAATATAATTTACTTTCAACAGTTCTTTTGGAGAAAGGGCGATCAATGCTTTCATAAAAAATATAAGTAATTTCATTTAAAGATTTATGGAGATATGTTTGTACACAACGGGAAAGTTTTCTCATGTCCCGGTCATGAAAAGATGTTGGTCTGCCGGATCTCCGAATGTTTTCTGTATCACCGCGATGTTCATACCTCTTAAAAAAACCGTAAACGGTACTCTGTGTGATGCCCGTCATTTGACAAACAAAAAGTGAAAACACAAAAATACCGAACTCCGTTGAAAATTCAAAACGAAAAGTCCCTTATCAAATGGCCATATCAAAAGCTCAAACACATCAAACGAATGGATAACAACAGTCATATTCCTGACTAGGTAATTTCACTTTCTTATAACATTCAATGCAGCGAAACGACTTTTCTGATCAGATGTCAGTTCTTTTCCCTTGCGACCCATTTTGATTACATTAGCTATAACGTAGCTGCAAATATGACGTCATAACGCACGTGTCACATAACAAGCACATGTGTTTCTACTGAACCACCTATACATAGATTCATTGTGCCTTTTAGAATAATTGTTTTGTAAATATTACACCCCCATTGAAACTTGGTATCGTCCGGGTAGATTCTTAAAAAGAAAGACCTATCGTTCTGAAACAAATAACTCGATATAAGTTTATAAGATCGAAATAGTGCCAATTGTATACGGGATGCATTGGTAAAGAACAGAGGAAACATGTTTATCAAAATAAGGATATGTGGTATGATTGCCAATTAGAAAACTCTCCACCAGAAACGCAACGACGAAGAATTTCGAAACTAGAGGTCAACATACAGCCTTCCTCAATGAGCAAGTATGTGTATATGTGTAATGAATTAATATCCGTTTTAGTATATGTATGATCAAATTCACAATTACAGCTTGGATTTCAAATTTCTAGTACATGAATACTTTAAAATGAGTCATTGGATTATGTTATAGATAATGCACATTTTAAGGTTTCTCTTGTCGTATAACACACCTCGGGGTGTCAGGATTGTCCAAAGAAAGACCTCCCTACGCTCGGTCTTTCATTTGACCAATCCTGACACCCCTCGGTGTGTTATACTTCAAGAAAAACCTTAAAATATGCATTATCTGACTTATATACCGTCTATAGATATTATTTTCTGCACAGTTTTGCATTATTTACATCCTATTTTACCGACAACACGAAAGTGGGATATTCTTTTCTGATGTGGTCAAGTTTTAATATGCCCTAAGGCTAATTTATAATGTGTAATAAAACTCACCAATTAAACTAGATATATAAACGTTAGAAATCATTGTCCAGTTTGAATAGAAATATATCTGTAACGGCATGAAGCAAGACACAAATGAATTGTTACGGTGTATGAAAAATACAAAAGTCACTTTGTAAGTAAATTATTGTATCAACTTTATTTATACAACAGAGATTTTTTTTTTGGGTCTATTTTCATGACATTTTTATCGCGGAAAAGCAGATGTTTTTCAACAAGTTTGTAAACGAACAATTCAGAGTAATTGTTTTCTCTCTTTTGTTTGGCAATACAACTATTTTTTTTTATAAAACTCAGAATTAGGAATACATAT
The DNA here is from genome assembly GCF_021869535.1 of Mytilus californianus. Classification (NCBI taxonomy): domain Eukaryota; kingdom Metazoa; phylum Mollusca; class Bivalvia; order Mytilida; family Mytilidae; genus Mytilus; species Mytilus californianus. The sequence continues at coordinate 482,244 of NW_026262722.1, forward strand.
TATATCCCCTCCCCATTTTAAAGTACATGACTGTTATTCTATAGAAAATAAGAATGTTGGATCATTTGATTAGATAGAGTAAAAGGCATATAAAGATGTAAAAAACAACTGGCATGAATAGAGCACGAAATCGTGATACATGTACATGTAACTCGAAAAACGAATATCTATAGGTCAAAGTATGATTTCCAATACAATGTGAATAAATACGATTTTCAAAAACCTACACATACTGTGTTAAATATGGCTTGATTTAAAGTGTTATGGAAATGTTTGCATTATTAAATTCATCTCACATAATGTCCATTTATTGTATAGATAAATTAACAAAACTTCACATTATTTGTTTTGGAAGTTAAAATGTGCGTCAGCGACGATTTTTGGTATTTCAGTCTAATAAACGGAATAAAGGATTGTTTCTGCCTTTAACCTAAGAAATATGGAAAATTAAAAAGTAAACCCTCAATTGGCAACACCACACGATAGCTATCAAACGATTTTAATGTTCAAGTAAATTAAAGTTTGCTTTTTAACCAGGAAAATAATGACCTTATATAGGTCATTATGTTATATCTTGAAGCAAATTTAATTGAAACTTGGTATCGTCCGGGTTGATTCTTCAAAAGAATGACCTATCGTTCTGAAAGAAAATAACTCCTTGTAGGTATATAATTACATTTAATCTTAAATTTCATGTAAACAAAAACAAAAGTGTCGGAAAGGGAAAATGTGTGGATTTTGAAAACGGTTGTTAATAGACAAAAATAGCACAACAGGATATACCAGCTGTTTCATTCACTATTTGTATTGTTTTTAACAATAATTGTGTTGAGAACAGCGTTTTTCTTCCATGGTTCTGTTTGTATGAAAGAGATGTATGAATAATCAGCATATGACTGAATAACGCTTGTGCGTGTGCGTTGATCTCGTATAAAAGGAGAGAGGAGACCGAAAATAATGATAACATAATGGCAGCATAAAAAAAACGACAACACAACAAACAGCACTACCAAACACTGGTTTAAAAACTAAAGACTTAGCAACAAGAATCCAATGTGGTTAGCTAGACAGATGAATAGATGGGTATTTTCAACATTATTGTTATCCTATATATATATATTGTGCAATATAATTTGAATCATCAAACTTTAGTGTATGTGTTGTTTGTATGTTTAAGAAGTTACTGGTGTGTCATTTTAATAATATGAAATCACAAGAATCCGTTTCATTACTCAATGTGTATATGACAATAACATTTCAGATCACGAAACTCTCCTTTTACCAACGTTTGTTGGTACGATGTTTACAGCTATTATGTTAATAGTTGTTACCATATGTTGCCTCGTTTTATACAGGAGAAAATGTAAGTATCAATACCTTTTTATTGTACTTCAGTAACATAATTATTATGACATTCTGAAAAAAAAAAGAATAAACAAATTTAAAAAAAAGAAGAGTCTGTTTCCCTGCACTAGAAGATATGTGTTTTTTTATTTGTTTATCACACTGATATAGAATAATAACTTACAAACATTATTTGCATTCAGGTTTGTTATAATTATCTGGATAGCTGAGTTCTTAGAAAAGGCATTTTAAATCTTATATCACTACACAAAAGAATAAATATAAATTATCAGTTCAGAAGTCAGTGCTTTGTTATCGACACGGTTTTTAACATATACTGATTTCAAATTCATCAATGAAGTTACTTTTAAGAAACTAAGGTTATTACTCCCTCAGGCAAATGTGACCTTAGATTAATTTTGATATTCTGTTTAGCTAGCTTTTGGTTTTATTGCTTCTAATATTGTATCCTATTTACACTTTGCTTGTGCTTTCATATTTTTCAATAGTTCAATGCCTTCTTTGAAAATGCTGTCATATGATTCATAGAGACTTTTCAATTAGTAGTGAACATTCTTATTAAAATGGTTTCTTCAAGTGAAATACTTCATGAGCTTTTAATATCAGTTAACATCTTTTCCAATACATAGGCAATCTTCATGTGAACACAGTTTGGTTTGCGTGTAACCAAAAATAAGTGATTTTTCATTTACAGCAAAATCTAATATTTCTCGAGAAGTAAAGCCAAAAACTGCAGACACAAATGTATACACAGTCCCTACAGAAAATATAGAAAAAACAAATGATACAATGGAAATTACACCGAACAATTGTGACCAAAAACTATTGTCAGGTATGTTATTTTTTGTTTGTTTAATTTTACCACTTTAGTAATATTTAGATAAATCAGACAAACTCTGTGCTCATAACACCAGTTCATCCTTTCGTATTGATTTACACATTATGCTGTGATTACAGGAACATTGAAACAGAATAGCAAGGACTCCTATGATGGCCAAAGACATAAAAATGTTTCCGCAACATCAATTTCTGGTTCACAAACTTTTCCTGGTAAGTTAGACAACATTGAGAAATAAATCGAAGGTGTTGGTATGTTTGTCGTGCAACATGTAGAATATAGCCCACTTGTAACTACAGATTAAGAATAATACGTTATGATTAAACCCAATGTGGTATGCAAAGAAGCCGGCATAGTGTTTCCAAAAACTGTGGATTCATTATTATTCGTAGAATCTCCATTTTTGTGGGTTTCGTGGGTAAATGTGAACCACAAACTCCAATGTTCCACGAATTACAAATTTTCTAAAGGCTTTGATGTGTTTGAGCTTTTGATTTTGCAATTCGATTAGGGACGTTCCGTTTTGAATTTTCCTCGAAGTTCAGTATTTTTGTGATTTTACTTTTTGCATGCACAGATTGGCAAATCCTCGAAATCAAATATCCACGAAAATGTAATTTTCCTCTATCCACGAAAACTGATACTGACGAAAATATATGAATCCACAGTAAATGGTTGTTACAAATGTAATTGATATACTATCTAAAACATAAAGTAAATATATATTACTTAACCATGATTAATTACTTGGTAAAATAAATTTGCTATTTGATAAATTAAGAAATTAACAGGACTTAATTCAAACCTCCTGAAGCAACATGAGCAAGATTGACTACCGAAGATTGAATTTGCTATTCTTTTGATGTCCCTGTCAGTCGTAAAGATTCAAATGTTTCTACGCGATTATTATACATCATTAGTTTTAAAATATTGGGTTTAAGCATTCCTGATGAAGATAAATTTCAATGACGAAGGTCAACATTAATTTGTTTTCCATTAATAGAAAGATTTAAAGAGTTGGATCAACGGCCTACTAAGAAGAAAGGGTTAGCTAAACAAGTGACTGAAACAAACGTAGGTTGGTACATTTCCCATACTTAAAATATTTACAATTTGATATATTACAGATATATACAAATAAAGGTTCACACACGTTCATTTTTATCTATAAAGAAGTCACTCCTTACTATCCTACTACCTGTCGATACATTTAATTTTGGCATTGCACAAGTCATGTCTTCTTTGACTGTTCATGACTTTGAAATACTTAATCCCTGGGATGTGTTTTAGTTGATTTTAGTCTCCGATGCACGATTTTTTTATTATTAATTGTTTTGGCTTTTAACTAGCTGTCAGTAACTGCAAGTACTCTCAAATCGTACTTTCTTGTTAATTTGACCTGTTGATACTATTTGTAATGATTTTTTGTTATTCAATGTTAACATGGATCTTGTCTATATACCAGCTTTGATTATTTTGAATTACTACAAATTTTCACTTCTTCGTACTATGAACATCAAAATTATTTCCTTTCTCCTTAAATACTGTTCTTGGACCTGTACAGGAAGTTTTATCTAGCACTAATTGTATAGTTTTATTGTTGATATTCACCCCATATGTACCAAGTGTTAGATTAGTTTTATTGATATAAAGAAATTTCTTGGTATTCCTAAACGGAAGATTTTATACACACAGAAGAAGAAGTATACCTAACAACAAAATTATTTTCATTTATCTGTGTATAATATGACGCAGGTTTTTTTTCAAAAGTGATGATTTTCTAATAATTGTTTAAAATTTCACAGTGGTATCATACTTTAACTTTTTTTAAACCTATTTATTTACTTTTGACCTTAATTATTTATCACTTATAATTTTTATTAACTATGTATTTACATTCAGGTATCACAGATCAAATTTATTCGTTCATTGTGTGTTAATTTGAGTTTTTTGATTGAGTTAAGCCTTCCAATTGATATTTTATAGTGTGTATTTCTATGTTGTGATGTTAAACTATTGTTTCAGAAAAAGGGAGAAGGTTTGGTACCATTAAAACGTTTAATCCCGCTGCAAATGTTTGCACCTGTCCTAAGTCAGGAATCTGATGTACAGTAGTTGTCGTCTGTTTATGTAGTCCATACGTGTTTCTCGTTTCTCGTTTTTATATAGATTAGACCGTTGGCTTTCCCGTTTGAATGGTTTTACACTAGCAATTTTTGGAGCCCTTTATAGCTTGCTGTTCGGTGTGAGCCAAGGTTCCTTGTTGAAGGCCGTACCTTGACCTATAATGGTTTACTTTTATAAATTGTTACTTGGATGGAGAGTTTTCTCATTGGCACTCATACCACATCTTCCTATATCTATCATATATACCAGGATTGATAATGTGTATGCCAGACGCGCGTTTCTTCAACAAAAGCATCATCAAAAATGTTCGAATAAAAAAAAGTTAAAACGGCCAAATAAAGAATAAATTTGAGGAGTTTTGAGAACCCATTTTATATCAATGGTCGTTTTAAAGGTTTTTAAACAACTACACCACTTTTTGTTATGCCTAATTAAAAGTAATATCATATCTTTCCATGAAAACATGAAGTGAATTAAATCTTTGATACCTTTTTTGTTGGAAGGTTATTCTGTAAAGTTGTGCACGGATTCCAATATCAAATAAATTGAAGGCAAAATCTTCAAAATATTTGTCATGTAGTTTAACAATTGTTTGTTGAATTGGGTGTATTGTTAAAAAAAAAACAGTTGATAGTCCAAGGGATGTTGTGAATTATAAAGATTTCACTATAATTTAATATTGAAAATTGCGATGTTAAAGGTTGTACTACAATAAAAACCAGTATTCAAATATTTTGATAGCATTTTGTATGCAATTTTTCTCATTTTGCAATATCTGATCCTATATTTTTTTCCAATGACCAGTAATCGCAATAATAAATGGGTGACAGAATGCAGTTGACATCACAAAATTTCTTGTCAAGTTGTTCATGTTGTGCAGGTTTATTTTCATATACATGTATATTGAATTGATATTATGTTACCTAATTGCCCACACGTCGGTGTTAAGTTGTCATTTCATAGGTTTGCTTCCTCAAAGTTGGTTCATATTTTTCCAATTGTCGTCTATTGGCGATTTTGAAAATCAAACTGTTAAGTAGTAACCCAGCGTGTGTTCTTTCTTGTGACATTTGCATATCTCAAGTATTACGTTATGCGTATTACATTATATGGAAACCAACTAACAGGTGTATGCTTCTGACGCCAAATATATTCTCCACCAACAATATGAATAAAAATGACTTAAATTGTCACTTCAAAAGTTTTACAGGGAACATCCCAAATACGTTGACCGATAGCGTGTGTCTCTCAAAAAACATTTGTTCAGTTTAGATCTTAAGATGTAAGATCAGTTGTCTGCTCTGTAAATGTACATAACATATTCTATTCCGTATTGCGACATTTTGACTGAGCACGGATTGACATTGTGAATCATACAAGCCTTACATGTAACGTTTAACTTTCTGACTCATCTTTTCCCGCTATTCCCATAACATACATTTCTATTAATCTTCATTTGATGATCAATAAATCACTGTTGCTTATAATATAAAGTTAAACTTGATGCTTTTTGGATTTGGTGCAATTTAAACCTTTTCTTACTTCGTCTTTTGTTTACAAAATGTTAACCTCTGTATATGACTATGGTTGTTTGTTCTATAGAATAATGACGAATACATAAAAAAAAATAATCAACTTTGAAATAGTTGTATTGCAGATTGAAGCGTTAACATAAAAATACCTGAACAACTTATGGAGTTTGGCTGATTAGCGAAGCGCAATCCCGAAATGTGCGTCGGACGCATCAAATGTATACAATTTCATTTGTATTTAGATATAAGAAGATGTGGTATGAGTGCCAATGAGACAACTCTCCACCCAAGTCAAAATTTATAAAAGTACATTATAGGTCACAGTACGGTCTTCAACACGGAGCCTTGGCTCACACCGAACAGTAAGCTATAAAGGGCCCCAAAAAATTACTGGTGTAAAACCATTCAAACGGGAAAACCAACGGTCTAATCTATATAAAAAACGAGAAACGAGAAACACTTATGAACCACATCAACAAACGACAACTACTGAACATCAGATTCCTGACTTAGGATAGGTGCAAACAAATGCAGCGGGTTTAAACGTTTTAATGGTACCAAACCTTCACCCTTTTTCTAAAACAATAGTGTAACATCACAACATAGAAAGACACACTATAAAATATCAACTGAAATAGCTTAACTCAATCAAAGGACATATTAACACCATTGAACATACACTGAACAAATAAATTTGACCTATGACACAATGTAAATACAAAATAAATAAACTAAGGGAAGAATAATAAAAGTAACATGTTATATCGATAAGAAATGTTAAACAATTAAAGAAAAACAATATGCTCGAACAAAAATACCATCCATTTGCAATAACTTTAAACACAGGAAAATGAAAATAATTTTGTTGTTAGGTATACATGTACAGTACCAATAGAGAAAGGAAATATTTTTACAAAATAAATAATTTTGATGTTCATAGTACGAAGTGAAAATTTATAGTTATACCAAACACTTATCAAAGCTGGTGTATAGACCAGATATAACCCTGAATAACATTCAATAACAAATAAGCAATACAATTAGTATCAACAGGTCAAATAAACAAGAAAATACGATTTGAGAGTACTCGCAGTTACTGACAGCTAGTTAAAAGCCAAAACAATTAATAATAAAAAATCATGCATCAGAGACTAAAATCAACTAAAACACATCCCAGGGATTTAGTATTTTAACGTCATGGACAGTCAACGAAGACATGACTAGTGCAATGCCAAAAATAAATGTATCGACAGACAGTAGGATAGTTAGGAGTTTAACCTCTTTATAGATCTAAACGAACGTGGGTGTGTCTTTATACATCCCACTTGAAAAAAAATACAAATTTAGTTATGTTTTAATTTGCTGATGACAAAATCGATATTAGTGCCAATGTAAACTATATTCAAAGATCAAATTACAACATTGGTAAGATAACCTTTACTAATAAGCCTGTTTAAAGGTTCGATGAGCTTACACGGATCACATAGTTATTTCCGCGCTTTAAGTACAATATTACCGTAAAATTTAGGATGTGAAATACCGTTTTTAATCAGTTTTCTACAAGTACAGCCAAATTTACTAATCAAATCTTTGTATCTATGAAAGAACTTAGCAAAAGTTTTACGTAATTTATGGTAACGAAATCCTTGATTTAATAATTTACCAGTGATGCATTGATTACGTTCGTTAAAATCTATGACATCACTACACACACGGGCATAACGAACGAGTTGGGATATATATAAACCGTATGATGGAACCAAAGGAACATCGCCGTCTTAAAAAGGAAAATTAACAAGAGGGAATGAAAAATCGTCTCTTTTGTCGTAAATTTTCGTTTGGAGTTTTCCTTTAGAGATTGAAATGTCCAAATCCAGAAAAGAACAACTACTGCTGTTTATGTTAGATTTAGTTAAAGTAAGTTCTATTGGGTAAATTTCGGTAGTATATTTAGAGAACTCTAGATTATTTAACGAAATATATCATCTAGATAACGGAAGGTATTGTTGAATGTATCAACCAAATGTAACAATGACGTGTCATTTGCCTTATTGACAGTTCGAAGAAAACCTCTCCTCCGGTCTTTTAAAAGAATTATTTATTTGTTGCATCCTATAGATATACATACTAACATAATGAATAATTAATAGTTGCTTTTATACACATTTGTGTATGTCGATGCAATTAAAGCCTTTAAGACTGTTGGGTTTTTTTTCAAATGACCATAACGATATTGACTATATCAACATAATTTAAACTAATGGCGTTATAAAACAGAATAAGCAACTTCAACTTATTTGCATCACCGATACTATCCTCGATTATGAATTCCTCGAGGGGAGGGTATATATTTTTAAGTGGTATCTGCTTCAGCAAGCCATAACAACTTACCATGTCATTGTTGTTATTACAGAAAAATTGAAAAATAGTAGCAAGGATAACCATAATGCATTAAGAGATAAAAACGTTTCTTCCACATCATTTTCTTTTATTCAAACATTTCCAGGAAAGGCTAAAATCCACGTTTCTTAAATATATATGGAATATTTTTGATTTTTTTCGTACATCATTTGAATATAGTACACTATGACCCATAGAAAACATTATATATAATAATACAATACAAGTTAGGTATGTAATGAAGCGAAGATGATAAATAAGATAAAGCTGTATCCAGTTAAATGATTGTTTTTATAATATCTTGTCTTAAAATAAGGGAAATTCAATTTATTATCCCGCATCAAGTTATTTAATAAGTGACTTAAATTTGCTTTGATGCATTTGGCTATTCTTTTGAATTTCTTTTTTGGTCATTAAGCTAAAAATTGTTCTACGTATACAATAGATTCTCTCATTTGTGGTTGTTACATTGACGTGTCTGTTCCTAATAGATTGAAGAGACTTGCACAACAGTAAACTACATTCGCATTAATTTGATTAAACATCCCTGTGAAAAATAGAGCTTTAGACGCACCAAATTTACAATATGTTAATTTCATTGACGATGAACAAAATAAACTTGTTTTATTTTGATAGGAAGAATGACAGAATCCAATCAACGGCCTACCAAAAAGAGTAAGTCTGCTACATTAATGATTGGAGCAAAAAGAAAGTTGGTACCTTTCACTTCATGTAAATGCTAACAATTTAACATACTAGACATATCTATTGACTTGTAATACAAAGGTCGTAGTTAAGTTTGTCGATTAACCATTCGCCATGTTGACTGAAAGTAGGACTGCATCTTTATGTAAATCAATGCCTTTTATGAAATAGAAACTTTCTAGAGAGGTTTTTTTGTTTGAGATAATTTTGTGAATAACCACACTGATTACCATACCAAATACATCGAAGACAATAACATCAAACTTAACTTTTAGATCAACAATATATGGCTGAATTGTATTGATTGATTTTTAGCAAGACGGGTATATATTCTAAAAGTGTTGCTCTTATCATTGTATAATTTCAATGGGAAAGGTTATATAAAAATAAATATTATGATGATTTTGAGATCAATTGATATGCCATTATTCTTCTTAATGCATTAGTGTTGTATATTTGTCCTGGTATGTGATTTTGACGCTAAAATATCTTCCACCAATGACATGCATGATATGAATAAACATTGATTATAATCGTCAAAACATATGTTTGACATTCAATATTACAAATAAGTTGACCAATGTTTTTCGGTCGCCTGTCTTTAGATACGAGAACAAGTGTCTGATCTGTAAGTTTACAGATTGTATTTTGGTTCCGGATTGTGACACGTTGACTTCATAAGGTTGACATCTTGAATGATGAAAACATGTTTGATTTTTCGACGCATCCGATCTCGATCCGTTTGGATATCAGGCTATTCACTCATATTTTTATATATCTTGACTAACATTTCTATAATCATTTTGCATACTCGAAATTTAATGAACGATACATCACTGTTGCTTAAAATATGAAATTTAGCTATAAGCTTTCTGGACTAAGGGCAATTTAAAGCTTCTTGCTCTGTCATCTTGTGTCTAGATTTTTTGTTGACAAATTTATGTCAGTACAATGACTATTGGTTGTTTGTTAATGGATTAATGTCTCATTGAGGAGTACCAACCATCTTCTTTAATCAATCTTAATAAAGTTAAAACTGTAGCGTAAAGAGGAAAGTGAAATCATATTGTATTTTTTCAAAGCAGAAGCATTGTTTATATTTAGTAATAGTTGATGTTTTGAAAATGAACTGAAAATTACCAAAACAACTATTTAAAGGAATAATAGCAACATACCTTTGTTATGAAACTTCGGGTTTTACAAAGTATGTGTTTGTTGCTGCTGACTTGGCATACGTTCTACTAAAATACATTTTGTTATGGCCATGTACGAAAAATTTCCTCAATCATACAAATTTCTATCAAATAACTGAAATTAATCAGCTTTGGAAATTAAACTACCCGTTGTTTTGATAGTTGTGGCTCAAATAATATATAGAGATTTCCTCCAATCTGATTATAATGCTGGATTCAGCGTCATTCATCTGCAACTTTCTTGGGGTCATTGAAGCCCTCTGTTCACCATGCGGTAAAACCTCAAGTGCATGGGCAAAGTCACTACATGGCCCTGTTTTGTTCAGTTCATACGTTTTGCGTGTATTTAATTTATTACTAGCAATTTATCATGAACACCCACTGAGCTTTCATGCAATGTCTTTACATGTAAAAATAAGAAGATGTGTTATGATTGCCAATGAGACAACATTCAACAAGAGACCAAATGATACACAAATTAACAACTATAGGTCACTGTATGGTCTTCAATCATGAGTAAACCAAAACAATTCAAACGAGAAAATTAACCTCTTGATTCATTTACAGAATAATTAACGAAAAACAAATATTATATACCGCAACATGTATATCTTAACATCTGCATTGTCTTTGATCATGTTGATAGTCTTATGAAAGTGAAAAATCCATTCAATACGGATTATTTTTATTTAATTGCATAGCTTTAAGATTTCTTTTCCAAATTAAATTAAATCTTGTTGAAAACGTAATTTTTCTAAATCTTATCTTATCATATCCTTGTATTTTCATAGTTTTTGAAAGAAAAAAAGGGAACAATACTATTATCCACCAAATTTTCAATTTATTATTTATATCAAAGACAAGGACACGGAACTGTTATTGCTTTTTTAGTTGAATGTGACGTTATTTGCATACTATCAATATAACAGCTTGTTAATTTGAAAAATGGAAGCGAACATCCTTAATTTTAAGTACTCAATGGACAATTGATTTGGAAATCTCATAAACGCACAACTTAAATATGCGATAACCGAGAACAAGCATTACTCCACATTACTAGGATCTATTCTCAGAACAATCATGTCCAGACTGCTGAGTAATTATTAATATTCTAACAGTTTGGGATATACTTACCTTATGAGGGTCAAGAGAACACAATCATTTATAAGAAAGGATGATATCTGGTTAATGCATTTTAGACTTATTTTGATCAGAACATCATCTAAAAAGTATGAAACTGAAAACAATATGTCTTGTTAAGAGTTTAAGTTATTTTTCAGATTTTTTTCTGATTGATTATTCATTATTGTGCAGATCCTTTCCTTTGCAGTCACTCAGTTTTTGTTATGTACTTTTTCAGAGAAATCAGTACAGGTATAAAATAGCTACTGAACAGTCTGAACATTGACTGTACAAATATCAATTAGCTGCAAGTACTAACATACAGTAATTCAATTAGTATTAATCATACAAAATAATCAAATAAAAGTAGCATAATAGTTTACCATATTTTTGTACAGATGTTGTTTATGAACATTGTTTTGTATTTACATAGCACAGAGACAAAGGCCGTCTTCTGAAAAGTATATTAGGACAAAAGCTGACCAAAAGTTTGGTATGTTTTTCAGTATTAATTTGTATGATATAGATTTAAAACATAGGTAAATTATTCACTGATTCATAAACACAATTTCAGAAATATTTCAGAAACATACACAAGAATTAAAAAAACAATAGTGAACCTTCAGGTTTGTTGGATCGCTATCGATCTAGAAAGAGTAACTACGTAATCGATACATTATCTTTCTTTCGGGCATGGTCATTGCCGTAAATGTTGATAAATTTATAAACCAGGAATTTATTTTTTTTCAAAGCAGTACATACTAAGTGTTCACAATAGTGACTTACAATTTATTACCATTATTCAGCATATTTCTACTATATAACCAAATGTTCGCAAATCATTACAGCAGGAGAAAAAATACCAACACTAAATATTAGGTTGAAAAAAAACGAAACTTTCTTTTTTTTTAAAAACTAAATATGTACTAACCAAAATAATGTAATTAAATATAAGACATCATTACTTTGTTGTCAAACGAATGCACTCTTTCTGATAGTTTTCATTATTGTATCTTGTACATTCAAATAATGAACGTTCAATAATGGTACCTATTATAAGATAAATAAGAAGATCTGAAGGAGAAATCAAAACCATGCTTGAATCAAGATGGACAGACTACATGATAGTAAAAACAGTTTGAGAAAAATATAAAAAAAGAAAACGACCAACTTAATACTTAAAATCGATCAAAACTGTGTAAAACTGTTTTCATATCATTTCGTTCTAAATTTCTTTATAACACCCATTTTTCATTTTCGTTTTTTATTTAAATTATACACATTAATGACTTTTTATGTTCTTAATATATCTCGTATATACTGATGCTGTCAACTCACTCGAAAACTCATATTTTATTGACTGTTCACATTTCAAATATCGTAGTAAACATAAAATAAAGAATGCAACTGAAACCAGATGATTGTCTTCATATTTCAATCTATTGTAAGAACTGACACAAATGAACAACTTTAAAATAAAATCTGTGACAACTTTGATGATTTCAAATTTCAAATTGTTAACTTCCCATAAGCAAGTATATACCCTTTGCTCCATCGTGCAGTGGTAACATATCATAAGTATTACGTTACGCTCGTGCATTGTCTCACTATACGAACTTTATTGACACAAGTCTGCTGCATAAACAAATATTGTCGAAACAGAGTTATCTGGAAGAGCGACTGAAATCGACACATCATAAGTTTTTTGGTCATTATCAAGAATTGGTTGACTGACACATGTATGATGTGTGTGTGTCTCAACTCATTAACGACATGTTTTGGCATTATAATATCTTTAGATGCAAGAATACTGACACCAGGGAAATTTATCGCGCCATTTCTATTTTCTCTTTTTGCGCGATAAGATTTGAAACAGTCGACAGATCTATATCACATATTAATCAAAAATGTTAACTCATGACAGTAAAATTAAAAAAAAAGACATCGTAAGAAATTATAATTATTGGTATTTATATCTAAACAACATTCCTGACAGTTAGGTAAATGACACCAGTCAATCGTTTTATAATGACAACCACATTGTATCTGTTACACAGATTAATATGTCCAAACAATTGATGATTTGACCGTAATCCTTGCAGCTGCTTATGTACTTGGTTATTCAACTCTCCTCTGTATATTGTGTATTGTCTTACAAGCAAACATAAATGTAGTTGTTTCATTACACTTTATACAATTGAAATAGCTTACAATCTACATGTGCATAAATGAACCAACAATAACTGTTCACTTTGGTCATTGCAAATAGGTTTTCTGATAAATTTTCGGCATTTGATTTACGATACATGTACACTTGTACCGTTAAATATCAGTTACTAGTATCATCATTTTACAGTGCTTATATAAACTGCGAATTCAAAACGACACGAATCAAAATTAAATTAATAGATTGCGAAATATAAACATTTTCAGGTTTACAGTATTCGTCTGATCTTTTATTGCGATTCTAATTCGCGAATGTTCATGCAATTGCCTCAATTTTTGTTATGAATTTGATTTGAACTTTTCAATGAATTAGTGAAATCTGACAATCTGTTACTATTGTTGCACATAACTAATCTTCGAAGTAAGAGCAAAATAATGCCATAATTTTACACTTTAAAGTTTTAAATTCATCTTGAAATTATAATGAAACAAAAAAATATTTTAAACACAATCGAATCCAGAAAATTGAACAGCCAGAATATATTATGAAAATAATAATAATTGTATTCATCATTTTCACATTGCTTGACAGTGTCATTCTATGACGGAAACACAGACGATATTAAACTAGAGTTGCCAGAACTATGTAATAACCAAGGTAGGGCTATTGTGATTTGAGCTGCTAAGGTTAAGGAATAGATACAAGAACAAACAGATATGGCATAATAGTTCTTTTAACGTATTCAATTCACCAACTTGAAAAAACTAAATCAAAGAAACAAAGTTTGTATTGCCTTTTGTTATGTTATCTTAAATGTCAACCAGGCTGTCATATACGACACACAGACGTCTGATGTACAAAATTATAAGGCTGCTTGCTATCTTTGATATTTTTTTTCTTTTCTCTAGGTTACAAAAATGTTACAGGTTATAATGTAATGCGCAGTATTGCACATGTGTTTCGTTCGTTTCTGTGTTATGTTGGCTTAACTATGAATCCTTTATACTTTGGTATTTCAAACATTTGACTTCGAAAACTAGTGAAAAGGAATAGTTATGATATCTTTAAATCTTCAATTAGACATTGAAGTAATTTACTACGCGCTAACTATGCGTTTTAAACGTCAGTATCACTGTTGTAATTGATATATTCATCCTTATTATTCTTATTATTATCATAACGGGAAAAGGAAGTTTTTAGGCAATATTTTTTAAAGAATTATATTAACAGATAATAACCAGTTAAAAAGACTATGCATGATTCCAGAGGGCTTGTCTTCTCAACTTGATTCTCGAGGTATGCATTATTTATATCAAAATAGAAGAACACATTAAGTAATTCAATTCTTTATTCAATGATGCAGCATGCAATCAAAACGGGCTAACCAATATAAACCAAAGAGATGTGGTATGATTGCCAATGAAAACATATACATTCGAACAGAGGTTCGTTCTTGGGAATGAGTAAAACTTCAAATAGCAATTACATAAAATGCAATACTTTACACTTTTGAGATATGAGCAAATGCAAACTAGAGGAAATTTAAAGTCTTGCATAGCCTTTTTTGCTTGTTTTCTTCGAGCGTCGCTTATGAGTCTTTCTTGTACCAAACGCGCGTCTGGCATTACAATTTTTAATTCTATTACGTATTTACTTACAATAAATAGTAGTCTTCTGTTACCCTTTTCTTACATCGGACTCGGACTTCTTTTAAACTGAATTGTACTGTGCGTATTGATGTTTGTTTGTTTGTTTATTCCACATTGGCTACAGGTATACGGGAGGACTAAGATCTCACAAAACATATTTAACTCGCCGCATGTTTGCGCCTGTCTTAAGTCAGGAACCTCTGGCCGCTTTGTCTTGTAAGTTTTTTTTTATATTTTGGTTGATTTATGTCTCAGATTTTAGTTGACGTCCATTTTCGCTGAACAAGTATACATTATTGTTTATGGGCCAGCTGAAGCCCGCCTCCGGGTGCAGGATTATATCGCTATGTTTAAGACCCATTGGTGGTCTTGTGCTGTTTTCTGCTATTTGGTCGGGTTGTTTTCTCTCTGACGCATTCCCCGTTTCCATTCTCAATTTTATTGTTAGAAGACATGTTCATTTGCTTAATGTAATCTTCATTCATAATATTCTTACCAATCATACTTACATTACGAATGTGCTCAAAAATTAATGAGTGTTATATTGATAATTCTCCCCTTTAGCGTTTTGCTTGATATATGTCTGATTTAGATATCTATTTTTTGATATTCATCTCCACGATGGTAAGTATGTAAAGTTAAAAAAATTAACATGAATTCGTAGTTCCTGGAAGAAATGGTGTTTGTGATTATCAGATTGTTAGTGAAGTCTTTAGTCTAAATCTGTAGAATATGTACCGACATGGTTATAAAAGATAAATAATTACACCATCAATAACACAATTCTTTATAAGTATTTGTGTAATGGTTAGAAAATACATAAAAAAAAACACCATTACAAACTTAATCCCAATTTTTTATTGTATTTTTTAGAAATTTACCTGTGACGTCACTTTTTGTGGCGTTCATACATTCGTGTAACGCACAGTTCATTATTGTATTGTGCTGTATTTGTGTTCTGTCGTAAATTAATTTTAGGTGTTCGTTGTTATTCTGTGGTTTACATATTGAAATGTACTTTTGTATTTCTCTATCCTCAGTGATCTTGCACTTATTTGTACTGTATTCATGTTACGTAATGTTGTCATTTTAGGGTATTTTTAACATTGCCATATAAGCGGGAGGTTTGGCTAGCCATAAAACCAGGTTCAACCCATCATATTTTCCTAAAATGTCCTATAACAATATTGATTTTGTATTTACATTGTGTCATAGATCAAATGTATTCGTTCAGTGTATAAAATTGAGAATGGAAATGGGGAATGTGTCAAAGAGACAACAACCCGACCATAGGACAGACAACAGCAGAAGGTCACCAATAGGTCTTCAATGCAGCGAGAAATTCCCGCACCCGCAGGCGTCATTCAGCTGGCCCCTAAACAAATATATATACTAGTTCAGTGATAATGAACGCCATACTAAACTCCAAATTGTACACAAGAAACTAAAATTAAAAATAATACAAGACTAACAAAGGCTAGAGGCTCCTGACTTGGGACAGGCGCAAAAATGCGGCGGGGTTAAACATGTTTATGAGATCTCAACCCTCCCCCTATACCTCTAGCCAATGTAGAAAATTAAACGCATAACAATACGCACATTAAAATTCAGTTCAAGAGAAGTCCGAGTCTGATGTCAGAAGATGTAACCAAAGAAAATAAACAAAATGACAATAATACATAAATAACAACAGACTACTAGCAGTTAACTGACATGCCAGCTCCAGACTTCAATTAAACTGATTGAAAGATTATGTCTTCATCATATGAATATCAGGCACAATACTGTTCACTTTTGTTAATATGTCTTTTGATTGAGTTAAGCTGTTTCAATTGATATTTTATAGTGTGTCTTTCTATGTTCTGATGTTACACTATTGTTTTAGGTAAGGGTGAAGGTTGGTACCTATTAAAACGTTTAAAGGAGACGTGACACGAATTTTTTTTTTTTTTTTTTTTTATTAAATTAATAAATATTAGTTTTAAAACATGTTTTGTACAATTTTGCTGGTCAAAACCTGATTAATCGGCATTTTTTAGATCAAAGAATCCAGCGCTTGTCATAATAAATGATTTTTAATTAGATAACGATCACGTGATCGTGCTTACGTCAGTGGTTACAAGCTGGGAAAATGTCTCTAACGGGACGATGTCGATACACTATGGACGGTATTGACAGCACTTTCCCCGATTACTGACAAACTACAAAGACAATTGACCTCATCAATTTGAGCCATTGTGTGTGGAAAATAACCAAGAAAAGGATATTTATTCTTCATGCGAAAAGTCCAACAACGACGATTTTTCAGACAATTCCGATCGGATTGTTACCATACATATGGGTTTGTCTGATGAATAAATTTAATAAATCGCTTTCCTCATTTCTTTTTATTTAAATAAAACTACTTTTAATCATGATTGAAAATATAAATTTTATAATTATTGATGATCAAATTGTTCTTTTGTTCTCTCTGTTACGGTAATGTTATAATTATGTGTGCGCCAGAATTGTTTTGGTTACGTAGAGACTTTAAATAGGTATAAACAATCACCAAAAGTTATGCTTATAATATTTTTTGTTGGAAACCATACATCACGCCAAGGATTTGTATAGTGACAAATCCTTTATCACACTTTTGCTGCATTAGGATATTCAACTAACAATTTTATTACTTTCCCCCCTTTTATGTAAACAATGCAATTCAATATTTTAATTACGTCCCACCTTATGCATAAAATTAAACAATACAAAACATTTATTGGAGGCTGTTGTTAAATAGTTAAATTTTGACACCTATAGCATACTTGACCAGGTGAAAGATAAGAAGGCACCTGTATTGGGATTTAGTCACGTTTTATGTTATTGACCTTTTAAAACCATACGCTTTAAAGAAAAAATACTATAGTCTTATGTTGAAATAATTAATATAGTTATATCACACTTCTAAAGTATTCAATTCCATCCAAACCCTTATAAATCTAAATTCAAATTTAAGGAATTACACAAAGTAAATTCAAATTCACATATAGGTCCTTTGCGGTGTTTTTAGAGACCGCTCTTCCAAATATCATTTAGCAATCAATTTGTTTATTGCGTCCAGGAAAATATTCACAACATATAATGTTCTTTTTCTAAATATTTCTTCAAAAAGGTGTCATTTGTAAAAAATGTTAAATTTTCAATCGGACTGAGCATGAAAATGTTTACATGTAACATACCTCAGTCTTCGAGAACATGAGTTATGTATTAGTTGATGTAGATCAGTGGTTTTCTGTCAAATGTTTTCTGCGGAAATTATTTTGTTATAAATAACGTAGTTTTCTCGTTAAAATTGTTTCACATTTTCATGTTGAGAACTTTTATAGCCGAATATACGATATAGGGTTTTCTCATTGTTGGAGGCCGTACGGTTATACCAAATAATTGGTTCAAATGACACTTTCTTCATTTATTTTTAAGTTTCCATTTTAAAAAGACATGTTTTTCATCATCTGAATCTGTTCGATGTTCAATATAAGAATGTAAAAGTCTTATATGATTCACATTCTCGTATCATTTTCTTGTTTGCTTTTTATGCTTTTGCCTAATAATTTCTTATGAAGTTATAGACTTGCAAGCATACAGGAATATTACTCTTCCATCTCAAGAAGTCAATTAAAAAAATGCATCTGTTATAAACCTTTTTATATCTGCATATTCTTAAAAGCAATAAAAATAAGATTTATATACAGGTTGTCTATAATTAGTTATCAACACTGGTTAGGGTAATTAATATTGGTGGTGCATAGGGTATTGTATGGTCGTACTACAGGTATTCATTAAACATCAGGTAGTTGTACCTGTATTACTGTAACATTGATATATTCCAATCTCACCTGTGCCCTCAGCAAAACCAACATCCATGATGTTCACAAAGAGCTTATGAAGTAATATTGCGTAATAACTATATCTTATCAATGCCCCATGTGGCGTGACACCTGAAGCTTGCAACTTCAAACGAGACCTAAAATTGCGAAACTCAATTACCTGTACCGTACAACTGTGACCTATGATGAACTCATGGCATGGCACCCGAGACCCCATTCCTTATGAAAGTGGGCGGAAAGAATTTTTGTTTGGGCTTGTAAAAAATGTCCCATCTTTACACCTTCTAAGTCCACGTGTCATTCGAAAAACAGAAAATATCATGTCAATATTCTTTCTAATTATATTGTTGAATCAATAGGTATCACATTTATTCATTGTTTATCACTGTCATGCGTTTTGTGTGATAATAATCGAAACTAAATTTGCGCTGTACCCATATGTCTATATGAATGAAAGGAACCACTGACGTAGTAGCCTCGTTCTGAGTGACTTCCGGGATGGAAATATGCATATTTGACAGGTCGATAAATCGTTGCATTAACACCTCATTAAAATACATATTTTTCCAAATATTTGACACTTATATTGCTATCGATGTATTTTTGGGGAAAGTTAAGTATAAATAAACATTTTGAAACACAAATTGAAAATCGTGTCATGTCTCCTTTAAACCCGCTGCATTTGTTTGCACCTGTTCTAAGTCAGGAACTTGATCTTCAGTAGTTGTCGTTTGTTGATGTGGATCATAAGTGATTATCGTTTCTCGTTTTTTATATAGATTAGACCGTTGGTTTTCCCGTTTGAATGGTTTTACACTAGTCATTTTTAGGGCCCTTTATAGCTTGCTGTTCGGTGTGAGCTAAGGCTCCGTGTTGAGGCCGTACTTTGACCTATAATGGTTTTTCTTTTACAAATTGTGACATGGATGGAGAGTTGTTTCATAGGCACTCATGCCACATCTTTTCATATCTATATAACAAGTCAGGAATAATGCAGTTGTTATCACATAGTCCGTTTCTATGTGTGTTGGCGTTTGTTTTTGTAGCAGTTCAGTGTTTCTGTTTTATTTTCCTTTTATAGTTGATATGTTCCCCTCAGTTTTGGTTTGTGGCCCGTACTTATTTCAGTTAAATCGATAGATGACTATTAAACAGCGGAATACTATTTTTACCTTTTTTAACATGATTTATTTATTAGTTGTAATTAGCTTTGAACTAGCTTTCGGTAACTATGAGTACTCGCATTTCGGTGCGTTGTGTCTATTGGTTTTATGTTTGTTGTTTTTATGCCTTGTGCCTATCTATGATTTCAGCCAATTGCAACTAATTTTTAAAGTTTGTTCTTATGTTGTGCTGTTTCAACACTTTTTCAGGTTAAGGGACGGTTGGACGCACCGACATATGTTTAATCCCGACATCACTAGTAAATGACTTTTAGTCTTAAACGCTCACAACGATTTAATATCCTCTTAAAAATGTCTGAAACAAGAAACGATCAGTCTTGTAAAGAGTTTAAATATATTTTCTTATATACTCCTGATGTAAATTTAGTACTATTCAGACGTTTTGCTTGCAATCAATATAGTACTGTTCAGTATATTTTCAATTTATTCAGTATGCTGTTGTTCTTAACCGGTTAATAAAAGCTACTGAACAATTTGAAGACCAGATCTTCGGATAAGTCAGAAAATTGACCGAAGGATTTAAAATTGCCTTATCATATATTGTTTGGTATCTAAAGAATTGTTAAGATCAAAATTACGGCGTCAAATCGTTTGTAGTTTCTGTGGTTGTCGTTTGTTAATGTTAGTCATATTTGCTTTTCTATATTTTTTTTAAACAAATTGGGTCGTAACTTTTCTCATTTGGATTGTTTCGTATTTTTCACGTCAAGGTCTTTTATAGCCGACTATACGGTATGGAGTTTTCTAATTGTTAAATGCTGTACGGTGGCAAATAATTACTTATATCCAATTTATTTTTGTTATGAATTTGATTTGAACTTTTCAATGAATTATTGAGATCTGACAATCGGTTACTATTGTTGCACAAAACTAATCTTCGAAGTGAGAGCAAAATAATGCCATAATTTTACACTATAAAGTTTTAAATTCATCTTGAAATTATAATGAAACAAACAAAGGTTTTTAACACAATCGAATCCAGAAAATTGAACAGCCAGAATATATTATGAAAAAAATAATAATTGTATTTATCATTTTCACATTGCTTGACAGTGTCATTCTATGACGGAAACACAGACGATATTAAACTAGAGTTGCCAGAACTATGTAATAACCAAGGTAGGGCTATTGTGATTTGAGCTGCTAAGGTTAAGGAATAGATACAAGAACAAAAAGATATAGCATAATAGTTCTTTTAACGTATTCAATTCACCAACTTGAAAAAACTAACGCAAAGAAACAAAGTTTGTATTGCCTTTTGTTATTTTTTCTTAAATGTCAACCAGGCTGTCATATACGACACACAGACGTCTGATGTACAAAATTATAAGGCTGCTTGCTATCTTTGATATTTTTTCTTTTCTCTAGGTTACAAAAATGTTACAGGTTATAATGTAATGCGCAGTATTGCACATGTGTTTCGTTCGTTTCTGTGTTATGTTGGCTTAACTATGAATCCTTTATACTTTGGTATTTCAAACATTTGACTTCGAAAACTAGTGAAAAGGAATAGTTATGATATCTTTAAATCTTCAATTAGACATTGAAGTAATTTACTACGCGCTAACTATGCGTTTTATATGTCAGTATCACTGTTGTATTTGATATATTCATCCTTATTATCCTTATTATTATCATAACGGGAAAGGGAAGTTTTTAGGCAATATTTTTTAAAGAATTATATTAACAGATAATAACCAGTTAAAAAGACTATGCATGATTCCAGAGGGCTTGTCTTTTCAACTTGATTCTCGAGGTATGCATTATTTATATCAAAATAGAAGAACACATTAAGTAATTCAATTCTTTATTCAATGATGCAGCATGCAATCAAAACGGGCTAACCAATATAAAACAAAGAGATGTGGTATGATTGAATGATGAAAACATATACATTCGAACAGAGGTTCGTTCTTGGGAATGAGTAAAACTTCAAATAGCAATTACATAAAATGCAATACTTTACACTTTTGGGATATGAGCAAATGCAAACTAGAGGAAATTTAAAGTCTTGCATAGCCATTTTTGCTTGCTTTCTTCGAGCGTCGCTTATGAGTCTTTCTTATACCAAACGCGCGTCTGGCATTACAATTTTTAATTCTATTACGTATTCACTTACAATAAATAGTAGTTTTCTGTTACCCATTCTTACATCGGACTCGGACTTCTTTTAAACTGAATTGTACTGTGCATATTGCTGTTTGTTTGTTTGTTTATTCCACATTGGCTACAGGTATACGGGAGGACTAAGATCTCACAAAACATATTTAACTCGCCGCATGTTTGCGCCTGTCCTAAGTCAGGAACCTCTGGCCTCTATGTCTTGTAATTTTTTTTTTATTTTGGTTGATTTATGTCTCAGATTTTAGTTGACGTCCATTTTCGCTGAACAAGTATACATTATTGTTTATGGGCCAGCTAAAGCCCGCCTCCGGGTGCAGGATTATATCGCTATGTTTAAGACCCATTGGTGGTCTTGTGCTGTTTTCTGCTATTTGGTCGGGTTGTTTTCTCTCTGACGCATTCCCCGTTTCCATTCTCAATTTTATTGT
This sequence comes from Mytilus californianus, assembly GCF_021869535.1. Lineage (NCBI taxonomy): Eukaryota > Metazoa > Mollusca > Bivalvia > Mytilida > Mytilidae > Mytilus > Mytilus californianus. The sequence goes on from NW_026262722.1 coordinate 504,944, forward strand.
TAGAAGACATGTTCGTTTGCTTAATGTAATCTTCATTCATAATATTCTTACCAATCATACTTACATTACGAATGTGCTGAAAAATTAATGAGTATTATATTGATAATTCTCCCCTTTAGCGTTTTGCTTTATATATGTCTGATTTAGATATCTTTTTTTATTATATTCATCTCCACGATGGTAAGTATGTAAAGTTAAAAAAATAAACATGAATTCGTAGTTCCTGGAAGAAATGGTGTTTGTGATTATCAGACTGTTAGTGAAGTCTTTAATCTAAATCTGTAGAATATGTACCGACATGGTTATAAAAGATAAATAATTATACCATCAATAACACAATTCTTTATTAGTATTTGTGTAATGGTTAGAAAATACATAAAAAAACACCATTACAAACTTAATCCCAATTTTTTATTGTATTTTTTAGAAATTTACCTGTGACGTCACTTTTTGTGGCGTTCATACATTCGTGTGACTCACAGTTCATTATTCTATTGTGCTGTATTTGTGTTCTGTCGTAAATTAATTTTAGGTGTTCGTTGTTATTCTGTGGTTTACATATTGAAATGTACTATTATATTATTTATTTTTGTATTTCTCTATCCTGAGTGATCTTGCACTTATTTGTACTGTATTCCTGTCACGTAATGTTGTCATTTTAGGGTATTTTTAACATTGCCATATAAACGGGAGGTTTGGCTAGCCATAAAACCAGGTTAAACCCATCATATTTTCTTAATATGTCCTATAACAATATTGATTTTGTATTTACATTGTGTCATAGATCAAATGTATTCGTTCAGTGTATGTTCACTTTTGTTAATATGTCTTTTGATTGAGTTAAGCTGTTTCAATTGATATTTTATAGTGTGTCTTTCTATGTTGTGATGTTACACTATTGTTTCATGTAAGGGTGAAGGTTGGTACCTATTAAAACGTTTTAAGGAGACGTGACACGATTTTTTTTTTTTTTTTTTTTTTTTTATTAAATTAATAAATATTAGTTTTCAAACATGTTTTGTACAATTTTGCAGGTCAAAACCTGATTAATCGGCATTGTTTAGATCAAAGAATCCAGCGCTTGTCATAATGAATGATTTTTAATTAGATAACGATCACGTGATCGTGCTTACGTCAGTGGTTACAAGCTGGGAAAATGTCTCTCATGGGACGATGTCGATACACTATGGACGTTATTGACAGCACTTTCCCCAATTACTGACAAACTACAAAGACAATTGACCTCATCAATTTGAGCCATTGTGTGTGGAAAATAACTAAGAAAAGGATATTAAATCTTCATGCGAAAAGTACAACAACGACGATTTTTCAGACAATTCCGATCGGATTGTTACCATACATATGGGTTTGTCTGATGAATAAATTAAATAAATCGCTTTCCTCATTTCTTTTTATTTAAATAAAACTACTTTTAATCATGATTGAAAATATAAATTTTATAATTATTGATGATCAAATTGTTCTTTTGTTCTCTCTGTTACGGTAATGTTATGATTATGTGTGCGCCAGAATTGTTTTGGTTACGTAGAGACTTTAAATAGGCATAAACTATCACCAAAAGTTATGCTTATAATATTTTTTGTTGGAAACCATACATCACGCCAAGGATTTGTATAGTGACAAATCCTTTATCACACTTTTTCTGCATTAGGAGATTCAACTAACAATTTTATTACTTTCCCCCCTTTTATGTAAACAATGCAATTCAATATTTTAATTACGTTCCACCTTATGCATAAAATTAAATAATACAAAACATTTATTGGAGGCTGTTGTTTTAGTAATCTAATTTTGACACCTATAGCATACTTGACCAGGTGAAAGGTAAGAAGGCACCTGTATTGGGATTTAGTAACGAGTTATGTTATTTACCTTTTAAAACCATACATTTTAAAGAAAAAATACTTTAGTCTTATGTTGAAATAATTAATATAGTTATATTACACTTCTAAAGTATGCAATTCCATCCAAACCCTTATAAATCTAAATTCAAATTTAAGGAATTACACAAAGTAAATTCAAATTCACATATAGGTCCTTTGCGGTGTTTTTAGAGACCGCTTTCCCAAATATCATTTAGCAATCAATTTGTTTATTGCGTCCAGGAAAATATTCACAACACATAATGTTCTTTCTCAAAATATTTCTTCAAAAAGGTGTCATTTGTAAAAAAAATGTTAAATTTTCAATCGGACTGAGCATGAAAATGTTTACATGTAACATCCTTCAGTCTTCGAGAACATGAGTTATGTATTAGTTGATGTAGATCAGTGGTTTTCTGTCAAATGTTTTCTGCGGAAATTATTTTGTTATAAATAACGTAGTTTTCTCGTTAAAATTGTTTCACATTTTCATGTTGAGAACTTTTATAGCCGAATATACGATATAGGGTTTTCTCATTGTTGGAGGCCGTACGGTTATACCAAATAATTGGTTCAAATGACACTTTCTTCATTTATTTTTAAGTTTCCATTTTAAAAAGACATGTTTTTCATCATCCGAATCTGTCCGATGTTCAATATAAGAATGTAAAAGTCTTATATGATTCACATTCTCGTATCATTTTCTTGTTTGCTTTTTATGCTTTTGCCTAATAATTTCTTATGAAGTTATAGACTTGCAAGCATTCAGGAATATTACTCTTCTATCTCAAGAAGTCAATTAAAAAAATGCATCTGTTATAAACCTTTTTATATCTGCATATTCTTAAAAGCAATAAAAATAAGATCTATATACAGGTTGTCTATAATTAGTTATCAACACTGGTTAGGGTAATTAATATTGGTGGTGCATAGGGTATTGTATGGTCGTACTACAGGTATTCATTAAACATCAGGTAGTTGTACCTGTATTACTGTAACATTGATATATTCCAATCTCACCTGTGCCCTCAGCAAAACCAACATCCAGGATGTTCACAAAGAGCTTATGAAGTAATATTGCGTAATAACTATATCTTATCAATCCCCCATGTGGCGTGACACCTGAAGCTTGCAACTTCAAACGAGACCTGAAATTGCGAAACTCAATCACCTGTACCGTACAACTGTGACCTATGATGAACTCATGGCATGGCACACGAGACCCCATTCCTTATGAAAGTGGGCGGGAAGAAGTTTAGTTTGGGCTTTTAAAACATGTCCCATCTTTACACCTTCTAAGTCCACGTGTCATTCGAAAAACAGAAAATATCATGTCAATATTCTTTTTAATTATAATGTTGAATCCATAGGTATCACATATATTCATTGTTTATCACTGTCATGCGTTTTGTTTGATAATAATCGAAACTAAATTTGCGCTGTACCCATATGTCTATATGAATGAAAGGAACCACTGACGTAGTAGCCTCGTTCTGAGTGACTTCCGGGATGGAAATATGCATATTTGACAGGTCGACAAATCGTTGCATTAAAACTTCATTAAAATACATATTTTACCAAATATTTGACACTTATATTGCTATCGATGTATTTTTGGGGAAAGTTAAGTATACATAAACATTTTGAAACAAAATTGAAAATCGTGTCATGTCTCCTTTAAACCCGCTGCATTTGTTTGCAACTGTTCTAAGTCAGGAACTTAATCTTCAGTAGTTGTCGTTTGTTGATGTGGTTCATAAGTGTTTCTCGTTTCTCGTTTCTTATATAGATTAGACCGTTTATTTTTCCCGTTTGAATGGTTTTACACTAGTCATTTTTGGGGCCCTTTATAGCTTGCTGTTCGGTGTGAGCTAAGGCTCCGTGTTGAAGACCGTACTTTGACCTATAATGGTTTTTCTTTTACAAATTGTGACATGGATGGAGAGTTGTCTCATAGGCACTCATACCACATCTTTTCATATCTATATAACAAGTCAGGAATAATGCAGTTGTTATCACATAGTCCGTTTCTATGTGAGTTGGCGTTTGTTTTTGTAGCAGTTCAGTGTTTCTGTTGTTCCTTTTATTTTCCTTTTATAGTTGATATGTTCCCCTCAGTTTTGGTTTGTGGCCCGTACTTATTTCAGTTAAATCGATTGATGACTATTAAACAGCGGTATACATTTTTTGCCTTTTTTAACATGATTTATTTATTAGTTGTAATTAGCTTTGAACAACTAGCTTTCGGTAACTATGAGTACTCGCATTTCGGTGCCTTGTTTTTATTGGTTTTATGTTTGTTGTTTTTATGCCATGTACCTATCTATGATTGCAGCCAATTGCAAATCATTTTTAAAGTTTGTTCTTATGGTGTGCTGTTTCAACACTTTTTCAGGTTAAGGGGCGGTTGGACGCACCGACATATGTTTAATCCCGACATCACTAGTAAATGACTTTTAGTCTTAAACGCTCACAACGATTTAATATCCTCTTAAAAATGTCTGAAACAAGAAACGATCAGTCTTGTGAAGAGTTTAAATATATTTTCTTATATACTCCTGATGTAAATTTAGTACTATTCAGACGTTTTGCTTGCAATCAATATAGTACTGTTCAGTATATTTTCAATTTATTCAGTATGCTGTTGTTCTTAACCGGTTAATAAAAGCTACTGAACAATTTGAAGACCAGATCTTCGGATAAGTCAGAAAATTGACCGAAGGATTTAAAATTGCCTTATCATATATTGTTTGGTATCTAAAGAATTGTTAAGATCAAAATTACGGCGTCAAATTGTTTGTAGTTTCTGTGGTTGTCGTTTGTTAATGTTAGTCATATTTGCTTTTCTATATTTTTTTTTAACAAATTGGGTCGTAACTTTTCTCATTTGGATTGTTTCGTATTTTTCACGTCAAGGTCTTTTATAGCCGACTATACGGTATGGAGTTTTCTAATTGTTAAATGCTGTACGGTGGCAAATAATTACTTATATCCAATTTATTTCAACCCTGGAGAATGGTTGTTTCATTGGCAATTACACCACATTTCCGTATTTTTTTACTTGTGCAGAAAATTTAACTCACACCTGGAAATAAAACAGGACAATATATTTCATATTCTGTATTCTGACATTGAAATATACACAAAAAAAATGGGGGAACAATTAATACATTATAGGAGATAAGGAGATGAGGACCACATCTTATTGACCAATTTAAATTTGTTACTGCCTCCTCTATCCAGAACAAGCATGGTCACATATCCTCAAACACAAGTTTTGTAAGTTGGAGGTTGTGAACCTCCTGACAACAACGTTATGATGTAGTCTGACGGCAATTTTGATTAAGATAGATCCATTCTATGGACAAAGAAAAACATTAAGCAATCCAAAGTTTTTTGGAAAAGATGATTTGACACAATTAGTGTAATGAGGATACGGGCCAAATAATCGCAAAAATACAATGCGTTCAGCTGTTTTCTTTGTGTATATGAAAACAAAAAAGACCAAAAGACAAACAACGGTATACAAAATACGATAAAGAAACAGCTAATAACTATGCAATACGAACTTTGATAAAAACCGGGACTGTTCTCATGTTTTTCGAAATGGAAAACAGATCCTGCTCCGCATCTAGCAAGGATCGTGTTGCTCGTGTAAATACAAACTTGGTGATAAGTCTGACTCTGTAATGCCGCATTTGAGGAAAAGAAGACAGCATATCTGTGACGCCAATTTGAAAAGAGTTGAAATATCGGTGTAATGTAATTTTGTAACACATGTAGAGCTAGTACTTGATTATAGCGGGATATTCAAATATAATCAAAATAGTATGCAGATTTGAATAAATGTTGTCAGGATGCATTTCATTACTTAAAAAATGCAAAGCCAAATTAATGGAAATCGTTGATTTCTTGCATTTATATACACAAAACTTATTCCGTACACTACATTTTCAGGTAGACGAGAGACTATGCGTTCTGTGTCAACTGGCGTTTCTTCACACGAAGCTTTGATCAACTCGTCAGGTCCTGAAAACAATTAAGTTACTTTAAGTAAAGATGTGTTTCAAGATTATTTTGTTTCAAATTTGAACTAAAAAAAAATACAGAAAAAAATTGAATTATATGAATAAATAAATATTTTCATGTACCTTTTTGAAATAGTTTCACATTTTCTTCGCATTTATTATATTTTGTTTGATTTTGTTTACACTTAAACAGAATGTTTCTTATACACATGATATAGCTTAGATAAAGGCAACAGTAGTATACAGCTTCAAAAAGTCATAAATTGATTTAGAGAAAACAATTTCGTGTTACAAACTAAAACTGAGGAAAACACATCAACTATAAGAGGAAAACAACTGAACAACAGAAACACTGAACTGCAACAAAAACAAACGCCAACATACATAGAAACGGACTATTTGATAACAACTGCCATATTCCTGACTTGGTACAGGACATTTTTAGAAAAAATGGTGGGTTGAACCTCGTCTTATGGCTAGCCAAACCTCCCACTTATATGGCAATGTTAAAAAACACCGCTAAAATACAGTACAAGCAACACAGGAACACTCAGCACAGAGAAACACATAAATAAATAAGATAATAGTACATATGAAACATGTAAACGGCAGAATAATAACCAACATATACCATGACTTAACGACAGCACATGACACTACGGACTGCACGTCACATGAATGGATCAATGCCACAAAAACTGACATGTTTTTGTGACGAACATAGTATCAAAGGTAATCTTGCAATTCGTATAATTATATGGGAAGAGATCAAAAAATGTACAATTCTTTTCACAATACTAGTCCAAATAATTATTATGACTATGACGGTCTTGAAAGGCTATTTTGAATTAATGCTGTGACGACGTCATTACTGTTTGGACTAACACAATACCTTATCTATGGAAAACGAAAATTAGCTCTCGACAATACTGGCAAATAAGATTTGTGTGAAATGTACCGAAAATACAGAATTCAAACCACAACCGACAAGACATAACACCATTTCCAACCGTACTTTTAAAAAGAAACATTATAACTATATACATGACACGTTGTATAGTAATGCGAATTCACACTCGGCAAAATAGTTATATTCGGGAATCGGTCACGTTCAGTACCTAGCAGATAGACGACGAAGATGGTTAACCACAATCTTAGATGTGGCAAGAATGTCGTTGGTTAGTTTAGACACAGACACATCGTATAGATCATTCAATTCGTGATGGTGTCCATAAAATTTACGGAATGTCATTTTTAATCTTTCCTCCTCATAACTCTGTCGGAGCAGTATCTGCGTAAAAGGTCACTCTCCTGTATATGAAGTCCGTATAGTGTGAACATGCACGAGAATTATTATAACCAAAAACAAGAAGTTTATATCTACGATTCCCATTTTTATAGAAAAAACTTTGTTTAATGAGTTGTTGAGGTCGATCTTTCAATTGAGCATTGGAAATAGTAGTGTAAAGCGTTGAAAAATCAAAGGTCTTAATGTTGCTGCAAAATTGCAGAGATTGTGATCAAAAATTTAACAGTAGATTTTTAGAATTTTTGAGAATCCACATCTGATTGATACCGCTGGTTGAATATATCTCAGGTCGATATTTTTGAAGGTCATATTTTACTGTAGAAAGAATAGTAGTCAGCACATCTTGATGATCCAGCGATGTATCGTTCTTATGTGAAGTTTTGGTATCCAATATAATGACGGTAGATTTTCTTCGGGGTTTTTTTTATGTAAATACCAAAAGAAAAAAGGACATATTTGTGATTTTGTAAAATTCCATCCTTTGTGAATGATGTTGCAGGATGAAGGATTGCCAGTTTTGCTGTTTATACCTCTTTTGTGAGACATTGCAAATAATGGTTTTTACATACAAGACAATATTATTGGAGGCTTTATCTGCTGGAACAACGACATATTTGTCATGTAAAGAGGATAAAGCATCCACAACGTCCGGGTTCTTGAATGGATTAGAAACCCTTGTGTTTATAGCACATCGTAGTTTCTAAAAAATTGAAAACAACACGTTTAATAATGTCATGCGTCTGAAGCGCTTTTCTGGATTTACCTTCATCAGGAACGCTCAAAGCCAAACATTTGAAATCCGAGGGATGTATAAGTACCGAAAATGCGCTTTCGAATGCGTGATCGAATAGCTTTGATCCATTCACACAAAGTGACCAGTTCTGTCTCGTCTGGTTCGCGCTTTATTCATTTTCTTGCATAGTTTTCAACTGCATCCATCAGTAACCTGAAGTTCTTTTTCCATTTGATGGGCTAGGGAATTCAATATTTTAGTCCCTTGGCTAACAACTCTCTTAGGTTCATTGGTTGCGATGCCAAGGTCGCCAGTAAAAACATGACCAGCTGGACTATAATTGTATTTTTGACGATGTAAATCTTTGTGGTTAAAGGCCTCTAAAACCCTCTTGTGGTTGAAAATCTTGGATGCAATATACTTGGTGTATGTATATGAAATTACAGTTATATCTTTATTTTTGTAGTAATCAGGTATAGTTTTTTGTACAGATTTCTGCCGGAAAATATTGCTAATATTGATAGCATCTAAACTTTTATTGGCGAATTCTATCTAATCCATTGGGAATGACTGTTTCCAACTCTCTAATCCAAAAGTCTTGTCTTGGTAGACGAAATGATGTGATTCGTTCTTAAATTGAGTCTTTGTCGAGTTTCCCCGACATACATCAGTCCTTAAAGAGCATATTATCTACTCGGGTTGATTAATGTCAAAGCAAAATTTAACAACTATATCTTTACCTAGATATTGCGAACTTAAACAAGAATTTATTTATATGACAACGATGATGGTCATTACTTTCCAAGTGTCAACTTTCCATTTCGCAACAAGTACTTACCCCTTGCCCAATCGTGATACGTATACATATCTGAATAAATATATTGGGCTCGTGCATGGGCAAACTAGTCGGACTGCATGAATGAATCAAAAACTGACTGCTCTAGCAGAGTGACGAGGAAAAATGTAACAAAAACTACAGAAGAAAAATTTGACGGTAATTATCAGATTTAAGAAAATTTGTAAATTTTTCGATTCTCTTTTTTCTGATTTTGAGACATTTTAGTGTGTATTGCATTTATGGGAGGGGTGGATGTAAAGCATAATTTGTATCTTAAGGAAATTTATGAAATTTGAATGTCGAAGAACCTCCGTTGCCTCTTTGTTAGGATGATAAATGCAGTTGCTCGTTTTCCTAACATGTTTTTAATTTGTATAACGCCAGATAAATAACATGCTATATTATCATTTTGATAGATTAGACAATTGTGCTCATTTTATTATTCAATATATCATTCAGCTTAAAAAACACAACGCTTCTGCTTCTTTTTCATTTACACAAACATAAATGTCCTGCAAAACTCATCATAGATACCAGAATTAAAACTTTATACGCCAGACGCACGTTTGTCTACAACAGACTCATCAGTGACGCTCGAAAAAAAAACGGAAAAGGCGTATTGGGAATAACTTTGGCATTAGTAGGAATAGATCTTCCAAAGTTGGGAGAAATTGAACTGGATCAAATCGTTTCTTAATAAATATTGATTATTTTTCGTATCAAGCTTGCATTGATTAAAAATATACAAGCTTTAAACGAATTATAAAATAAATGATGTCATTTTTTGGGTTGTTTTCGTATATTTGTAAGCAAAACTGTTTTTAACGTTTTTATGAATTCAAACCGGTCAATTTCGATAAAGGGAATAGTCTTAATTTTTAAGATATATAAAAATTAAAAGTTTCAGCATTTTTTGCAGGAATTAAACTAGACTTAACGGTACCAATTCAGTGGACCAAATACGTTTTTTTGGCAAATAATGTCTCTTTGAAAACCGTATACAAACTTTGCAGAGCCGTAAAATCAACTTTTTCTGTATTACAAAGCTCGTAGACTACAGAACCCTATACATGTACTCATTACTACAGCGTCAGAAATGCTGATAAACGCCTACCTAAAGTATCAAATCGAATACCCACACGACAGTGATATGTGCTGCGTATAGTTGCACAATAAAATTCATATTATGTCGACAAATATAATCCTTAACAATAAATTCTACTGAAATCAAACTATATCAAATGCAGCATCAAAGTACTTCACGGCGAGATAAAAATTTTACTGCGGATTACAAGAGCGCAATTATGTGTTTACATTTTACCGGAGAGTTTTTTACCCTAAGATTGTACTCAGAAGAGAATCTTGTATGGCTTATGATTGGATGATACAGGATTTAAATTACTTTCAATCGAAAGATTATCCAATAATTTTTTAAAATAAAAAAAATCTAATTCATATTTTACAAAGAATAAGAAATATATTTAGTTTGCATGTAGGAGCCATATCATTAAAAATTTGAACTTTTCATTAACCCAAAATATAGACGTTGGTTTTCAACGGCATTTTGGGTCAACTTTTGCCGCTTGACCATTTATATTTTATTGGTCGTTATGGAACTCTGACATTCAAAGTAACAGAAACTGCTACCTATTTTTTTCTAGTTTGTGTAGTCTTTGAGAAATAAAATATGATACACCACTGGTACCCTATAGAAAATGCATTACGAATAGGTGCGCTCTTGTAACCTATAGGACGATGGACATTTATCTGAAACGCAATTAATTTTTCCATTTCATTTATTTACATAAGGGATATAAATATATGAATGACTTTTCAGATCTACACAGTATGGTTCTTTTCCACTTTTAAACAGACAAGACTGTTCCTATTGAGATCGTATCCATGAACAAAAACAAATGTACTCCTTCTTATCTTTCGACTGGTATTATGGGGAGCGCAAACATAAAATACGACAGTAAATTTTGATTTGCCTTTCATTCCATGGTGTAAATAATTTAGTGTTCCTTATGTCTACCCCCTTCTACAGCTTATAATAAATTGCTGTTGATAATAATGTGTTTTAGGATATTAACTAGAGCAAGAAAATATCATTGTTGATGGTGTTTTATAACGATGTTTTTATCTTTCTATCTCTTCATAATCTTCCTCGTTACATGCAGTCCATTAATTCCAAGTTCATCCTGGTCTACTTTTTCATCAGAATAATGACGGTTTTGTGTACTTTACAGTATCTCTAAATATTGGTTATTTGTTCGTTCGTATACATGGTCATCTTCTTGTGTCTCTGGAGCTGAATAATATCTGAAATTCAAGATTAAAAGAAACGTGGCGTACAACTTACTATTAATATTAAATCGTAAGACCGGTTTTAAAACAAAAAATACAAAATATTCTTACAGTTATGAACTGCCCAAATTACTAAATAAAAATAGTACTTTAGATAAACTGCTGTGGATCTTTCTATATTTACTGTTATTAGAGTACAAGTGGAATGACCGTACTAAACTGCAGGTTTTGAAAGCAAGAAACTATACGTTGAACATTGAACATCGTTGAATTTCAACACTCATATATTGAGTTTCAAATATCGAATTTTGAATCATATATTCAGCTGATATTTCAGATATAGAATTGTGAATGGCGAGTTCCTTAGGTCTTTTGTCGAATAATCGTTGGAAGTTTGCAGATATCTTCAAATTTCACAAATTGTACAGTGATACTCTATATAGATTTCTATGATTGTATGCGCTGAAAATTTTAACAAATACTTGCATAGGAAAAGTTGTTGATCGCTCGAGTGGCTCAACACCTGGAAAAACAATTTGATATATTCATATCAATTGAACCGATTGAACTGTTTTTATCAAATACATTATTAAAACAAATGTAGTGAGCAAGCTCATAAACAACCCCCACTCTAAAAAAATAGAAATTAGAAAAGCTTATAATGACTCAATGGCATAGGATTTTTGTTTCTTTTCTATAATGATTAAACAGCAAATGATTTCAATATAAACACGGATGTTATCATATGTTATTATTTATCCACATCAGTACAATATTATCGAGTCCAGTTTTAATACCTTTTAAGACCTTGGAAATACGTTTTGTCTGCTGGGAAGAGATGACATCAATCAGGTAACTGACACCTTACCACATATCTTTCCGAGCCAGGCACAAACCTTTTATTTTTGGTTCATAAAGCCGGATGAAATGCATAAGAAAATTTGACAGGCTGCGTAGTTTCAATTGGTGAATCAAATGCATAAATAAGCCATCCAAGCAGTTGTAGTAAACGTAGGAATTAAATGTAATACAATTCAACATTACACGCCTTTACTTCTTAATTCGGATCCAACATTTCAAATTAAGATTGAAATGAGAGAAAACAACACACAGGACCAAACATATTTGTTACTTAAATGCAGTTAGAATCATCAAAAAGTGCCTTAATGGGATGGCTACACTCAGTGATACTTAAAAGAACTTTCAACCTTTTTATAATTACAAATTTTGTACACAAAATTGACAATCAAAACATATCTTTTCAATTTCAAGTAACGTTTCAATGAATAACAGGATAAACGGTGTCTCGATTTCTAAATGTCAATATATGTGAGATTATGCAGTTACAGAAAAACAAGTTTAAGAAAGAAGTCTATGTTATTGATATTTTACTTTAATTTCATGATACCGTTGAAACAATTAAATACAAAATTCTGTAATCATTTGAAGTAAACTACTTACTTTTATACAGTCTTCCACTTAGAATAGCTACTGTCATCGTTGTTGCAACTAGAAGACCCAAAAGACCGACAAACCAAAAATCCAAAATCGAAAGTCAAAGGACACTGTCAGATCTATAGATATTCAAATATAAAATATAATAGGTGAACCATGATTCTTGTTTCGATTTTTGAGGTCAGTTCGATATAAATAACTATTTTCCGATATGTAATACTACGTTTATATTTAAATAGATATATTAGCCGTGGGTTGACGTGATTTCAATATCGATTGTTGGATTCATGTTTATAAGATTTTTTAAAATGAAATATTAACACTATAAAATTTAATACCAGAGACAGTTCCATTTGTTTTACGATATCACCGCGAATGTTTCATTTGTAATTTTGAAAAGTCGGCATGTAAACAGGGAAATATTACTCAAGTCAATTTCAGTGAATTCAGATTCAATTGTATCTCCCATGAACTGATTTTTACCTGAATTTAACATGAAAATCACACGATTTTTTTTCACGTGAATTTTCAAAAAGCAGTAATTCAAATAACATCTTACTTTTAGATATAAAGGAAATCATGAACAATACCATTTTTTGGTGAAATTCACTTGAAATTCATTTGAAAAATTTCACATGAGATCCATGTTTATCTGAATTCACGAGAAAATGGTCACGTGAATTTTGAGGTGAATATCACATGAATTTTGTCACGTGAGATCCATGTTAAATTCACGTGAGATCAATTTGACGGTGTTGTAGATTATTAAGAGCTACATTGGTCTAGAGAAACTGGACATAAATACTTTGATGTTTTATTTTACGTTAAATTTTGTTACTATCAGTTACCTTGTTTATGGAAGTATGTATTCTAATTTGTTATTTTAGTTAAAATAACAAAGGTCCATAAACTAAATGGAAGACATTTTTAATCCAGAACATGTATAAATCATGTATATGGGAAAATTAATACTTGTCAGGAAAACGAAACAAATGTTGTAGAGGAACATGCCTTCTGTTCCGGCTATGTTTGACACTTTCGACTCATAATTTTGATTGCTTCTTCGGCATCACCTTACATACTTTAATTGATGAGGAAATGTTAGGTTTCATGATAAATTGTTTAGTTATAATTAGCTCTGAACTAGTTTTCAGTTAATGCGAATACTTTTTTTTCAGAAGTTTTTATTAGTTTTGTTGTGCAACGTAACGGTCTTAAGTTAAGCCAATTGCAACTGATTTAGACAGTTTGTTCTTATGTTGTGCTGTTATATTACTGTCCCAGGTTAGTGGAGGATAGTATTCTCACAAACATGTTAACACAACCACATTATATGTGTGCCTGTCTCAGTCCTGAGCTTGTGGTTATCGATGGATCACGTCTGTAATATTTGTTTTTCGTCGATTTGTTGTTATAATTTAGACCGTTGTTTTTTTTCGTTTGAATCGTTTTACATTTCTCATGTCGGGGCCTTGTATAGCCGTCTAAACGGTTTTGATTTTTTTCATTGTTGAAGGCTAGCATTAACTTCACATACAGTCGTGGTACTTGTGCTTAAACTCTGTGAACACATAAAATAACAAATGAATAGGTTATGTCGTATGCCATATCCTTAATGATAAGACTCTATTTATATTATTATTTAAAAGATAAGTCCTGATAAAAATTTACATCTGCAATACCATCGAAACCATTCGCAGTTTGACATTTTTTGAAACAGTCTATTGTTGACAACTTTTTGGTTGTTTGTGTTGTTGAGGATCACATCTCTTTTTATTGATGTAGCGTATTCGTATATGTATGCTTCATTCACACAGTACCTTACATTTCGTTTTTATTTTCTTATTTTGACATGATTAATATACAAATAAGGAGATGTGGTATGATTGACAATTTCGAATATTTATAGTACAATCTCGGTGTTGTCATGATTTCAAAACTTTTCAATCTATGTGACATGGATCTTCCGTTAAGAAAATTTTGTTAATTGGAGTTATTGACAAACAATCGCAGTTGATTAATTGTAGCATGTTCATTCGTTCCCGTTTCCGCAAAAAAAGTATATTCATCTTTCAATGTTAACGGCCTTCTTTTCCGCACTTATTTACAAAAGTACTAGTATTTCCTAAAAATCGCTGGACGTTTTCAAAAATGTTTGCCTCATCTGTAAGCCAGAGTAATGTTGTGTTGTACATTTACATGCATGTTGAAAAAAAGCATATTTCTATTTAAATATTAGCACCTCAAAAATGCATGATTCACGAGATTTATATGATACGTAGGAATATGACCATTTGGTAATATTTCAGGAAAGATTTAACGACTTACAATTTCATTTTTCACCAATTTATGTGGATTGTATCATACACACATACTAAGGATATTATAAAATGCATACATCTAATGTAACGGTGACATGCAGCTGTTTCCATCTTGCCCTTTATTCGTTGAATGATAGTTGTACCATTGGCTCCTTATTTTTATGTTGTCTAAGTTGTATGACGGATTAGACTGTTTTTTTTTTAATGCATTTACATTTTGTCTAGAGGCGGGAAATGTAGAACTTGACAAACTTTCAATTGTTGTAGCTAAAATGTATAGACACCAGGTATACTGTTATATTAGGTCCCGGGGAATGGAGATATCTGCTGAATACTGTTAGTTACATAGTTTGCTAGTGACCTAATACGATGTAAATGGGGTCAGTAAATTCCATATGGGATGAGATCGTTTATCATCAATTTCTTCATCTGTTGATTGGGCAAAACGGTACAGATTTGTCTTCACCGCCGTGTTCTTTTGTATAAAGGGACATAACTCCACTACTAAATAAAGGCAACAGTAGTATACCGGTGTTCAAAAGTCATAAATCGATTGCGAGAAAAAAATACGGGTTACACTACTAACCTTGTATTATTGTATGAAAATACACCCCACCTTACCCCATATAAAATATACATGGTCTCCACCCGATCTCTTTTAACCAATCATATTCTTAGAAACGTAAAGGAGGTTCCAAAACAATTGTATTATACAACGCCTATTTTTTTTAAGTTCCGTTGTAAAAGTACTTTTTGCGCCAGTGTCAAACATTACAACTTTAACGGAGATTTCAAAGTTAATTAATTTGTTAATGTATTAATAACTGTCAACAAGACTTAACTGATTACGGATAAATTCATCAATTTCAACATTTCCACAATAAATGTTTACAACTTATAATAAATCATTTTGTGTATAGTTACCAATCACAACAATAGGCCGCGCAATTGCCTTTAAAGCACTTCTGTTTCACTTTCTTAACTAGAGCTACTACATATGGACAAATTAAAATTATACTTTTCATTTTTGAAGTTATTTTTTAACTAATTTTACTGTTTTGCTGCATTTTAAAAATCTGGCATCAATAACTACAAATTACTTATCTACGTCTGTATTTGTCATGAATTCCTTTTAATTGTGAATATTTGTTGGAGGTATATCATCTGACTAAAATCGATAACGTTTGGAACGAATTGACGATATGTAGCGGGGTTGTTTTTCTGTCTGATAGATTTACCTTACAAAAAAGGCGGATACTTTAAAGTTTAAAAGGACTTAATACCAGTATAATTTCGTTTAACGGGGGCATGGCTAATTAGTTTGACGTTGCTTAACCAGATCTCAAAACAGCTAAAATGACCACAAGGGAATCTATTTGACTGGTTTTAAAATGATATGAAATGGATTAAAATAAATTGAAAAACTGTTTTAATTTTTGTCAATCTTCCTTAAATGTTCAGTAATCTATTTTAAATAAGGTTTACATCTTTTTTGCTGATCAATCTAAATTCTGGTTACTAGTGAGGGGCTGAACACTTCTATGCAAGCAATGGAGATCTTATTTCTGTGTCATTTGGTCTCTTGTGAAGAGTTGTCGCATTGGCAATCAGACCACATCTCCTTTTTTATATTAAATAACGACACTGACAATCTGCACAGTTTGAAAACAATTCCTTGCATCATAGCAAATTACTGAACTCAGATGGTAGATATTGACAATCTGATTTGAGCAGGTCTACATGCCTAGTTAACAAGCCATTTTTTTATACAACCGCAAACTTTTTGAGGCTGTATAATGGTATGACGTTGTCGTCGGCATTGTCGTCCGAAGACATTTGGTTGCCAGACAATAACTACAGTATGAGTGTATAGATCTATATTTAATTGTACTTCAAGGTTTCATGCTACAAAAGGCAGGTCTGCATTGATTTTAGAGGGTTATTGTCCTAACCGTTTAGGAATTAGAAGCCAAAGAGGGGGTGAAAAACCAAGTATTTTCTGGTTTCCAGATAATAAGTTTAATCTCTATAAATTGTACAACAACATTATATACCAACATAGGAGAGTTGAGATTTATTTTGGGTAATGGCCCTGAACGCTTAGGAAAAGGGCCAAAACCAATTCCTTTCAAATACTTTGTACAAATTGCCTATTTCTTGACCAATTTAAATGCAAAATTCAAAGTCTTGAATTCTTGGATATTATATTTTGGATTATGGGCCCTGTTTTTCAATTGGTCTACATTGATATCCAAAAGGTCCAAAAGGTTGCAACAGAAATTGAATGCATGTGGTTCTTTGATATGCTTACTCGAACCGTGTATTTATTTTTTTTGATCATTTTTGGCCCAGTTTTCAAGTTGGTCCAAATCAGGGTCCAAGCAACATTCATGTATATAGATTTTAACTTTCAGCCCCTTTTGAAAATTGGTCAACATTAAGGTCCAAAGGGTCCAAATTTCTTTGATATGCTGAATCTTATCAAGTATTTAGATTTTGGGTGTGGTGCCAAGTTTTCAGATTGTGTTCCAAAATTAAACTATTTTTTTTTTTAAATAGATATATTGGGTCCTCTAATATTCTAAATTTAACCGTGTGTTTAGATTTTTGATTTTGGGCTCAGTTTTTAAATTTGAGATCCAAAAGGTTCCAAATGAAACTTTGTTTGATTTTGTTCAGAATAAAATTCTTGGGGTTCTTTGATAAGCTGAATCGAACCATATATTCAACTAAATTTTGAAATACGGATCGAAGGTATAAAAAATCTAAAGGCAATGAAAATTAATAATTCATCCAAATTTTGGCTCTCGTTTTAACAGCAAGAAAATACGGAAATTAACCTATTGATAAAATCTCAATGGGAAACGATTTGCATTTGAAATGGCTTACTTGCATTTCTGTTAAGCACATTGTGTATACAACAAATTATCCAGTCACACCAGTAGGAATGTTTATATTTTAATCCAAAAGATATTGAATAATTACTTCCGTTTATGTTCATGTATATCAGATGTCTTAAATATTTAATTTATATCATGTAAGATAATATGTTTACGCCAAAACAAATTACTGAGCAGTTAAGTGGGTTTTTTTACCTGTAATATTACCCTTCGCAATACGATTTAAGTAAATTCACCTTGAGAAATTGAAATGTTATATACTGTGTTGTGAAAAGAGGAATGATACAAATTATTCATGATTAAATATTGGTTTTCACAAACAGTCATTAATATTTTAGATAATTATATTCCGAGTATTGATAAAAGTTATATACGAAACACGATTCTGAATTAGGGCTACTTATATTTATAATATGATATGGGTTTAGTCATTTTTTTTATGGCGGTCTCAGACTTTTTTGATTCAAATGCACAATTTCAACAAACATTATATATGGATTGCTTATCATTTTCCAGACAATGACAGGTGAAGTTATGAACGTCTTAAAAAAATTTCGAATATCGAACTTATAGTACATATATATACTTTTGAAAATCTGTTTTCTACATGTTCAAGTATCTTTAGTGGAACCCTTGTCAAATGATGGTCAACTTAAGATGACGGTTGTCATCCTACCATCTAGTTCAAGCTCAGGATGTTCGCTCCTCTTTTTAAATATAACAAGCTTTTTAAAAGACTGTTATAAATTGATAGTATAAAATAAACGGAAAGTAATCAAATGACATGTCCGTGTCCTTGTTTTTGAAATAAAATCAATTGAAAATGTAATGTTAAATGATTCTCTCTTGATTGTTCAATACTGGCACCTTTTTTTTTCTTTCAAAAACTATGAAAAAAGAACAAGGTTTTATAAGATTTTAAACAATGGCTTATTATACTGTATGTTTTAAAATTATGAAAAGAAAAGAAGGTGTTTACGGTTTGAAATTTCACTACAAGAATATAACTAAAGTATTTCGAATATACGACATAAACAAGAGTAAGCAAGAAGTCACTCTATTATATCTTTTATTTTTAAATTGTTGCATGATTTTTTTAAAAGAATACATCAGGAGACTACAGTTTGCGATTGTTCTTTTTATGAACGGTTTTCAATGTATTACATGTGAGAAAACTATCTCAAAATTGATTGATACCTTGTTTTACTTGTATTGAAAAAGACCCTTATTTTACAGGCTTTAGTTATACTCTATTTTATTTTATAACATAAATAACTGGTCCCAATGAGTATGTTACTCAATGCCAAGCAAAGCAAGCCAAATTAAAACAAACAATTTGAAGAAAAAACAGGGAGACCCTTGGATGCCTACATTAGTCAAAGAGACAAACAACAGTACACAAAACACAACATAGAAAACTCAAGACGAACCCTATCAAACATGTAGGGTGATCTCCGGCGCTCTGCATGGGTAATCAGACTCTTCGCCCCATGTGACACCCGTCGTGTAATTCATGTAATTACAAATCCAGTGATAAGTCTAATTCGGTAGGTTACATTCGGAGAAAGGGGACTGGATCGAAGAAACGACAATTGGAACATATCCTGCGTCATCTGTGAATCATCTGTAGTTATTTCCATTGTGCTGTGTTGTGTTTGTAGTTTTAAAAATGATGCTTTTTCTATTGTATAATGGCCTTCTTGGACATTTTGATGATTTTTAATATTCAATATTATGTTTTAGCGAAGTTCATGCAGCCAACAATTGAAGACATTTTATTATGCTAACTGTTTTCATAATAATAAAATAGGCAGTCAGCCATCTCATCCATATATACAGTGATACTCTATGCTTCTTCATGTTTGGACTGGGTTATTCTCTTTGGTATTGTGTTCAACCTTTGTATCTTTAATCCGTTTTGGGGACATAGGACATTGGGTTTCTGTGAACTTCTATAATGCAGTGTCAGTCTTTTCTAAGTATGAAATTAAAGAATACGTCAACTTTGGTAAACGAATTAAAATGGAATTTATTTATGAGCCTTAACTTTTATTAAAACATTAATTTCTAGGAAGTACTGCAACCAATTATCATTGATATAGTCATAATTATGAATTGACTGTTTTCAAAACTTTGAATTTTTGAAATACTAACGATACCTTAGCTGTATTTAGCAACACCTTTCTGAATTTTGGGTCCTCAATGATGTTCAGCTTCGAACTTTATTTGGCTTTTTATGTTTGTTTTTTTTTCTTTCTTCGAGCGTCACTGATGAGTCTTTTGTAGACGAATCGCCCCACTGGCGTACAAAGTTTTAGTCTTGGTATAGATATGCCAAGTTTATTTTTACCACTTGCTTAATGACACTGCTTGTGGTATTTCCTCCCCGTGGGAATAACCAGCCTAGTAGTCATCACTTCTGTGTTGATATGAATTATCTTTTACATGTATATGGGCATTATCATTAATTTACTGTTAACAAAACTTAGAATTTTTCGAAACACTAAGGATTTTCTACCAAAGTCATAAATTACCAAAGCTGTATTTGGCAAAACCTTACGGAATTTAGAGTCCTAGATGCTGCAACTTCGTACTCTATTTGTCCTTTTCTAACTTTTTTGATTTGAGCATCACATTTATCTGTTACGGACAAATACGCGTCGGGCGTACTGAATTGCAATCTATGATGAGTTTGTTATATTAATAAATAAAAAACGTATGTGACTTGTCACTATTGCACTGACGATTAATAAACAATTGAATAATATCCTTAAGAAAAACTGGATGAAGATGAAATTAAGCGTCTTCATTACATATAAAAGCGTAACAGTTATTATCTTACTATGTTTCTTATATCTTAATACAACAATAGCTTACGCAACACAGAGAGACCATGCATAGTTTTATATCCCATAGTTTAGATAACTTATATAATATAACAGTGTGTTTACTGTCTCAGTAGCCACCTTTCGTGATTTCACATACAGATTGGATTCAGCGTCCCTATTACATATATGTGTATTACACTGTCATTATCTAAACATACATACATATATAAGAATAATAATTATGATCTACAATAATCTAACAATCTCAGTATAAACCTTTCATAAAATGGCAATAGAGGATATTTTTTTGTCTTTATGACTTACATTAAGATCACTATTATTCACTATCAGTAATTTTGCAATAGCAGTATCACATGTATATTGAAGCCTTTACACGGGGATTCATTTTCATAGTTTACAAGTTAATGTTTGTGTTAAGGTTTGTTTAAAGGGAAGGACTTATGAAAAGTCAATGGTATTAGGTATGCAGTTGTACTAGCATTGGCACATCTGATTTCCATGGAGATGTTTAGCTCTGTACCTTCAGTCATGGGTCATTGACTTTGAAAATTGCATGACTTACATTGTACATGTTAAAATATTGCTATTTTAGTTTCAACGTTTGAATTATCCACAAAATATCAAATCAACAAATATCCCTTATTTTAGTTCAATTTTGTCATGTTAGTAGTGCTGGGTGGTTTAAACAAAATACGCTATGGACCTAACTTGAAATTCAAAATGGCGGCCTTTTCTAAGATGGCTGCCATAAGATATTCAAATTAACAAAATTCACTTATAGATAATTACAAAGTGTATCATATATTTATTGCATAAATTAGATAACAAAATGATAACAAATAGCTTGAAGCAGATAATATTGAAAACATTTATTACGTGTGGACAGCATTCCATGCATGTATAGCCAAGACAATTGTTCATCCACCTTTATATAATAGTCCGCATTGACCGATGTTTAAGGAAGATATCAAATCTGTCATAACGATTCGATATGCCGTGAATACGATCCAGCAATGTGTTAATTTTTTTCCAAGATATGTATCAATTATCGCTTTTGATCAATCGTTTTGCTTAAAAAATCGGAACAACAGATCTGAGCCAACATACTCTAGTAGAATAAGAAACCATAGTATTTAATACATGTATAAATAACATTCATTGAATAGGCTCTCAGGCATCACGAATTAGACATTTCAATGATATAACAATAGGTGTATTTCTCATTCTTATGCAAAGATTCTGACATAATTTTTACTTATGAACGAGACCCTGGTGAGAACTATGTAACATTTATAAAAATGGAGTAACAAGAGGGAAATTGACAGTCCACTATACCACAACTTGTCTGTAACATTAGAGATTGAACTGGAGATTTTATTGTGAGATCATCAATTTAATGTTCCTTCTAGGTGTATAAAGATTCTGTTACACTGCTTTTTCATTTGTTCTTTGCATTTTCCATCAAAATTATATGAGAGTTGCAAATGTATTTTGTAAACTGGTAAATAAAGAACAAGCCTCTGATTAGAATTCCACACTTGTAAAGGAGAAGGTGGGGAATTTAGAATGACTATCAATATCGCACAACTAAAGCATTTGTCATTTTAGTGATATTTTTTAACATTGCCTTATGAGCAGGAGGTTTGGCTAGCCATAACACCAGGTTTAACCCATCATTTTTCTTAAAATGTCCTCTACCAAGTCAGGAATATGGCGATTGTTATCAAATAGTCCGACATATAAAACGCAATATATACCACGGACTATATCCATTTTGTTACATCTTGTGATCCGTTTATTTGGTAATCGCCAATGGCAGTCAGCAGGGTGTAAGAACATCCGTTGTTCGACCTGTTAGTCAAATGCGTTTTGTTTAAATATACTTTTTCACTTTTTTGGTCTTTTGGAAAATGTTGTTTGTGCTGTATTTAGACCACTCTACCAAGACATTTGTTTTGCATGCACACGTATAAAAATTACGGTTTTTATCCAACGCAATCATAGGTTTGAACGTTGTTTTCAATTTAGACTTATTTTCTACCAAAGTCATAAATTACCAAAGCTGTATTTGGCAAAACCTTGCGGAAGTTAGAGTCTTAGATGCTGCAACTTCGCACTCTATTTGTCCGTTTCTAACTTTTTTGATTTGAGCATCACATTTATCTGTTACGGACAAGTTCGTGTCGGGCGTACAGAATTGCAATCTATGATGAGTTTGTTATATTAATAAATAAAAAACGTATGTGACTTGTCACTATTACACTGACGATTAATAAACAATTGAATAATATCCTTAAGAAAAACTGGATGAAGATGAAATTAAGCGTCTTCATTACATATAAAAGCGTAACAGTTATTATCTTACTATGTTTCTTATATCTTAATACAACAATAGCTTACGCAACACAGAGAGACCATGCATAGTTTTATATCCCATAGTTTAGATAACTTATATAATATAACAGTGTGTTTACTGTCTCAGTAGCCACCTTTCGTGATTTCACCATACATACATATATAAGAATAATAATTACGATCTACAATAATCTAACAATCTCAGTATAAACCTTTCATAAAATGGCAATAGAGGATTTTTTTTTGTCTTTATGACTTACATTAAGATCACTATTATTCACTATCAGTAATTTTGCAATAGCATTATAACATGTATATTGAAGCCTTTACACGGGGATTCATTGTCTTTATTACATGAATAAGGATCAGAATTTTGACATAACAATTATTTTTCAATCTTAATGTTTACTCCCGATGATTCGGTAAACAGAGACGATTCATTGTCTTTATTGTATACATGAGAATAACTTTATGTCTCGCCTTGACGGAGTCAAAAAGCGAGACCTGGGTATGCTGTTTTCGGCGTCGGCGTCGGCGGTAGCGTCATCAATATATCAGTTTGTGAGTAGGTCTAGTTTATGGTGAACCACTAGTGGTAGGTCAATGATATTTGTTCTGCAGTTGTATTAGCATTGGCACATCTCATTACCATGGAGATGATCCCCCCTCAGTCATGGTCTATTGACTTTCAAACGTTTGCTTAGTTTTCATGTATAAGTTTGTGATTAGGTCAGTTTAAGGGAAACCATTAATGGTAGGTCAGTGATAAATGGTATGCAATTGTATAAGCATTAGCACCCCTTATTTCCATGGAGAATATTTGGTCATTACCCCTCAGTCACAGTCTATTGACTCTGAAACTTTTGCTTAGATTATATGTATTAGTGTGCAATTAGGTCAGTTTTAGATGAACCACTAATGTTAAGTCATTGATATTTGGTATGCAAATGTATTGGCATTTACAAGTTTTATTTCTTTAAAGATTATATAACACCATCCATTCATTATGGTTCATTGACTTTGAATCTTTTTTCATAGTTCACAAGTTAATGTTTGTGTTAAGGTTTGTTTAAAGGGAAGGACTTATGAAAAGTCAATGGTATTAGGTATGCAGTTGTACTAGCATTGGCACATCTGATTTCCATGGAGATGTTTAGCTCTGTACCTTCAGTCATATACAAAAAGTATATTTAAACAAAACGCATTTGACTAACAGGTCGAGCAACGGATGGTTTTTTAACCCTGCTGACTGCCATTGGCGATTGCCAAATAAACGGATCACAAGATGTAACAAAATGGATCTTTGTTATTAATTTAATACCAAACAGAAAACAATAAACTTGCGGAAAAGATGGTATACCGCAAACATGAGGTGCAAAAATTTGTACACCATATCCGGATTTCGACAATAAATGTCTCTTCAGTGATGTTAGGAATCGAAACGGTATTTGGAAGGCCATATAATTTACCTCAATTTAGGATAGACTCTTGAATTTTGAAGAGTCGAAATAGGATGAACGGATCATATAAACCCGAAGGCAAATATAATACAAGCCCAAACGAAAAAATATAAATAAGATGTGTAAGAACATCCGTTGTTCGACCTGTTAGTCAAATGCGTTTTGTTTGAATATACTTTTTCACTTTTTTGGTCTTTTGAAAAATGTTGTTTGTTCTGTATTTAGACCACTCTACGGACTATATATATATATACGATATATAAAACCCTAAACGATGACATTTACCATACGATGAACGAATGATGTACGAACGCTGACCGAACGTTGTACGAACGCTATACGAATGATGTACGAACGATGCCCGAACTCTATACGAACGATTCCCGAACGCTGTACGTACGATTCCCGAATTAAGAAAGTATTAAATTTTACGTTACAAAGACTGTAGCTAGCTCAACACCCAATTGTTATATTATATACTTCAGGAAGGTTACGCTATGTGTATGCGATAATCACTAACAACGCAAACTTCTAAAAAAAAAAGGCTTGAAAAAGGAGAGTTAATGTTGAAATTCAATCAGACGAACGAAACTTTAGAAAATCATACGCAATATTGCACCATTTTTTTTCAATGATGAGTTTTTCTCTGTCCATTTGTTTCTTCTTAATTATGCAATATTCGTATGTTGTCTCTCCTTTATCTGTTTATATTTATATATATATATATATATATATATATATATATATAGATATTGTTACCATGTGTTAAGAATAGCTTATATCAAATCGACACATCTTATAAATACTCTATTTACAAGACAACTATTGAACAAATAGTTCCTATTAACAATTTCAGCCCTTCAAAACTTGTTATCCATCTTGTGATTTTGAGATATATCTCGGAAAGTGTTTAGAACGCCTAAAACTTATAAATTGATATATCATAATGGTTGCCATCATGATTTGGTCGACCGTCATGGAATGTCTGTCAAAGACTAGCATGAAAATTGTTAATTTGTCGTTCCTCCAATGTCTTCCACATTTATGAGATTATGACATCGTCGAATGTGACTTTTAACCGAATCTTTGCTAGCAATTTTTACACAAATAGTGGTAAAGGGGTGTGAGAAGATGTATTTAACATTGAAACAGAAGGCCATGGCTTACATTTTCTAATCATAAACTTCTCCATTGAGCACGTTCAACTAGCAAATTTGAAAAGCATGTATATGTATATGTATTACATGATAAGATATTTATGGATTGTCTATATTATTATAATTTCCTTGAGAAAAGATTTGCATCTCATAAGAAAGTTTGTAGTTCAAAGCTTTAAATCATAACGTTTTAGCAATTTCTGTCAAATTTCATTGGTGGCACTATGCGGACACAATCTTTATGCATATGCACATGGTTGCCTATGTTGAACTCAGTTTCTATCGTTCAGTGTACAGTATTTTCCTGTGTATGCAAAACACATAAAAGTTCCTCATAGTGCTTCCAAGTTCAATAAGTGAACTCCAAGGTCTTTAAAAATACAGAGCAGACATAACATATTGGTGGTGAAGTTGGACCATGACTTTCAGTGTACAAACCAATTCGTTTTAGGCGACACACCTTCTGGTAATGGTGAATAAGCTTGTAAATTTTTTATCATTTGACAAAAACTGGTTTAAAGCTAGAGAGCGAAAACGATGCGTGATAGACGGACAAACTATTTACTATAGGTAGTCCGCCGATTAATCGGAGAGGCTTTAATTATGATGACAATGGTTGTGTCTACGAATATCAGCAGACTCGAAATTATCAACCACATTAACTGAAATTCAGTGACTTACATATTCTTTTTAATCAAACTCGATGCTCATGGATTTATGAGGTCTTTCATTCGAGGAGTGCACGCTATGACGAAACAGTAAACGTGTACAACTGAAACGATTCTTAGCTTTAGTTTCACAAACTGACTGTTATCGTCAATGAGACAATATGTATCTTCTAATAATTTGTCTCACATGGTTCCTTTCTCTTAAGCGAATAAAACACACAACTAATAACAAAAGCTGTAACTAAAGAGGCACATATAATGCTTTATTCCAGCGTATACCTTCAAAATTATTAACAAATACAGTTTAAAAACATCGAAAACATATATTGGTGAAGATGTGCGATTTATTTCAGGTAGGCAGTATTATTGAGAGCCTTTTCCTCATTTCATAACGTACATTTTGATATTGATGATGGCGTGTTACAAAGCTTAGAGATTTTCACAAATGGGATTAAATTTTTAGTATACGAAGTCAGATTAATTTTTCCGTAATTAAGTACACTCCGAAAAGCCTTTTGTGATGCGGCTTCCCGAGGTAAAAAAAATGTTCACACAATACGTTCTTTGAAATGTTAGTTCTTTGCATACCTTTAATATGTAACATGTCCAATATCACTGCACAGATATATTTTGTTAATTCAATCATCTTGAGTTCCTCCAATCCACAATCGTATTCATTAATCGTGTTAAAACAATATACAATTATAGCCTTTGTATGAGGTCGATACAAGGATATATTGACCTGAAAGAAGTATATTGACTGAGGACGAAGTCCGAAGTCGATATACTTCTTTGGGTCGATATATCCTGTATTGACCTCATCAATAGGCTATAATTGTTATATTATTAATTTCCGACCATATTTGTATGAAGATCCTGATTTGATTTTTTGATTTTGTTTGAATTTTATAGATATCATATTGTCTCCTAGACAATAACAACATATGAGTTGTTATTTCATTTACTTTCTTTTTTTACATCTTATGTATATGAAGATTTTTTTTCTTCAAATAATCAATCATAGATATTGTTTTATAAAACTTTTAACAATATCATGAAATTCATTACATGACGTCACAAAGTATATCGGTTTTTAGATTTTCTAAAAATATCCGTGCAATATGTTTTTTGCTGTGCAATATGCTTTTTGTTATCCGCCGTATTCTCTCTACCTTCGAAAATATAGTTTAACATGTGACTATTTCTGAACGAATCAAATTAGTTAAAAAATACGAATTAATAATATTAACAATATTGTTTACACTGTAACATTGATTTAATTTCAAATAAACATATCGTAGATACCAGGATTGATATTTTGTATGGAAAACTCATTAATGACACTCGAAACAAAACGTTCAAAAGACCAAAAGGAAGTACGAATTTGAAGAGCACTTAGAACCCAGAAGATTTCCAAGACACATAGCCAATAACAAGAAAATGTAGCTATGGATAAATGTTTGTTCATAATTATGAAACATGTATACACAAATATAATTTAGTAATCACATAAAATAATAATAGTTATTTTTTTCCACAATCACGCATACTTCCATTTTAAATTTGTTAGATCCCATTTACACTTCTTCAAACCGAAATCCTCATGCTACTTTTATCAATGTTGTCTATGCCGGAGTAGAATGATAAGTTGTAATAAGATAGCCACCAAGAACTACATCATTACTTGAGACACTGTCACGTCGTGATACTGTAATAAAAAAAATAAGTGTCAGTCACTGTGGTACTATTTATATCATTTATATGTAAAAGATTTTTTTTTAATTCATAATGTAGTTTGTCGTGTATTGTGTATGCGTAATTATTTGAAAACGGATGTCAATCAAGGACTAACAGCGGATATCATATTAACAGCCTGTGATGTTTTTCATATTGTTTTGTTTTCTTTTGCCAACACGTCATTTCTGTCTCTGTTTACGGAATTACTTTACTCAGAACTGACGTGAAAATCAGGCATACTTTCACTCTATTTATATAAGAAATGATCATGTATACATTCCTCTAATCAAGCTGCTAATGGACATCAAAATGTGCTCGAATATGTTGTCTTCCTTGGACAAGCAACCTTGGAAGTTTAGATTCACTTTTGGTAGACAAAAATGTAAAATCAGAAGATCCATCGGGCTTCAAATTGAGTATGATGAGTAAACTTTCTTTTAAACTCACATCTGATTTACACCACTAAGGTACCAATATTGTATTTCATCGATTTCATGTTTTTGCTTGACATTTAAGAGGCAGTTGGTATTCCAAATATGCACAGCTACTTTTAACCTTTTTGACGAATTTGCTCTGTTATTATTGACGCTGAATATATACCAACAATAAAACGTATTTGAAATATGTACAATGCTTTTCGACAAGAGGAAACAAAACAGTCAACTTTGGTTTCTTTAGCGTCAGCTATATTGATGGGAGAACATACTAACTTACATAAAATACAGTCAATGTGCATAGGTTTTAGTTAAGCAGTTTACAATGGTAAACCCCGACGAAATATCCTCTTGTTCCTTGAGGTTGACGCTGATGGACAATTTAAAAAAAAAAACTGTTGAACAAATGTCTTGATATGAAATTTCCTATATTCGACTATTAACGTGTTTAACTTGACACGAAGAGATGGTATCTACCGAAAAATTTAAAAAATTAAACACCATCACCAAAAAAAGCTTGAACAGGCATATCAAATTCTATCTAATATCGAGCGGAACCAGCTGTACAGCAAAAACGAGACACTCTTACATGGATTGTAACCTCAGGTACATCAGAGTGATATGAATGGTCTACTTTGCTACAGATTTTAATTTTTAGACTGCAATTACATTCTTTATCAGCCGTGATATTCCATGTTAATATACCGTTTGCAATTGTTGCATTTACAGAAAGTACTTAATACGCTGTTCGTTACAATATTTTTCATTTTATTCTCGGGGAATAATTTCATATTCGGTGAAAATATTTCCATAGTATATGGGGAAACAATTTACAAGAATAAAACATTCTTGGTATTACTGTTAAAACACATAGTGTTTGGAAGGAAGGAGGTGCTGCAAAAAAAAGGTCCATATGTGGCTTCAGAATAGTTTTGCAATGTTCGTAATACCTCAAACCTATATACAACCTCTTTTATTCTCAGGTTTTTTACAAAAATTTTGTTTTCGATCCCTCCCCTAATCGCCTACACTTTAATTTGAATATAATTTGTCAAGGGAGCTATCTTCATAATGGTCAATCGCTCTTGTAAACAAAATTGGAATGAACGATTTGTGGTTATTAACACTTAGTAATACATATTTTTCAAATGATTTTAATTTTAATTTTAAGACTGGAATAACAATATTTATTTTTTTCCTGTAACTATTTTAACTAGCTTTCAGTAACCGCGAGTTATAGTAAGAATGAAGCTTTATTTCTATTTTTCTTTGGTAGATGGTTTGTATTTTTATGTTTCACTGAGTCAAGCCCTTCAAAACTGATTTTTATGGTTCGTCTTACATATCTTATGTTTTTTTGCTTGACAGGGTAGGAGGTGGATTGAGTGATAAACAAGTTTAACCTCTCTTCCTTCTTAATGAACCTTTTTCAAATGAGGAGCCTGTTATTCAATAGTTGAGAATTGCTCTTGTCTCTCATTTTTCTTACTCATGTTTCTCTGTAAGAATTAATCAGGCCGGTGGTTTTCCCGTTTGATTTTTTAACACATTTTTTCAAGACGTAGCCTTTATGAAACTCGTTTGCTCATTGTTGAAGGCCAAACGGTGAATAGTAGGTGCGTGCATCATATTCCTTTGGTCTCTGATGGATGATTGACCCTTTGAAATTTTTTTATGTTTGTTTTCCAAAAAATATTTGTCGGGCGTAACGTACCTAGTTTAATGTTATGATTGCGTTTGTACATCGATTCAACGTTCTGTAAATGTAATCCATTTAAAAAACAGTTTAGCTTACCTCCTTTAGAGAATTTAGAATCTAGTGGAAATAGCCTTGAACATGAATGATTCTTTCTGAAGCTTATCTTCACATTTTGATTTTATTTCTATCAAAGATGTTTTAAAGTTGTTCCCTTTAATGTCTTTTTGTTTATTTGATTTACTTACCCGACTGGCTAATAGTTGCATCTTGCAACGATGGACCTGTAAAAAGTATTTGTGAAAATATCCTTTTTTGTTAGAGATAAATTGTTTTCTTCCTACTTAGAAGCTACCACACAAGGCTGTTGTATAGTATATTCGCGGCAACAGAAGTTAACCGATGTTCAAATTTCATAAATCTATTGAGGGAAATTAATAAATGTAAGTAAATAAGGTGTGATTTCTTCAATAGACACATAGTTCAAGGTTACATTTTTTTATATAGTTATGCTTGTATTGTATTTGCTGCCTTTTCCCTGTGATGATTTTGATTTATTTAGTATGGTTGCACAAAATACATCTGCAATTTCCATTTGCATGATGCTTTGTCAGTGACTCTATATTGGATTGCATTTAGAATTACAACACAATTATTCATTCTAGGATAAGTGTTGTAGTTAAATCTGTAGTACCAGCGTGTACTTATGGCTATAACGGGTGTCGTTGATTTTCTTCCCGATAACTTTCATTGATTCATTTGTTAAGTCTTATTTTTTTCCTTTCTTTAAATGGAATTAAAACTCATATTGATACTAAGGATTTTCTATAGTTGATAGAAAAGACTAGTGTCAACTATTAGCATAAGTCCTCGATAGTTACCTTGCATATTTGATGGTGAAATTTGACGGCAACATTTCACGATTATAACAATCAGTATCACAATTACCAAAAGTGCAATAATAGGAACACTTATTGCAATAATTAAAACTGAAAAATAATGCATAGTATTTAAATTAATGAAAGTGCAGCATATTATTAAAAAGAATTTTTTATCGTTTCAATTTAAATTGAAGTTCCAATGTCGATAGAAGATCTAAATTCCAATTTAACATGTACAGTTTAACGCTTTGAAAGTGATTCGACCTATAATATACTTCTGTCATATTCCATATAATCATTAAGAAGAAGTCCTTCTAAGAATCACACAAATAGTGGTACACTGATAATCTCAGATTATGATAACAATTTGTATTACTCTTCTCATATGTAAGCATGCGAAGACTAAGGTTACTGAGCTTTGACATTTCCACAGAAACTAGACTTGAATTTTATTTTATAATTATTAGAAAACATCCCTTTTTAAGTGACATTTCAATAACAATATAAATCCATAATAACATATAGTATTTATTAAATTGACGATACATAAAGAAGGATAACACATTAGTTAACAAAAATAATGGACAAATATTTTCAAGCAATTATTTGACATATCTTTGAGTATGACATAGTTTGACTCTTTGAAATTTATTGACAATTTTGACATTTTACAGCATGATACACTACTGGACGAAAAAACAACTGCCCATACCAGTAACAGTCAATGTACGACTGCCTTAGTCTGTGGAAGACTAGAGATGACTGTCAAACCAACTGATAACAACTGTTAGGGTTGTGACAGTTGCCTTATATCGTTGTAACAGTTAATTTATGTCTGTCCTAAGACTTTTATGGGTTGTGAAAAAACAAACAAATGCTATAAACAGTCGTTTAAGGACAGTGGCAGTGGTTTACGGCGTTGTCACAGTCAAATACTATTTATTACAGTTTTTCCAAAGGTTGTGGCAGTTGTATAATGTTTGTCCCAACCTTATAATAGTTGGGACTGTTGAAATTTGTTTGTGTCAACTTTTCAGACGTTGATTCAGTCAAAAAATGTTTGCTTCAACGTTTTTAGAGTTGGGACAGTTGTAAAATGTTTGTTACAACTTTTTAAAGGTTGTTACAGTCATTAAATGTTTATTACAAATTTTAAAAGGTTGCCGCAGTCGTTCAATGTTTAAAACAAACATTTCATAGGTTGTTACAGTCGGTAAATGTTTTATACAAATATTTTAGCGTCACGGTTGCAGCTGTTAAAAAAGGTGTTCACGTCTCACCCTCTGAAGATTTGATATAGTTGTGAAATTACACATATTTTATATTATTGTCATATATTGTGCGGTTGTTGTTGGTTTTTTATTTATTTATTTATTTATTTTGCGATCATTGTTTGTCTTTTGTCGTTTTCCGTTTTCCGTGTATTGCCATGGCATTGTCCGTTCACTTTTGACTTGTGCGTTTGACTTTCCATTAGGTATCTTTATTTTTTATTCTGTTTATTCAGAGTCGTTCATAACTTGTTTTACATACCAGAAGCCTTCTTTTAAAAATAGAGTTTTAATATTATTGCAGAAGATGCTAATGAATTCATTCAAATTTATATTTGAAATAATTTTGATTAATTATGTGTTAGTGAAAATGTTACGTCGGTGTACCTGAAGAAGATATATGTCTCTGCCTGAAGTAAATTTAAAGAATATGACTAAGTTACCTATATTACACAGCATAATAAAACAGGTTTAATTTGAATTACTATCCATGAGGAACATTTTCCGATGATAATTAATCAAATCTGTCAAGTTTTATTAAAAACGGAAAACAATTCTTCACCGTAAACGATGTACCCTCTTTATATTTTGTTGCATTCTTGTCGGCAGACTGGACCGGCCGGTCGGCAAACTATATTTTACAAAATATTGTAGAAGGGAAACTACAGTACAATATAAGCTGAGCTGGAAATTGCAATCGGTGAGTAGAAATGAACAATATTTTAAGCATGTCTATCAGAATAATCATGGATCCATGGATCCAAGATTTTGAAGGAAAAACGTGCACATTTGTTCTTCCTACAGGTATGAATCGACGTTCCATATCACCGCACTCGTGCATAGTAGCATGTTCCAAGGCAAAGTTAGCATTTAGGCTTTTAAAAAGTTTATGCATCATCGAAATTCATGTATGACACCATTCCCCCTTCCCCTTTATCATGTTTATGTCGTTTAATCCCTCATTTACTTCAAATACATCACCCCAGTGGTGACAAGGGAATAGAAAAAAAGGTGAATCTTGATCTTCATTCGTGTGTAGGAACCCCCCTTTTTGGACGATCAATGCATTTGAATGGGGACATATAGTTGGAACACCTCCCCCCCCCTTAATCCTAGATTTGGAACCCCCCTTTTAAAAATGGCTCGATGCGCCCCTGTTCATCGTCTTACTGTTTAACCCTAACATGTGGGGCATTGGTTTGGTTGTGCGGGATGGCCGATTACAGGACCTATACATATTGTATGTTAATGTATTGTTAACAGTCTCGTCCTAAATTTGCCTGACATATTTGTCACTTGATTTTTTTATAACCAACAACCAACCAATCTTCACATGTACATATCCATATGATTGTGTTGCTAACGCTGGTTTACAAGTATTTCCCTGGTTTTAAATAATTACCTTGTGGGTGATGTACACTGATTACTATTATTAAATAGAATTTGAGAAAATTCCAAGTTGAATTTTACTACAAAGCAAATATTCATATATAAAATGTTGTGAAAATTATTAACTTTTGGTGACTTATTTAGCAAGAATGCATTTTCAGTATATTTTTCAAATAATTCCTGAGTCATGGACAACAAAACATGAATATATTAGATAATATAAAGCATTGAAAGTGAATATTTATTAGATGGTTCAAAATACTATTAATCATCAAAATAAAACAATATTATTCAATTAATATTCTTGAAACAATGCACAGAGTCATAACAGATGCCATTTAAAAACAGTTGATTAAACAAAATGTGTTATTTGTTTCATCATGTACTTAAGCATGTTAAGGATTCATATTGACCAAGGGTTGTGGAGGTTGCATCTTTTCTCAAAATGAATAATTACAATGAAAAAAATATCTATAAATATTTTATCATGTTAATAGCTACATGGTTTTCAGTTAAAAAGAAATACAAAACACATTCAAAGAGCAAAATTAGCATCATAATTGTATTCTTTTTAGATCAAGCAGAGATGATAAAATCACTAAATACTTTGAACCTGAACTATATATTTTCATGTGAACTCGGTCAGTTTTTATATAAATTGTGTCCTGTTAGCATGGTTAGTCAAAATTAATTTATGCCTTTTTACTTGTTCTGGTTTTGGGGCTGCTGTCTCTTTGGCATCCCTTGCGAAAATGGGTCAGGATATCACAAGATATCCCCAGGATATCTCAGGATTATCTCGAGAAAAAATCCCAGGGCAATCTTGAGATATCCTTATCCTGAGATAGGGTTAAAATGGGACGGTATTGGAACAAGGATATTCCAGGGATAACCAGAGACCATCCAAACCATAAATATCATAGTAAAGAATCCTGTGATAATCCTGTGCTCAGGATTCATCAGGTCCTGGTCTCAGGAAATTATCCTGATGTCAGGATTTACAGATTTACTTGCATCGAGTTGGCCTTGGGATAATCCTGGTATATCCTGTAAATATCCTGAGAATGTCCTTAGTTAAGGACCAATAATGTCTTGTATGTAATTTATAAGAAATTACAAAATTTGAGTAAAATCCTTTTTTAATGCACAAATTTGTTCTTTTAAAAATATTTTCTGCTATTAGTTTAAATCCATATTCCGCATTATAAGGTAGATGATTGCCCTTGTATTAAATCTGTCAGGTATATATATATATTTGGGTATGAACTACATTAGCTAATTAATTTATTACAGCAAGATGTATTGTAATAAGTATAAATGAGTATTTGTATTGGCCATGTTTAATAGCTTATTTCAATGGCTGTCAAGTTCCCATTTAAAAAAAATTCCTTGTATTTAACGATTCTTAAACTTCCAGCAAAATTAGATATTAGTACTACTAGAAAACTTGTTGGCCATTTTAATTTTTTTTTTTAAATTTACTTCTGGATACTATCTTATGATCATAAACAAGCTTCTGTCCAAGTTTGGTAGAAATCCAGGATAGTTTGAGAAAGTTATAAAAATTTTAAAAACTTTAACCACAGAGTGAATGTAATGTTTCCTGGCAGAAAAAAACTTAGTCCATTTATAAGTAAAATACGGAAAAACAGGATTTTTTTTTTACAAACTTTACTTCTGGATACTATCTTATGATCATAAACAAGCTTCTAACCAAGTTTGGTAGAAATCCAGGATAGTTTGAGAAAGTTATAAAAATTTTTAAAACTTTAACCACAGAGTGAATGTAATGTTTCCTGGCAGAAAACTTAGTCCATTTATAAGTAAAATACGGAAAAACAGGATTTTTTTTTTACAAAATTTACTTCTGGATACTATCTTATGATCATAAACAAGCTTGTGTCCAAGTTTGGTAGAAATCCAGGATAGTTTAAGAAAGTTATTAAAATTTCAAAAACTTTACCAAAGAGTGAATATTTGTGGACGCCGCCGACGACGACGGAATGTAGGATCGCTATGTCTAGCTTTTTCGACAAAAGTCGAAGGCTCGACAAAAATGGTACCCACCCCCCACTCCCTCCTCCCCCATGTTCACGCTGCTTATATTGTGTAATTTCAAATAAAAATGGTACCCACCCCCACTCCCTCCTCCCCCATGTTCACTTACACCTTCAAGCATTTCATTGTCTTAATTGTTTTTGTATACTCATTGTTCAGCATGGCTTAATGATGCTTGCTGTTTAGTTTCAAATATTATAATATTCAATATTGCTGAGTGTGAAACCGCATTGCTATAAGACGTGTCACGGTACCTTTCTATCCCAAATTCATGTATTTAATTTTGATGTTATATTTGTTGTTCTCGTCGGATTTTGTCAAATGTCTTAACGTATTTTCTGTTATATTCGTGTGTTATGGTATAGATAATTAATCACCCCCTTCATTTATTAGATTTTAGTTTGGTTCAACGAAATTTATACGATATATTTGGTTTACGGTTTGATTCGGAGGAAACACCGACATAGCTGGATGATACAATTAGTTATCTTATTACTACCACAATTTGATATTAATAAGTATTGTAATTTTCATTGTTATTAATAAATGTAATGGCAGTATTGCAGATCTGGTCTTGGGTCAAATCAGGTCCTATCTTATTAACGGGAAATATTTTTACAAATTCATATGTGACGTCACTTTGTGTGTTTTTTTTAGAATTTCAAATGTGACGTCACTTTGTGCGTTGATGCTTTAGCTAACTCGGCTGTGTATTTTTATATGTTGGATTAAGTTGTTTTATGTAATGTATCCGTTTTTATTCTGTAGTTAGTCCCCACTTTGGTTTTATCATGTATATCTATTATATAGTCATTTTATTAAATTTACTGTTTGCAAAATTATAAATTATTCTAAATAATAAGGATGTTTTTGTCCCAGGACGAAAATCCTGTCCGTGTTAGGCGCAACTTTTTGGAAGTTTTGGTCCTCGATGCTCTTCAGCTTTGTACTTGTTTTGGCTTTCAAACCTTTTTTTATCTGAGCGTCACTGGTTGGTCTTTTGTGGACGAGACGCACGTCTGGCGTATTGAATTTTAAGCCTAGTACCTTCTGCTAGCTATTATTCGTGTGTTTCTTTGTCCTGTATGTTCTCCCATTTATTTGTATTGTGGTCCTGTCATGTGATGTTGTCGTTTTGGTGTTGTGTTTGACGTTGCCATAAAAGCGGGAGGTTTGGCACGCCACAAAACCAGGTTCAACCCACCATTTTATTCTTAAAATGTCCTGTACCAAGTCAGGAAAATGGCCATTGTTATATTATAGTTCGTTTCTGTGTGTGTTACATTTTAATGTTGTGTTTTTGTTGTGTCGTTGTTCTCCTCTTATATTTGATGCGTTTCCCTCAGTTTTAGTTTGTAACCCGAATTTGTTTTTATCTCTATCGATTTATGAGTTTCGAACAGCGGTATACTACTGTTGCCTTTATTTATAATATTAAAATTATGTATCAGATATATAAAAGGGTACATGTAAAGTTCTCCTCCTTTCTGTAATAAAATTTGCTGTCTCTGTTCTTCCAACAAGTATTACGGAATAAAGGTAACTGGAATCTGAATGGAATCTGTTTAATTTCAAAATTGGCAGCTCCATTAAATCATTCAATCCCCTAAAAGTATCAAAAAAATCCACAAAGAATCAATTGTTCAAGACTTTTTGAAGCAATAAATTCAATAGAAATATAATTGTATGTTTATACAATACATTGGAAGCCATTTGGAATAAAATTAGTTTTTAAACCCTCCCCCTTTTTGTATCCCCTGAAGATAAATAAACAGCTGCGTCATGAGCGCATGATACGCCCATCGCTTTTTCAAAAGAATAAAGTTCCATTACTTCTCAATGTCATATCAGAATTTATAAAAAACCTAAAGCTTTAGGGAAGTTATTTTGATAGATATAAACCAGTCACCAATTTTTCATGAAAACTGCTCAAAGCACTTTGAGTTATTGTCGAAAACTGGAAAATCGCCCCTTTTTTTAAGAATAAAACCTCATAACTCAGAAGCGTAGCATCTAAAATTTATAAAAATCGAAACGGAGCTTACATTAATAGATATAAACAATTCACCAAAGTTTCATGAAAACTGCTCAAAGCAATTTTGAGTTATTGTCTGAAAACTGGAAAATCCCCCTTTTTGTAATGAATAAAACCTCATAACTCGGAAACGTAAAATCTAAAATTCATAAAAATTAAAAGGGAGCTTACATCAATAGATATAAACAATTCACCAAAGATTCTAGCAAATTAGTGAAAGTGTTTTTGAGTTATTGTCCGAAAACTGGAAAATCCCTCCTTTTTTAATGAATAAAACCCAACAACTCGGAAACGTATAATCTTAAATTTATAAAAATCGAAAGGGAGCTCACGTCAATAGATATATACAATTCACCAAAGTTTCATGCAAATTGGTTAAAGCGTTTTTGAGTTACTGTCCGACATGTTGACGACGGACGGACAGACGGACGGACGGACGGACAACGGTATGCCATGATACGTCCTGTAAACGGGCGTATAAAAACTAGCGACTTATAATTTTCACCAAAGAACCATTCACACAATTCAATTCAATTTTTACATATCTACTAGTTATACCTGTTATGTGACAACAATTATTCATTGTTATGTTAAAAATAAATATATTTTCAGTTTATGCTTTCAGACTTTCTGATGTTGATTTGCTTAAATAAAAACCATAAAAAAATCATAGTTCCTCAATAAATTATATTTTATAATCATTATATACACATGTTAAATAAAATTTGTAATGCACTTATCTGAAAACATGTTCATCGGGTTTCCATCGCGTAATCACATTTTGGTGACGTATTTTTCAAGTACACGTACGCTCACGTCGAAGTGACAATCTCGCCCAGTATTATATCGGCCAGAAGTTGATCCGTCCCCGTAACGGTATTATAAAAATAAATTTAGGGTGTCGTATACAAATATCTATTACTGGGCAGTTTTTAAATATAAAAAAAAAATCTTAAATTTAATCGGAACAGGGTTCATGCGGCCTATCATTGATTTCATAATTTTCTAAGTTATTTATATGCCGGACGACAATTAATAGAAAGGCACATATGTGAACTTGGAGAAAATCTGAATTTACATCTTTAATACTTTGGGGAAAGGAAGAGTCAAGATAGACTTCTTGCAGCGTACCAGTTAGTCCAAATAATTATGACGTATTGAAAGGCTATTTTAAGGAAGGCGTCACAAAACAATTAAAATAGCCTTTCAAGACGTCATAATTATTTGGACTACGTATCAGTGTACCACTGGCACTGTAAATAAAACCAAACAACTCTGCAAGCAGTCTGTTAATGAGAAATTGTTAAACTTATCTGGCAATGACAAAAATATATGTGTTTCAAGACTTCCAAAATAGTTCGGAATGCGATTTATTATTGATGTGAAATTTAGGTCATTTATGACCTTAGCCTGCTTAGGCTTAATCCGAGATTACTCTGACGTCTAACGGCTGTTATGCCAGACAAGCTGGGGCGTTTTTCGGACAACCGGCCGTTTTTATAACAAAAATCTCTGCATTTTTCTGACTTTGAAATACTGTCAAATTGTAACTCGTAATGCTTCCATGAACAGGAAGTTCAGCTAGCTTTGTAAACCTTTGACTGTCAAATTAAGTGACCCATTAAGTGCATGGCTTCACCTGACTGCTTTGGTGTCAAACACATGTTTTAATTAGCACCAATAACTTTTGCTTCATGTCAACAATAGTTTGTGTATTTCAAAAATGTTTGACAAAAAAATTTGAGTTACTTCCCCCTTTTTTATCACCTTTCACAATATATTCCTTAAATTTATGTTCTTTTTCGTAAAAAAAATAAATATAATACAAATTGAATGCAAATGCATATCAGAATATTTCTTTTAATTATTTTAAACCTGAAAACACTTAGAAAATATATATTTTGAAAATTATTTTTTTCATCTTTACTTCCATTAATTGATCTATCAAGTACATTGAACTAATAATTCAAATTTCACTAATTTGGAAGAAAAACTTCACCATTTTAACTGTTACTAATGACCTTAGATTTTAAAGATAAACATATTAGATTTAGCCAAACATATTGAACTTTATTACTCCTCTTTAACTGAAACTTGATTAATCCTTAGCTTTAGAGCCTCGGTTGTATGCTAATTAATCATGAGGCTTAAATAATTGCCCTTTTTCTGACTAGCACCCTGCCCATTTCAAATCCTGGCTAGAAAAAGCTATCTTCATGTAAATATATATTTTAACAGACAACAGTTAATTTCGGTCCCAAAGATTTTCTTTTTTATTTAGCATGTTTAGTTGAATTTGTAATAAAGATTATATTTTTTCTTAAGTCCCAATAACAGGAATCATCAAGAACTTTATTTGATTTTTTTTTTTTTTCATTCAGATAGAATTTGTAAAGGTCCTGAAAGTAGGATGAATGTTGATGGAAAAGTCTTGATATATCCTGGTTTATATAATATGATTTTTGAAAGTCTTGAGATATCCTGAGAATTCCCCTAGTTTAAAGCTGCTTGATTGGAAAGTCCTGACATTTCCTGGAATTCTCCCTTTAAGTTTTTTCCTAAAAACAGGGCTTAATGCCTAATAGGATATTTTAAGGATTTCCCAGGATAATCTTGAGATATCTTGATTATAAAAGTTGTCAGGATTTATTTCTGCAAGGGATATACCCAACATCTCCTTTTAATCATGTTTTGGAAAAGGCATGAATGGCAATCCACATCAACAAATATGTTACATGTGCATAAATGTTATCTAGTTATAACATTCAACTGTCTTTTTATTTATTCCTCCATTAAAGTACTTTCTATTAATGAGTCATATTTTTTTACATGTGTTAAATTGTGTTTAGGTTACTTTATTGTTGGGTTGATGTATCATTGATATATATATTCCACATCTCCTTTCATCGTGCTCATTCACATCTGACTGCAGATTTTTTGCCTTTTCTACATGATTAATATTTTATTTATAACTATTTTATGTTTAACATTCATAATCAGTATGTGGGAAAACAAAACAAAAAAATCTATCTGTAAGCATATTTTTTATGTAAACATGGTATAAACTTAAGAATTGTATTTTATGAAGCTCAAAATATTTTTTAAAGATATTGTATTAACAATTGAGTTGTCACAAAATTTTCTTAGTTAACTACATGGTATGTCTCAGAATTTAGTTTAAAAGATACCTATAATTCAACTTCAAAATAAATAATAAAAATATATTTACTGAACATGACCATGTAAATGTGATATTAAAATAGGTAATAATCAGGATGTTAACACTGAAAAGGTAATGATCAGGACTTCTTATATACATACTATAGGCAATAAACAGATTAAGACACCACAGTTTATTGCCTTGAGCTTTGAATATTAAACTGTCATGGGTATTGAAGATGATTTTATAATGATGTTCACAAATTTTAATTGTCCTTTTCAAATTGTGAATTAATTCATAATTAACTGAAAATTTAAGAAAAATATGAAACAACATGTTATAATTTTATCCTAGTATTTTGGTTATAATAAATGCAGTTTTGAAAAGTTTATGGTAATGGGTAAATAACAAAAATAAAATAAAGAAAATGTGTTGTCTGGGGTAAATAAACTGCAAAGCATTATTTAATACAAGCTGTAATAAGTAAAAAGTAAACCGGGTAACATTAAAGATGTCAAATTAAACTCAAGAATTACTACTCAATATAAGAAGGAAATATAAGCTATTTTAGGTTGCTTAAAATGTTAAAAGGGATGGTTAACCTTAAGACAAAGATTCTACATTTATCTAAAAAAAGTTTAATCATATGATTCATGACACAAAATTCCTATATATGCACTTGACAAAAGGAAAGTCTATAGGGAAGCAACAGTGCATTTATTTCTGGTTTTTTTTTTTTTTTTTTTCATTCTTTAAACTTATCTTTGTAGTAATTTATTTCCTATCAAAATGATAAAAAGAAAGAACCTGTTGTGTTTTAGAGAGATATAACTATGTCGGACTTTAAAGAATTGATCAAAACAAGTATGGTGCTAGCCTCAATTAGACAGTCACCCTTCAATGAAAGTACACACCTAAGAAAACATGAATGTAAAAAGAAAGACAATTTATCTTTTTAGAAATAGAGCCCCAAATAAGCTTTTATTCTTCTTGTTATATGGAACTTATTATTATAAATTCAATTTCTATGATTGTATAAGTCATAGAACTTTGTTATCAAGCAAATTAGGATAGCTAGTTTTCTTCTAGATAAATAGGTAAATATATAAAGTATTAGATTAGTTACAATATTGCAATACTTTATTCTCAATGTATATTTTTTTTTGTAGAATTCACATTGGTTTGAGCATGATTCCAAGCCAGATTATGAAGCCGGCTACATATAGGAAATTTATATATATATATATATATATAGATGTCACTAAGTAAATATCATAGCTGCAAATTGTGAAACAGTGGATTAATTCATAATTTTGTGTCACCTAGTTATTGCTTTGGAAATAACAAATAGGGCTTGCAGCAATGTACAGTATTATGCCATGATGATGATGAGATGTTTGGATTAGATTGGACAAGAAAGAAATTGAGCATTGAACAAATAGCAAACTTGAAATTTGTAAGAAAGACTACATTACATATACTTGATGACAGTGAATACCTTGGATCATTATTTCATTTAAAAATTGCAATTTGGAATAATAAAAATTCATAGTTTCAGTGAATATTAATAGTGCATCATATCTGTATTCATGAATACCTTGGATAATTATTCATTGAAAATAACAATTTGGATAATGAGAATTTCTGTGAAAAATATAGTACATCACATCTGAAGTTAATGCTGGTATTGCTATTGTTAACTACCACCAGGGGTTTTAAACGACCTTGACTACCAATGAGGGTCTGTCACGGTCCGTCACTATTGGTAAGTGTCTAGTGACTGCTGTACTTAGAGTCTGAATGTACATACATGTATATAAATAATAGTCTAAATTACTGTTCATACTGAAACTGGTATTTTATACTTGTCAAGCATATTAAACAATACATGTATTTCAAAGTATCATTTTTTTGTCTCGCCTGCGACAAAAGTTGGTTGTATGCAAGAAATATGTATTACAATCTAGGGGTGATGATGTAAATTATTTTTATAAAGCTTTACATTTTAAAAGCTTAAAGACCTGGATGCTTCATATCTTGTATTCAGATAGCCAATATGTTATGAGGTTTCAGTCTGTCATATGTCCATTACATTTGAACTCATTCTCATGGTTCAGTGACTGCATGAAAAAATTACTGTTTTTTTAACAGTGAAATACTCTCTTATATGAGTAATTGGATACAGTTTTTGTATATGGGTATCTTGCAAGGTCTACATGTCTATCATGTTGGGTTGACCTGACCTTGACTTCATTTCATGGATCAGTGATTAATGTTATTTTAGTTACATTGTTAAGCTTGTTTCTCAGATACTATATATACATGTGATGCAGTACTCCAGTAGATCAACTACATGTATATTTTGTGTATGGAACAATTGCATGGTGTATATGTCTGACTGGCAGGTTTCATCAGACATTGACCACTATGTCATGAGTTCATTAAACAATGTTTAGTTTTTGTGGTTTGGCCTATTTCCCAATGTTTCTCAGATGCTATAAGCTATAGGATCACTGTTTTTGGCATATGGAATAATTGTTTTAAAGGTGTACATGTTTGAATGGCAGGTTTTATCTAATCATGACCTCATTTTCATGTTGCTACAGTAATGCATCAGTGATTCCCTGTATAATCAACCAAATACATTTAAGAATATTTTTGTTTTTCCATAGCTGCAAAAGATGCGTTGAATGTTTATCATAGCTTTTATTTTTTTTTTATATAAATCAAAATGGTTAATACGGTAATATTTATGATTTTGTAAGAAAAAATATTGGTCCCAAATAAGAGCTTAGAAACAAGCAAATGAATTTTATAAGCGTCCATGCCGTATGAAATATGTCCTCGGGAATAAGCAGTTTTATACGGGGATAAGTTTGACAAGTGTGTATATTCCCGCTGGGTTTACAGTTTATTGACCGTTATTATGAAGTAATGTGATTCGTAAAACTACGGATATTGGAGATAACATTGCGTGCATGAATGATTTTACAACTAACTTATAAAAATTAAAAAGTTGTCATTATGATAATTTTGAAAAGTGTCAACTGTTACAGTTAAAGAAACATTTGGTTACAATTATATATAGGGAAACCTTTTTCGATTTGGTGTATGTAGTTAAGTATTAAATGCGTATAAAACAGTCCCGTGTGAAATTGCTGGTATCTAGTGGTGGTTCAGAATTTGTTCGAAGAGATTAGAGACAAGGGAGTGTTTAATAAGTTAAAAACTTTACCACATTTACCAAATAAGCGGGGAATACCAAAATGTTCAGCGGCAAATATTTCAATTTTTTTTTATGTTTTTACAATCAGTTTCTATTTAAATTAATGTATTAAATAGGGTGTGACAGTTGTGTTTTTTTTATAACAACCTTCTTATATTGCACACGGTGAAATTGTATTACAAATAATTTAACCTAACCCGG
The DNA here is from genome assembly GCF_021869535.1 of Mytilus californianus. Lineage (NCBI taxonomy): Eukaryota > Metazoa > Mollusca > Bivalvia > Mytilida > Mytilidae > Mytilus > Mytilus californianus. Next base: position 549,295 of record NW_026262722.1, read on the forward strand.
ACTGTCAGCAATTTTGTATCCGTGACTTTTAAGTCTATAAAATGACCATCAATTTTTGAAAGTTGCGACACTTATGAAATAGTTATGACTATATAATGGTTGTAGCAATCATATTTTAACTGTAACAACCTTTTCGGCGTTTAAACAGTTTATTTATGACTGTTAAAACGATTTTCGAGTTGTTTACAACTTCAAAATAGTTGTATCAGTCCTTTAAAGACTGTGACAGTTATTTCTAGTGTTGTAGCAGTCGATTTATGTAAGAGACACACACTTTTAAAGTTCGAACAGTTACAAAATAACTGCAACAGTGAAATGTATCAACTGTTACAACTTTAACAAACATTATCAGTCGTAGACCGTTGTTTTTTTTCGTCCAGTAGTGATACATTGTCGTTCCATGAAAATATCTAAAAGATAATAAAACAGTATGCATATGTGAATAAAAATCAATGCTTTGAATTACAGAAAATAATTCAAATGAGTCGGAAACAGACAGAAATCCGTAGCTAGATAACTATTTAACAGTCAATTTTCAGATGTGTTGAAACCAAAACCGTACAAAACGTACATTTGTGTACATTAAAATTGAGAATGTGTTAAAAATGATTATATAAATTCATTATGTGTATACATTATATAATGTAAATGAGTAGATACAGATTTCCAAAACTCCATACTATCACCATGGTAACATAATTTTCCTTAGCAAGATAACAATAAAACAAAATGATAGTTTCTTGCCATCTTTTTAACGAAAAATATATGTTTTTATTTTATTTTTAAACAGAAATTTGCTAAAAATACATTTTTACAATGAATTAATTATATGTTTTGTATCAATCGATTGCTAACAATATCAGGTTTCCTATGTTCAAGGGGATCATGTACCATAATTCTTTGACATGTTACTTTTCTTAAACAAAAGTTATTATTCATCTATAAATTTAGTGGTATTATATTTGCATTTGTTATAACAAATAATACATGTGATGCAGTACTCCAGTAGATCAACTACACAAAGGAGTTTGTGTCACAAACAACATGTAAATAATAAATAATAAAAACCTTGAACTTTCACATCATAGGTTATATTAATGATTCTAACATGACATGTTTCTTTCACATTGTACACAACACCGTGATAAAATTCGCAATATATATATACCTACTGCAGACTCAGAGATGTGCTTGATAGTGGCTGTTACAATATACCTCCCAAGTAAATCCACATGGACCGTAACATATGTGCAAACGTTATTGATATTTCGCAGTGTTAAAAATTGAAATTGAACAAAATAATTACGGAAAACTTTATTCTTATTCTTATGCATAAAAAAATAAGTAATGCATTAGAACTCGTAAAATGAATAAAATCAAAATAATTATAACATTCATCGATGAAAACGCTCAAGCTGAATGTTTTCCTGTTACGGGAACGCTCCAAAAACGATTAAAAATGCATCTAGAATGGAGCATTGTGGTTGGTGTTGTTTTATCATCAATTCTATAGCATTTTTCGCAAATTTACTGATTTTAGAAAGTAAATATGGTTTTACAAATTTGTCCTATTAGAATAGAAACAATCAAGATAAGCCATAAATGCATTATTAATTTCACAAAAACTGGGCAATGTGAAAATTTCCAACAAATCTGTGGCTTGCATGAACTAATTCTTAACTAAAGTTTCTTTACGAAACAAGAATGGTGGAGTTGAGCTGGTTTTGATATTTATTTTTTTTTTTTATTGAAATATTTTCAAACACACAACCCTAATCTCTGGCTGATGGTAATCATCTTTAAATAAAGAATCAATTTAAACAGTCTATATCCCTTAGATGAGTAATTTTTTACCGGCAAGAGTTATATTATATATAGAATTGATAAATTCAATTCCAGAGGCCATTAGAAACTATTGTAAATTACAAGGTCGTCAACTACAAAATGTATTACATATACAATCACAAATGTTTCAATATATTTCAATACTGCATTCAGGAGAGAGCCTCTGGCCTTTGTTAGTTTTGTATGTTTTTTTAATTTTAGTTCATTTATATATTTTGGAGTTTAGTGTGACGTCCATTTTCACTGAACTAGTACAAATTTTATTTATGGGCCAGCTGAAGCCTTCCTCCGGGTACGGGATCTTCTACCATCCTCAATGTAATTAACAATTTAGTTTAAATCAATGCGCCAGCAGTTGTGTTTTATTATAATTTTTATCTGATACAATGTAATCAGTAATTTCTACTGTTATTGGATTCTCTATCTCAAGATTTGTTCAAGATGGTTACAAAAATAGTTGAAAATACTCATTTAGTGGCAGTAATTATGTTTATAGTTAACCGGAAAATTCATTTAAGTTTATCTTTTTAAAATCGTATCTGGCAAATACTTTTACTGTATGCAGCTTCTATCTATTTATTGCAGTTCTGAAGACAATAGCCAATAAATGCCAAAATCAATTAAAGTAGTAATTGTAGGACAAATGTTTCCATAAGGAGTCAATTGAAAATTTAACCATTTTAATTGTATTTGTAGACCTTGTTTGTTGATAGTTTTAAATGTGTTTCCGTTCTCTTTATCATCTATTTTTTTCGACAGGAACACCGAATTTGGTAATTCTTATTTTTCAGTTGCAATAACTCGTGTATGAAATCACTTGATGAGTTTTAAAATTATAATTATTTGTTGATTTTGTGTGGCTTGTCATGTGTGCTCTTAAAATTTCTCCTAAGCTATCTATTACTGTTTTCAAGTTATTAGTCGGAAATGCAACAGGCTGTGAACGTCAATAACTTAAGGAATAGACTGACAATGTTGGTGGTGTTGATTTCTTTGTTTTTCTTTCTATCAGACAATTTATAATATAATGACTTTAAATTATTGAATTTATGAAATTGGTTAAAACCATCTAAGCTCAATCATTTCACATGGTGTCTCCTGCTAAAAGTCTATGTTTTGATCTGAACAAAAGAAAGGTTCTTGGAAATCTATAAATGATCGCATCATTGTATTCATCAAAAACTCAAGTAATTTGCCTGACGGAGCTGTCTACTTTTACAGGGGGTTTGAAGTCATCGTTTACGTTCAGTGTCGTGCCGGAAAATACATCAAATATGATTCAAAACCACAACTAATAAATTGATAGGTCAGCAAGGGCCCTCTTGCATATTTTAATCTGAGGCACAGACAAAATATTGATGTGGATGTATACAAGGCGTATCAATTTTCATTAATTTTAAAATCAAAATCAATTCAGGAAGTGTTTTGAATAGATATACAGTTTTGTTTAATTCCAGCACTTTTAGTCTATATGTACAATGATGTATACTAGCTCCCACTCGAAACAGTGACCGACCAATAATATTTGAAATCAGAAAACAATTTTGAATAGTAATATTGCGAATGGAAATGAAATTTTGAATAGTAAAATTGAGAAAAGTATATTATACCTACATATCATTTAAATTCTAGCAAAAACAGAATTATCGTTTTTAATAAAATCTAAGTTTTCACAACTTGAGAAATCAATTTGGAATGCAAATAATACATAACTATCAATCTTCACTGAAAAACTTAACACAAAATAGTGTTTCTGAATATCAGCGATACTTTTAACACAAAAAAAGTTTCCCGCCTAAATTTGAAACTTGTAATAAATTTGGAATGTTATATTATATTATACCTATTTATTAGTTTTCGTTAAATTCCTGTCATTAAAAGAACTTTCAAAAAAATTGTGATTTCTATCTCTTTGTTTTAGTTTTTATCACCTGGAATCCATTTATATTTTAAGGTTAAGAAATTATTTAATCCTGTGTTTTCCAAACTTAACCATGGTAGTAAGAAAATTAAACTGCAAAAAGCGTTTTAAGAAAGCGCATGTTGGAATTGTTTTTTTTAGGGTATTCATTGTTCAAAATTTATTTTGTGAACTATGACCTATTGAGTCAATCAAGTGAATGTAAAAGTTTAAAAGAATTTCCGCTTTTATTTGATAGAAATGTTGCAAAATTATCTCATTTTGGCAGAATTCTAAACAGAATATATACTTGTTTCCTGCCTTCACCCCTCCGCCTCCAAGTTATTTTGGCACATTTGCGGAAATTTTAGGACAAGTTCTCTAAATCCCTTACAAAACAAAGAATAAACACATCGTTCAAACACTAAATTTAACTCTGACGAGATTATTTTCAACTGTTCTTCTTGTTCCTTGTTTGAATATCAGAATAAACGCATTTACATATGTATATATATATATACAACTCGTCTAAACATCAGCCCATTTCGCATTTCGCAAATTTTTTGTTCTTCCCTCGCCGGGATTCGAACTCATGCTACTGAGATATCGTGACACCAAATCGCCTGCACTGTATCAGACGCGCTAGACCACACGACCACCTAGGATAAATCTGTTGTGGAGTTGTCACTGGTTCAGACGTACTTATATATATATATATATATATATATATATATATATATATATATATATATATATATATATATAAAGTGCCTAGAAAATCAACCTAACAATGTTAGATTAGATTTGATTAGAGGAGGGGATAAGGCGTCTGCGCAATGCTAGGCGGTGTTGTCGTAGAAGTATGAAGTGAAAAGTACAGGTTCCAGCCCCGCTTGGGGAGGAAGTAAAGAATCAAATCTACTCTAACATTGTTAGGTTGATTTTCTAGGCACTTTATAAATATTCTAAAGCCTGGCATTTCTTAATCATAAGAAATCCGATGGACAAGGTATAATTTACAGTTGTCACTACACATAGGCAGACATATATATATATATATATATATATATATATATATATATATATATATATATATATAAAGAAGTATCAATTGAAAACAACGTTCAAACCAATGATTGCGTTGGATAAAAACCGCAATTTTTATACGTGTGCATGCAAAAACAAATTTCTTGTTAGAGGGGTCTAAATACAGCACAAACAACATTTTCCAAAAGACCAAAAAAGTGAAAAAGTATATTTTAACAAAACGCATTTGACTAACAGGTCGAACAACAAATGTTCTTTAACCCTGCTGACTGCCATTGGCGATTGCCAAATAAACGGATCACAAGGTGTAATAAATGGATCTTAATTAAAATTTAATACCAAACAGAAAACAATAAACTTGCGGCAAAGATGGTATACCGCAAACAAAGGTGCAAAGATTTTTGTACACCATATCCGGATTTCGACAATTAATGTCTCTTCAGTGATGTTAGGAATCGAAACAGTATTTGGAAGGCCATGTAATTTACCTCAATTTAGGATAGACTCTCGAATTTTGAGGAGTCAAATTAGGATGAACGGATCATATAAACCCGAAGGCAAATATAATACAAGCCCAAACGAAAAAATATAAACAAGTCTAAATTGAAAACAACGTTCAAACCTACGATTGCGTTGGATAAAAACCGCAATTTTTATACGTATGCATGCAAAAACAATTTTCTTGTTAGAGGGGTCTAAATACAGCACAAACAACATTTTCCAAAAGACCAAAAAAGTGAAAAAGTATATTTTAACAAAACGCATTTGACTAACAGGTCGAACAACAAATGATCTGTAACCCTGCTGACTGCCATTGGCGATTGCCAAATAAACGGATCACAAGGTGTAATAAATGGATCTTAATTAAACATTTAATACCAAACAGAAAACAATAAACTTGCGGCAAAGATGGTATAGCGCAAACAAAGGTGCAAAGATTTTTGTACACCATATCCGGATTTCGACAATTAATGTCTCTTCAGTGATGCTAGGAATCAAAACATTATTTTGAAGGCCATGTAATTTACCTCAATTTAGGATAGACTCTCGAATTTTGAGGAGTCAAATTAGGATGAACGGATCATATAAACCCGAAGGCAAATATAATACAAGCCCAAACGAAAAAATATAAACAAGTCTAAATTGAAAACAACGTTCAAACCTATGATTGCGTTGGATAAAAACCGCAATTTTTATACGTATGCATGCAAAAACAAATTTCTTGTTAGAGGGGTCTAAATACAGCACAAACAACATTTTCCAAAAGACCAAAAAAGTGAAAAAGTATATTTTAACAAAACGCATTTGACTAACAACTAATGATCTTTAACCCTGCTGACTGCCATTGGCGATTGCCAAATAAACGGATCACAAGGTGTAATAAATGGATCTTAATTAAAAATTTAATACCAAACAGAAAACAATAAACTTGCGGCAAACAAAGGTGCAAAGATTTTTGTACACCATATCCGGATTTCGACAATTAATGTCTCTTCAGTGATGTTAGGAATCAAAACATTATTTGGAAGGCCATGTAATTTACCTCAATTAAGAATAGACTCTCGAATTTTGAGGAGTCAAATTAGGATGAACGGATCATATAAACCCGAAGGCAAATATAATACAAGCCCAAACGAAAAAAATTAAACAAGTCTAAATTGAAAACAACGTTCAAACCTATGATTGCGTCGGATAAAAACCGCAATTTTTATACGTGTGCATGCAAAAACAAATTTCTTGTTAGAGGGGTCTAAATACAGCACAAACAACATTTTCCAAAAGACCAAAAAAAGTGAAAAAGTATATTTTAACAAAACGCATTTGACTAACAGGTCGAACAACAAATGTTCTTTAACCCTGCTGACTGCCATTGGCGATTCTCAAATAAACGGATCACAAGGTGTAATAAATGGATCTTAATTAAGAATTTAATACCAAACAGAAAACAATAAACTTGCGGCAAAGATGGTATACCGCAAACAAAGGTGCAAAGATTTTTGTACACCATATCCAGATTTCGACAATTAATGTCTCTTCAGTGATGTTAGGAATCGAAATAGTATTTGGAAGGCCATGTATATATATATATATATATATACAACTCGTCTAAACATCAGCCCAACAATGTTAGATCTGTAAATTTGCTTTCGCAAACTTTTTGTTCTTCCCTCGTCGGGATTCGAACTCCTGCTACTGAGATATCGTGACACCAAATCGCCTGCACTGAATCCGACGCGCTAGACCACTCTACCACCTAGGCTTCAAATAATAAAGCTTTTGATGGCTGGGTGTTACCTTTCCTCGGCAGTTTTAATCTAGCGTCGTAATACAGTATTTGATATATAAGGCATGAAGATGGAATTGTTACAGATCAGCTGAAATATCTATTGTAAAGGATCCTACAAATTAATGCAAGATACAGTCACAGAAATAATTATATCTATAAGTACGTCTGAACCAGTGACAACTCTACAACAAATTTATCCATCGGATCACCAGCAGTGATGGTGATACATGGCTGTGTACATTCTGTATATACAACTCGTCTAAACATCAGCCCATCATTGTTAGATCTGTAAATTTGCTTTCGTAAATTTTTTTTCTTCAATGGCCGGGATTCGAACTCATGCTACTGAGATATCGTGACACCAGATCGACGGCACTGTATCCGACGCGCTAGACCACTTGACCACCTAGGCTACAAATAATAAAGCTTTCGGTGGCTGGGTGTTTCCTTTCCTCGTCAGTTTTAATCTAGCGTCGTAATACAGTACATGATATATAAGGCATGATGATGGAATTGTTACAGATCAGCTGATATATCTATTGTAAAGGATCCTACAAATTAATGCAAGATACAGTCACAGAAATAATTATATCTATAAGTACGTCTGAACCAGTAAAAACTCTACAACAGATGTATCCATCGTATCACCAGCAGTGATTGTGATACATGGCTTTGTACATTCTGCATATACAACTCGTCTAAACATCAGCCCAACAATGTTAGATCTGTAAATTTGCCTTTGCAAATTTTTTGTTCTTCCCTCGCCGGGATTCGAACTGATGCAATTGAGATATCGTGACACCAAATCGCCTGTACTGTATCCGACGCACTAGACCACTCGACCACCTAGGCTTCAAATAATAAAGCTTTCGGTGGCTGGGTGTTACCTTTTCTCGTCAGTTTTAATCTAGCGTCGTAATACAGTACATGAAATATAAGGCATGAAGATGGAATTGTTACAGATCAGCTGAAATATCTATTGTAAAGGATCCTACAAATTAATGCAAGATACAGTCACAGAAATAATTATATCTATAAGTACATCTGAACCAGTGACACCTCTACAACAGATTTATCCATCGGATCACCAGCAGTGATGGTGATACATGGCTGTGTACATTCTGTATATACAACTCGTCTAAACATCAGCCCAACAATGTTAGATCTGTAAATTTGCTTTTGCAAATTTTTTCTTCTTCCCTCGCCGGGATTCGAACTCATGCTACTGAGATATCGTGACACCAAATCGCCTGCACTGTATCCGACGCGCTAGACCACTCTACCACTTAGGCTTCAAATAATAAAACTTTCGGTGGCCGGGTGTTTCCTTTCCTCGTCAGTTTTAATCTAGCGTCTTAATACAGTACTTGATATATAAGGCATGAAGTTGAATTGTTACAGATCAGCTGAAATACCTATTGTAAAGGATCCTACAAATTAATGCAAGATACAGTCACAGAAATAATTATATCTATAAGTACGTTTGAACCAGTGACAACTCTACAACAGATTTATCAATCGGATCACCAGCAGTGATGGTGATACATGGCTGTGTACATTTTGTATATACAACTCGTCTAAACATCAGCCCAACAATGTTAGATCTGTAAATTTGCTTTCGCAAATTTTGTGTTCTTCCCTCGCCGGGATTCGAACTCATGCTACTGAGATATCGTGACACCAAATCGCCGGCACTGTAACCGACGCGCTAGACCACTCTACCACCTAGGCTTCAAATAATAAAGCTTTCGGTGGCCGGGATTTAACTTTCCTCGTCAGTTTTAATCTAGCGTCGTAATACAGTACATGCTATATAAGGCATGAAGATGGAATTGTTACAGGTCAGCTAAAATATTTATTGTAAAGGATCCTATAAATTAATGCAAGATACAGTCACAGAAATAATTATATATATAAGTACGTCTGAACCAGTAACAATTCTACAACAGATGTATCCATCGGATCACCAGCAGTGATGGTGATACATGGTTTTGTACAATGTGTATAAACAACTCGTCTAAACATCAGCCCAACAATGTTAGATCTGTAAATTTGCTTTTGCAAATTTGTTCTTCTTCTCTCTCCGGGATTCGAACTCATGCAATTGAGATATCGTGACACCAAATCGCCTGTACTGTATCCGACGCACTAGACCACTCGACCACCTAGGCTTCAAATAATAAAGCTTTCGGTGGCTGGGTGTTACCTTTTCTCGTCAGTTTTAATCTAGCGTCGTAATACAGTACATGATATATAAGGCATGAAGATGGAATTGTTGCAGATCAGCTGAAATATCTATTGTAAAGGATCCTACAAATTAATGCAAGATACAGTCACAGAAATAATTATATCTATAAGTACATCTGAACCAGTGACACCTCTACAAGAGATTTATCCATCGGATCACCAGCAGTGATGGTGATACATGGCTGTGTACATTCTGTATATACAACTCGTCTAAACATCAGCCCAACAATGTTAGATCTGTAAATTTGCTTTTGCAAATTTTTTGTTCTTCCCTCACCGGGATTCGAACTCATGCTACTGAGATATCGTGACACCAAATCGCCTGCACTGTATCCGACGCGCTAGACCACTCTACCACTTAGGCTTCAAATAATAAAACTTTCGGTGGCCGGGTGTTTTCTTTCCTCGTCAGTTTTAATCTAGCGTCGTAATACAGTACATGCTATCTAAGGCATAAAGATGGAATTGTTATAGATCAGCTGAAATATTTATTGTAAAGGATCCTACAAATTAATGCAAGATACAGTCACAGAAATAATTATATCTATAAGTACGTCTGAACCAGTAACAATTCTACAACAGATGTATCCATCGGATCACCAGCAGTGATTGTGATACATGGCTTTGGACATTCTGTATATACAACTCGTCTAAACATCAGCCCAACAATGTTAGATCTGTAAATTTGCTTTTGCAAATTTTTTGTTCTTCCCTCGCCGGGATTCGAACTCATGCAATTGAGATATCGTGACACCAAATCGCCTGTACTGTATCCGACGCACTAGACCACTCGACCACATAGGCTTCAAATAATAAAGCTTTCGGTGGCCGGGTGTTACCTTTCCTCGTCAGTTTTAATCTAGCGTCGTAATACAGTACATGATATATAAGGCATGAAGATGGAATTGTTACAGATCAGCTGAAATATCTATTGTAAAGGATCCTACAACTTAATGCAAGATACAGTCACAGAAATAATTATATCTATAAGTACATCTGAACCAGTGAAAACTCTAGCGTCTAGCATCACCAGCAGTGATGGTGATACATGGCTGTGTACATTCTGTATATACAACTCGTCTAAACATCAGCCCAACATTGTTAGATCTGTAAATTTGCTTTCGTAAATTTTTTGTTCTTCAATCGCCGGGATTCGAACTCATGCTACTGAGATATCGTGACACCAGATCGACGGCACTGTATCCGACGCGCTAGACCACTTGACCACCTAGGCTTCAAATAATAAAGCTTTTGGTGGCCGGGTGTTACCTTTCCTCGTCAGTTTTAATCTAGCGTTGTAATACAGTACATGATATATAAGGCATGAAGATGGAATTGTTACAGATCAGCTGAATACCACATCTATGTTACATCTAATTGCAAAACGGAAAATAGTATTTATATTCTTACTTGTGGAACTTGCAAGCTGCAGTATGTTGGTGAAACAGAAACTAAATTCAACATCAGACTTAACAATCACCGATCTTTTTGATACAAAAGGAAGAAACTGTCCAATTACGAGACACCTCTTAAGAACAGGGCATTCTTTTGAAATATCACCTTTCAAATAATTGAGGTAAACCAAAATTGGGACTCCCAAAGGAGAAAACAAAGAGAAAGATTCTGGATGCATCAGCTACGTACTATTGAACCTGATGAACTAAATGAGAGAGTTAAAACATAGTTCTACCCAAAACCAAAGGAATAAATCCTGAACTTCATTCTATTTAACTAAAACAACTATTTGTTTTAATTTAAGAATTGCTATGTACAATAAGCGGCAAAAATATTTTTCTAGACATTTAACATTGAGCTGCAAAAATTTCGTTACAGCCTCTAACCTTTACCTGGTTGGCTGCACGCGCCTGATAAAGCTAATTTGTTAAGCGAAATATTGCGTGAATGATATAAAATATAACAACTAATTTTTTAACACTCATTAGTGTGTTAAGTTACATTCTTAGGCACTTATATACAGACTTACTTATCAATATATTTATTTCTGTGACTGTATCTTGCATTAATTTGTAGGATCCTTTACAATAGATATTTCAGCTGATCAGTAACAATTCCATCTTCATGCCTTATATATCATGTACTGTATTACGACGCTAGATTAAAACTGACGAGGAAAGGTAACACCCGGCCACCGAAAGCTTTATTATTTGAAGCCAAGGTGGTCGAGTGGTCTAGCGCGTCGGATACAGTGCAGGCGATTAGGTGTCACGATATCTCAGTAGCATGAGTTCGAATCCCGGTGAGGGAAGAACAAAAAATTTGCTAAAGCAAATTTACAGATCTAACATTGTTGGGCTGATGTTTAGACGACTTGTATATACAGAATGTACACAGCCATGTATCACCATCACTGCTGGTGATCCGATGGATAAATCTGTTGTAGAGTTGTCACTGGTTCAGACGTACTTATAGATATAATTATTTCTATGACTGTATCTTGCATTAATTTGTAGGATCCTTTAAAATAGATATTTCAGCTGATCTGTAACAATTCCATCTTCATGCCTTATATATCATGTACTGTATTACGACGCTAGATTAAAACTGACGAGGAAAGGTAACACCCGGCCACCGAAAGCTTTATTATTTGAAGCCTAGGTGGTCGAGTGGTCTAGCGCGTCGGATACAGTGCAGGCGATTTGGTGTCACGATATCTCAGTAGCATGAGTTCGAATCCCGGCGAAGGAAGAACAAAAAATTTGCGAAAGCAAATTTACAGATCTAACATTGTTGGGCTGATGTTTAGACGAGTTGTATATATATATATATGTGTGACTTTATTCTGTCTTGACCTGTAGTAATGGATTCTTTTTTTCATTTTGTGTCAGCTTTCTGCAAAGAATGCAATTCACAAATTCAAGTATCCTTGAAACATTTCCAAGTATGGTATGTTAAGAAATATTAAGCATTTTGTTCTCAATTGTTTATCTTAATGTCATTCATAAGATATATATGTGCAGTGTATATAAAACTGAAAACTTTGAATCCCTGTAAAATATAATGTACAAATGTACTGAATGAAATTAACAATTACACACTGTGCTGAAGAAAAATCAAAATAATGTTTGGTTTCTTTTGTCTTGCCCTTCGATAGAATATTGCACTATCCAACATATTTTATCCCATTTAGAATGTACTTTGTATCAAGACAAAAAATGTTTTTAATCACCTGAAACTTCATAGTTGTGATCTAACACAATTTGTTTTTAGAAATCTGACATTCTTCTCTAGAAATATGAACTTTGAAGATAAGATCCCATTGGTATCACCCTTTTCGAATAACCTGCATTCTAGTATTAAAAAATTAAATTACCTTCCTAAATATCTTTTTTCTCACCAAAATTGTACATGTATGATATGTAAAAAAAATGCTATGAGTCCCAGAAGGTAATTATTTATAGCCCATTGTTGTACTTGTGAGTGAACCATGCATTTTCATTTTTTTTTTCTCTCCAAAGTAGTAATAATCTATTGCCTTTAAATTATTATTGTGCATTTTAGTTTGAGTGTATAACTTACCTGATCCTATGGACAGGAAGCTTCATCTTCTGCAAATCATGGCTACATCGTATATTCCTTAATTATTTGAGAAGACACATTAAATTGTCCCATTCATGTTTAATCCATTAGTTCCTGTGTGCAATACACAGTGAAATGTGGAACTTAACAGAGCATACCAACATGTAAACACATCAGAAGGCCTAATTTTTTCTCTTTTTTTACATTCAAATGGATTCTTTATTGCACATATTGCTGTTTCCACAATTAATTTTGGTATACAGCATTCCATCAATCATCTTTGTTAAATTTACCACTACATATGAAGGAAGAATATTCAGTAAAATTAACTATAAATATCTGAATATTGAAAACACTGTTATAAACAGTCTTTGCTACTACAAAATTAGTATATTATTTATATGTGTTACAATATCTGTAACTACACAAGTTTGTCATTTTTTTACGAAAATTATTTTTTTCTCATCGCATGTTAGTGGGAAGGTTTATGACAGGAAACAAACTTATTGCAGTTTTCAATAAAATATTGGAATTTGAGGAACATCTAATACGTTTTTTCAAATGTATATTTGTAATTCTTTTTAAAAGAAGGATAAGCCACATAATTGTGCCATCTGTCTTGAATCTAAATTCTATCGATAACGTTGTTTTTATCCAGTATATTGCCTTGGTGTTTTCCATACAGAAGAGTTACGGAAGGGGAAGTAATTTGATGGTAACATTACTTAATTGTTTAAGTTTTTCATCAACTCTTATCATTTCTCTTATTCAGTCGGCTGTTGAAAAAACAATCTTTGAGATTTAACAATTATCTACAATGGGTGTAATCGATAAATGATTTTATTCAATTTCAAATGTCATAATTCATATACAAATAGACATGATAAAAGTAAAATCACTATTTTTAGATTTGGCATGATTCTTAGATAGACTACAACTTAATGAGCAGGATATATAAATATTTCTTTGCTTATTATGTGCATTGTTTTCAAATGCTGTTGCGTACCCCGATATGTACGACAATTTTTTACTTGGTATATAACAAAGAGATGTAATGCGTAAGTTATTGTTTTTTTAACGTATTTAACAAAAACAGATTTGATTTTTTTCTATTCAAGACGCAACAGAACATATTTTTTTAAGGCATACTGCATATCTTTTGTAGGTTTGTTTCTGTCCTTCTCTTAAGAATATTTGATTAATGATTTATCAAAATGAATCAGTAAGATTTGATAATACTTTCTGAGCCTTGTTGAGAAGATTCATCTACAGGTGGAATAGATGTTTGATGCCCAATTATAGGGATGATCGTCTTGTTGAATATGATGAAATCTGAAAGGATAAACAATAAATATAACTTTTAATGGGAATGATGAAATATTTTTTGACAAAGGTAACTATATAAGTGGAATAAGTAATGTTTTATATCCAGTGGAAATTATTGCATCTGTTAATATATTGATGTGATTCGAATATAGAGTCGACAGCTATTATTGTGTCAAAAAATTTAGTATTTTACATTTAAATTAAACATATATTTGTTATCCTTTTTTGTTTTAAATATATCAATATAAAACAAAGATTTACCAGTGTATGTATAATAAGCTTTACATTTTTATTTCCATAGTATTAACTTTCTATCAAATATTTCTAACGCTACATGTTTTATAAATACACCTTTTTAAATGAATAATTTACTTTTTTAGCGACTGCTTTCTTTGTAATATTTAATTTCTCGTAAAACAAAAAAAAAAAGGAAATTCAGTTGTAAAGCATGTTTTTCAACGAAACTCTTAATAACAAAAAACAAAGGGTTCACCAAATTTGCATTGGCACATTTCTGCATTCTATATCCATTCCAACGTATTTATTTCTGTTTATAAAATGATCGTAGATTAACATGTTACAGCAATACCAACCTTCTGCAATCAGAATAACAAATATGGTTGCCTTATAATTAGCTAAATCTGTGTTTAATCTTGAAATACACCCAAAGGTATGGTTTCGCATATTTGTATTGACTGTAAAGTTCCATGTGAAAGATTTACAGTCTTTCGAGCATGCGCATATTTCTGGTTTACACACACCGTCTGTATGGTAGCACATATCACCATCAAATCGTATGTCTTCAAAGGTTACGGCGTCTACTAGAAACTCAACTGTGCATCCAAGAAATGTATTAGTTGTTGCGCAAACAAACTGAAATATTGTTGTATTTTTGTCGACTTCTAAGTGGAAACCTCTCAAATCAATATCAGGAACTGAAACAGAAAATAACAAAATTTCTTCTGTATATACAACGTAAAAAGTTGCCGATTTCCAAAGATGTTGTATATCTTCTAATCTATTAAACTATGTATAGTCGAAAAATTAAGTTAAACATTCACCCGTTGTAAGTCTTTTAATTACCTATAAGAGATATATATTCAAACTACTGTTATACAATCTGCAAAATATAAAGGCGTTCTTAACATGTAGTTGTTTTAAACTGATGATCGTTTTAGAAAAATGTTAATCTTTTAGATAGTGGTTTACCACTACTGCTTTAGACGTAATATCTCACAATTAAAACATCTAAACATATTTTTTTTTGTGTATGATGGTTGTTAAAAAGTGCATACTTTGGGTGTTGTATCTCAAACCCTCTTTCATACATAGTATACGGTGTATTGGAATAGATGCATATTTTCGGGAAATTTATCAAAATTTTCACTTTTCGTTCGTTTATGTTTATATCCCGTTAGTTATTAAATACGTGTTATCCTTTTCGAACCTTTAAGTAATTGACCGTACATTCGACTTCCGTTTTGTCAAACATATACACGAAAAGAAAAACAATAAAAAGAACATTTGCAGAATGAAAAAGGCTTGAAACAAAAAGAAAAAGAAAAAAGGCAGCAATCAAAAAGAGTAAGTGACCACTAGAACAATAAAGCCCCAAAAACGAACAAAAAAACAGCAGTCCACATATTTTAAAAACTAACGTGACTGTGCAGTCTTTCCGTGACGCCATATAGTACTTATAGATAAAGGAAAGATGTTTGCGCACGAAATACATAATTATTAAACCCTACAATATTTTTTGACATTACCACATCATTGTAACTAACCCATAATGGTTCTTTGTCACTGTTAGTTTGTTAACTTTTCACAGGAGTCGAGTTTTGTTGTATTGATAAGCAGGTTTTAATGCTGGCCATGAAGTATTTTGAGAAAAAAAGAAACAAAAACATAAAGTTTCCATAATCATTAACTGTACAGATAGTGAAGTTATCTTTCCAGCGTACAATTTTATACGTAATATAAAAATTAGAAGAAGAAAAACAACGTAAAAAGACGATTAAGTAATGAAAAGCTGTAATTTACATTTGACTAGCAGAATAAAAAACAAAATGGAACGCCATTGCAGATCCTCTTTTTAAAAAAGAAACATAGACTTTTAGGGATCCCCCTTAAAATCATTAACCCAAAACTTTTAGTTCACAAAAACATTCGAAAGGTAGTTTCTTTGATTCTTTATCATTAACTTTCCCAGAATGTAGACATATGATTGGATTGATACCCTTCAGGTTAAGTTGACTTTAGAAGATGTTGATGATCATATTTTATTTTTTTATTTCTTGCAATTTTTCATATATATTTCAAGAACATTTTGTAGCGAATATACCTAATGACGGATAAATCAAAATAATGTTTGCAACCGGAATTTATATATCACGTTTTATATTTTTTCCCGTAAAAGTTAAAGTTCTTCAAGTCAACTTCAGGAAACAGTGTTTTGTCCTTATAAATTAGTTTTCAAAATTTGCAGGTTATCTTGTTTAGTCTACTATGCTATGTGTCGACAGGATGCTTATCAAACGTGTGTGTGTAATAGGTCAGACATTAACATCAATGCTTAATTCGATAACTGGGAACTGAAACACCTTATGGTTGCAATGCTTTAAATGATTGTAAATGTATTCTATCAAGTCTTTTCTGAAGCTCGGTGAATTTGATGAATATTTTCAAAACTGCTACTTGTTGTAGTTGCAACCATGTTTATCGTCATTATACATCACTAACTCTTTATTTTGTTTCCATTAATGACCTGCTGTCATTTTTTAAGAAGCCGTCGTATGTTCGTCATATCCACATGAAGCTACCTTGTTCGAAACTCTTTTGCCTGTCGGACAATATCAGACAGTGTTAAGACTGTGAAGAATGTGTTGAGATATAGTTAGACAGTGTTTAGATTGTTAAGACACAAATTTAGGAAATAATGGATAATTTAAGAAATTAATATAGTGATAAGAAAACATGGGACAATTAATACTTTTCAGAATGTTAAGCATCTTCGCTAGCCAAGGGTTACGATCCACTTCCTTCCTCTCCACCCTTAGCGGATTGAGATAGAATTTCGGAGACACAAGGTAATGATTTTCATTGGTTGCATCCAATCAAAAAGCGCCTATAACATGATCACGTGTAAATGTAGAAAGTGTATGTAAACAATTGGCACGTGCTTATTGTGCAACAAGTCTTTACATCCCTAAACATACGACTATATTTAGTGACAATTTGAATGTATTTATTCAATTAATAAAAGTTCCTGTGTATGTTTCTTGCACAAATGCATGAATGTCAACGTATATTTTCGTTTCCTGCTTTGCCAAGTGTGTAGAATCTAGACGCTACCGTGTTTTTACCTCCAAATTGAAGAGTTCAAGTGCTACCACTGGTCAAGAATAATATATTCGGAATGGGCGTGACTTTAATCTACTGATAGATGGCGCAAAATTGTTATCACAAATGTTGGCTTAATCTGCCAAGGGTGGAAAGGAGGGAAGTGGATCGTAACCCTTGGCTAGCGAAGATGAATGTTAAGATAAAATTCATACAAATTCAGACTAAAATTTGTCATTTCAGAATCTGGACACTTTGTAGTGACTTTGCTTTCAATCCCATTTGTTAAACTTACTGAATGAGGTTGCGGTGCTGCATCGTTTCTCATCTGACTACTTCATTAATTCCAACACAACACATATTTTAAATAACATTCAAAAACTAGCTCAAATCTCGTGTTAGTTAGTAAATTGGCTTTCAATTATGAAAGTTTGTTTCTATCATAAAAGTATTTGTATATAGTTTATTTAAACTGGAGATTTTTTGCAAATTTATTGTTTAGTCTTTTATTCTAAGCGTAAGATTCTTGAAAAGTTAAATTGTTTAATGAATATATAAAGTTCGTTATTGTTTTGTTCAATACTATATAATAAATACCACTTGATTGGACCGTATACAGGGCAATTGTTACAGCCAAATACTGGTAGCCTTGAAACATCAGTCTTTTAATCTGAAAGTTGAAAAAGGTAAATATGCACAATTCGCTTGAAACAGTTATATTTTTAAGGAGAAATTCCATTTTTTTCACATACAGTAATAAAGACTCTTTCTTATTAAAAACATGTCCTTAAATTTTCTTTCGAAAACAGAATGGAATCAGCAGGACAAGTTTATCACTCATGCAAAACAACATATATCCCACTATCAAATTAACTCATAAGATATGTAAATCTAAATGTTTCTATCTTGATAATTCTAACTGTATCACAGACCGGTACTATAACATGTCTAAGCCAGATTGCTACCACAATTACATGTTTCCCAAAATATGACATCCTGCTCACGTTATCAAGAAGCTTATCGTACAGCTATTCACTCAGAAACAAGCGATTGTGTTTCAATGCAGAAACATTCTGTGTCAAATTGAAAACTACTAGACAAGAAGCAGCTATAAACACTATACTTTTCAAATAGAATTTAAAAAATCAGATAGTACTCTATAATGTTCTAACTTAAAGGATTTATAGATATAAGAAGATGTAGTATGATAGCCAATGAGACAACTCTCGATCCAAGTCACAATTAGTAAAAAGAAAACCATTATAGGTCACAGTACGGCCTTCAACACGGAGCCTTGGCTAACACCAAACAACAAACTATAAAGGGCCCCAAAAATGACTAATGTAAAAATTCAAACAGGAAACCAACGTTCTAATCTATATGAAAAACGATGAACGAGAAACAATTATGAACCACATCAACAAACGACAACCACTGAACAACAGGTTCCTGACTTGGAACAGGTGCAAACAAATGCAGTGGGTTTAAACGTTTTAACAGGTCCCAACCTTCACCTTAACCTGAAATAGTGGTGTTAAATTACAAATAGAAAGACACTCCATAAAATATCAACTAAAATGGCAAACCTCAATCGAGAACATTTATTAACAAACCGTTAACCGTATAACCCTGGAATCTTTTTATTTGAGGTCCCTATGTCCTAACTTAGAAAATGAGGTCAAGGTCAAAAGTCAAGGTCAAGTTTTCAATTTTGACTTTTCCTTGTTTTTGTATTTTCTCAAACACTTTAAAAGATATATATGAAACAACAAGTGCAAAATGTTTGCTTTATTGTAATGAAGATATGTTACATTTGGTCTGAAACAGTTTAATGGCATCTTATAGGAGTATGTGCCCCTGAAATGTGCAATTATAAGGTTAATTGATTATTACTTCAACTTGGTTCATTATAAAGCCATTTGACCTTTTACAAAAGGTTGGATGACATATGACCTTGAACAATGACAAACGAAAGTGACCTTGAGAAAACCGTAAGTAGTCATTTTTTGCACTTTCTGAAATGGAAAAGTACTCGGAATCTATATATTTTGTAATTTTAATACATTAACTTATCACTGAAGACTAGAAATGACTTTCGATAAATCGGAAGTGGCCAATTATCTCCTGGTTTACAAGCAAAAGTTTATAGAAACTATATATTTTTGGAATCAGTGTGACAGAAACTATTATATGAGACCGGAAGTGACATTTACTTCACCAGAAGCAGCTAGTAATTATCTCCCTCATTTCACTCAGAAGTATATAGAAACCACTTATGTATCGCATCAGTATGAAGAAACTGATGATAAGATGCCAATTTTAACTTTGAGTAAACACGAACTAGCTTCTTTTCAATAAATTTAAAAATTGCTGAGGAAAGACCTTCAATTGTTCTCTGAACAATTGGTATTTAATTTTTTTTTCTTCTTCCGCCAAACCCTTTTCTTGCGGTATAAAGTTGTTTCGAAAGATGTCGCTTAGATATTTTGGATATTATTTCGAACAGTTATTGCGCTTTTAAAACCCATCTTGTCAAGGCGAAGACTTGTTATTGTAAGAGTTATTTCCTCCGTAACCACAAAAGATAACGGCAAAATTCTTTTTCATATTTGTTTGTTATATCTTAAGGAATTTTTGACTGATTTGGATCGAAGCGATCCGGTGAAATTTTATAGGAGTTATCTACCCTTATCAAATAAATTTGTCGTAAAGTTTTTGTAACTCATAAACCGTAAGCCGTATAAACCTATAGTCTTTTTATTTGAGGTCCTTGGATGCTAACTTAGAAAATGAGGTCAAGGTCAAAGGTCAAGGTCATGTTCTGAATATTGTCTTTTGCTTGTTTTTGCATTTTCTCCGATATTTTTAACGATATATATAAAAGAACTAGTGCAAAATGTTTGTTTTTTTGGGATGAAGATGTGATACATTTGGTCTGAGACAATCCAGTGACATCTTATTGGAGTTATTGCCCCTGAAATGTTTTATTTTAAGGTAAATTGATTATTTTTTCAGATTGGTACATGATAAAGCCATAAGATCTTTTGCAAAATGTTGGGTGACATATGACCTTGAAAAAATATCAACCGTAAGTGACCTTGAATGAACCGGAAGTAGTAATTTTTGCACTTATTTCATGTTAAAGTACATAGAACCCATATATTTTTGGAATGGTCATACATTAACCTATCATTTGAGACCGGAAGTGACATTTTATAAAGCGGAAGTAGCATATTACCTCCCTTATTACAAGCATAAGTATATACAAACTATATATTTATGGAATCAGTGAGAATAAAGCTATCATATGGTCCGAGGACACAGTTATCGTCCTCAGATTTTCGTTGTCTACAAATATAGTCCCTAGACTAAGTGTGGACAGTATATAACTTTTTATATACACTTTCCAAATTTATTTCTTTATATTTTATGCATGAAATATTAAGTAAGGGGATGAAATTACATGTTAAAAAAATTTGGGTGCTGAATCTTTATGTTAAGTAGTGATTTTTAGGCAAGATATACATATAGCCAGGCCCATAATTGATTTAATTACCATTATTAATCCGTTTATTTTACAATCGCCATGGCAGTCAGCAGAGTTTACGAACATCCGTTGTTCGATCTGCTAGTCAAATGCGTTTTGTTAAAATATACTTTTCACTTTTTTGGTCTTTTGCAAAATGTTGTTTGTGTTGTATTTAGACCCCTCTACCAGGTATTTGTTTTACATGCACACGTATAAAAGTTGCGGTTTTTATCCAACGCAATCATAGGTTTGAACGTTGCTTTCAATTTAGACTTATATATATATATATATATATATAGAAGTCTATAAAAAGGACCACCAGCAAATTTACTATGTACCGGATCGTCTAGAAAAGAGGGGCAAAAGATACCAGACGGACAGTCAAACTCATAGATCGAACACAAACTGACAACGCAATGGCCAAAAATAAAAAGACAAAAAGACAAATAATAGCACAGATGACACAACATAGAAAACTAAAGACTAAGCAACACGAATCCCACCAAAAACTGGTGATCTCAGGTGATCCGGAAGGGTAAGCAGATCCTGCTCCACATGTGGCACCCGTCGTGTTGCTTATGTTATTACAAATCCGGTAAATAGTCTAATTCGGTAGGTCACATTCGTGAAAGGGAAGGGTATTGTAGTTACGACATAAGGAACATATCCGATATCATCTGTGAAACGGTTATTCCATAACGGTCAACCAACTCGTGATGGCATCCGTAAAATTTACGAAGGGATGATTTCAACTTCACCATTTGGAACTCTTGGTTTAATAGCTTTCTTGTGAGCAGCAATCTTATATCAAGGAAATCATGATAGGAAATACAAGCCCTGGAATATCGTATCAATTGGGAGATATATACTCCGTATGCAGGCGCTGTTGGAATGTTGCTACATAGAAATGGAAAGTTCACAATTGGGAAGCTGAAATCATCTCTTTTGTCGTAAAGTTTTGTTTTCAACCGACCCTCATTGTCAATTTCTAGATGTAAGTCAAGATATGAAGCAGACTTAACTGTATCTGTAGTATTCTTTATCTCTAGTTTGATGGGATAGATTCATTCAACATAGTCACCAAATTTTGTATTATGTAGTAAGAGAACGTCATCTATATAGCGGAACGTAAAATTAAAGGATATTGCTAACTTCTTATCTTTCTTCCTAAGAAGTTCCTGTACGAAGTCAGCTTCATAATAATAAAGAAAAAAATCGGCAAGAAGAGGGGCAAAATTTGTTCCCATTGGAATTCCGACGGTCTGTTGAAAAACACGTCCTCCAAACGTAACAAATATGTCAATCAAAAAATCAAGCATCTTGATAATGTCAGTTTCAGAGAATTTTTTGTTGGAATCAGAGTGATTCTTTAAAAAGTAGGATTTATCCCTCCCCAGGACAAGATACTTGTAGCTACTTTCGCCATTCTTTTTAGTGAAACAAAGTAATACCAACTCTTTCAATTTGTCTTTTAGTTTGGAATGGGGAATATTTGTGTAAAGTGTAGAAAAGTCAAATGTTTTAATACTTTTGCAAGATGAGAGAGTCTTAGATTGTATGTACTCTAAAAGATCTTTGGATTTTTTTAGTATCCACATCTGATGCACGCCACCTTTAGAATAGGCAGTTTCACAATAACTTTGGGGCCGGGCTTTGATTGCTGATAAAATAGATGTTAATAATTTAGAAAGAGGTTTCGTGGAGCACTTGGAAGACCCAGCAATATACCGTTGTTTGTAAGGACACTTATGTAGTTTAGGTATCCAATACAGTGATGGATGATCCAGTTCTTCATCTTTGGTTGAAATTCCAAAGGAACATAAAACAAACCTATGATTATCCAGGATTTCCTCTTTGGTAAGTGTCGTATATGTTGAGTTTCCAAGTGAATTGTCAATACCTAATTAATTTATCAAGCAGTTTATGTAATGATATTTACACACAAAAACGTTGTTGTTTGGGGCTTTATCTGCGGGGACAACAACATATTTGTCATAGAGGTAGAACAAGTGTTTTGCAACATTTGGGTCTTTAAAATTTGACGTAGCGTGGGTATTGATAGGCCCATTTAGTTTTTTAATTCGGATTTGTATCAACGACCTCACAGCCTTAATCAATTCGGAAAGAGTATCTACGTCTTCTTTCTCACGTTTAGCCCATTGCCTGGCAAAATCCTCGACTGAATCCATCAGTATTTTGAAGTTGTATTTCCAATTGATGGATTTAGGCTCACGATATTGCGGACCTTTGGATAACAAATTTCGCAGGGAAGTGTTATTGACAATGTTGAGGTCTCCGGTAAAAACGTGGCCAGCCGGATTATATGTGAATGGGGAACTAGCACAGGTGCAATCAGGAGGTTTAGCCTGTGTATATTTACATCCCAAAATGAGCGAAGGGATGTAAATATACACAGTCACGTATATTTGATTTTTTGAGTTTTGTTTTATATCATGATGTTCAGGAATTTTGATTAAATCAGTAGACCAAAACTTACCTGTATTACTGAGCTATTTTTATACATACAATCAGTATTGTTAGAATTATTGACACTGAAGAAGGCTATTTGTTAAGCCGAAATATTTGTCAACACGATTGAATACAACATCCTCGTATAATACCATCTTATATAAGTATCGTTGTGCAAATCTCTAGACTTATACATATATAAGTACTCTAAATATCAGCACAACATTGATAAATCTGCAATTTTGCGGAATTTTTGTTTCGAACTCATGCTTTTGGGATATCGACACAACATCGCCTGCACTTTGTCCAGCGCTCTAGACCACTTGGCCACCTGGGCTGAACTGAAAACACAGCTTTTGGTGGCCTAGTGTTACCTTTCCTCGTCTGTAGAATCTACAGTTGTAACACAGTACATGATATATTGGAATAAAGATGGAATTGATTGCAGATTAGCTAAATTATCTGACGTAAAGGATCGTAGGATGCAGACACAGAAATAATTATCTAAACGTTTAAACAAGTGACAACTCTACGACAGATCCATCCATTGGATCACCAGTGAAGGTGTTACACGGCTGATAACACATATCATATTCATAATTACTTTAAATATTAGCACAACAATGTTAAATCTGCAAATTTGCTGAAGCAAATTTTTGTTCTTGTCTCGCCAGGATTCGAACTCATGCTATTGAGATATCGAGACAACACCGCCTGCACTGTGTCCAGTGCACTAGACCACTCGGCCACCTAATCTGAACTAACAATTAAGCTTTGGTGGCCTAGTGTTACCTTTCTTAGTCAATAAAAACTAGAGTTATAACACAGTACATGATGTATTAGACATGAAGATGGAATTAATTGCAGATTAGCTAAATTATGTGACGTAAAGGATCGTAAGATGCAGTCACATAAATAATTGTTTGATAAGTACGTCTAAACAAGTGACAATTCTACGAAAGATTCATCGATTGGATGACCAGTGAAGTTGATACACGGCTGAAAACACATAGTATATGCATAATAACTCTAAATATCAGCACAACAATGTAAAATCTGCAAATACGCGGAAGCAAATTTTTGTTCTTCCCTCGCCGGGATTATTAGTATATATACGATGTGATTGCCAATGAGACCAACGACCGAATGCTGTCAATGTGTGGCTTTTCAACAATGATCAAAACCCAAACATGAGAGTAATCTTTAAAAGGCCCCTCATCTGAACACTATTCAAAGAATTGATTGATAGATTGGTGTGGTGTCTAACACCGCTTTATGCACTATTGTGCTATATTATGAAGGTCATGTTGTATTGGTACAGGACGCCACAGTTTCCTTGGAAAATGATCATTCATTGAAAAAGAAAAACACCGAGGAGAAAGAAAAGGGGGTGGGGGGCTTCAAAACTCCAAGCCCTGTGTATTTTGTTATCTGATACATTATCTGAGTAAAGAAAACAGTTTGTTTCTCTAAATGTATCAACTCATTATGGAAAAGATACAATAAAAAAAACATATGGGTTTTGCTCATTGTTAAAGGCCCTACGGTGACCTATAGTTTTTAATTTCTGTGTCATTTGGTCTCTTGTGAAGAGTTGTTTCATTGGCAAGCATACCACATCTTTTTTTCTATATTTATATAAAGACCAGCAACAATTTCCTATTGTTTGAAATTTGATTTTTTTTTTATAGAATTACTTCCCTGTGGAAGTCGCTTGTGCGTTTGTAGACAATATCTGACGCGAAAATTTGTTAAACAGTTTGACTTCAATCGAAAAGTGCTAGCGTGTAGAAAAGGTGAAAATTCAAGTCCTAGGAACGTATAAAAAGTTGAATAACAATTTTTTACGAAAACTTCTACTCGTTTTATGGTGTTTATACCGATAAGTATCAGACATTATAATATCTGAAAGTCATGGTATTCTGAACGCAGTTCACTCGAAAATGTCAGTTTATTTACTTAATCTTTCAATTAAAAGAGGCGAGTAGAAGTTTTATACTTATTTGGTACCTAAGCTATTTATATACAACAATACTTAGAAAAACAACACTGTCTTCACCCTAGCACTTTCACGTTTTCTGTTTTCATAATAATAATTATTAGATTACGAATGTCACGTGCTAACCACATGATAATTTGTGAATGTTACTCTTGAAAACGAAAGTCCATGTGGTCGATATACTTGCAAAACACAAAATTGTAGCAAATTAAACTAGCAATGTGTCAAAAAAGTCTTTTTTATTAAAAGCAAAAATTTGAGTACAATTTTCTCAATATTTTGAGAATACAGCATGAACCTTCCCGCGTACACTCTACAATAAGCATAAGAAATATCGAAGCGGCATATTTCGAAACATAAATTTGACGCAAGAACAAAAATTGACAGAAGAAAAAAATCGATTAAGAAACCAATTATTCAGAGAACCCACATCACATTTCTTAATAATTGATAACCTACTTCCGGTTTACTCAAAGTTATTACTGGCGCTCAATCATAGGTCTCTTCATACATATTCAAAAAAAAATATATGGTTTCTAAATAATTTTGACATTAATAACGGAGATAATATGCTACTTCCGTTTGAAAAAAGGTTATTTTTTAAGTAGCAGAATGAAGTAATTTTCGATCTCCCTTTAGTTTTATCATTTCAGGGGCAATAACTCCTTTAGATCGTTTCGAACTGAATGTACAATATCTTTGTCTCAACAACCGAACAAATCCGGAGAACAATTGAAGGACTTTACATGTCAAGTTTCTAAATGAAAAACAACATGAATAAGGTGGTTCTTATTTTATTCAAAGTTACTATTGGCGTCCAATCATAGGTTTCTTCATACTGATTCAATAAATATATGGTTTCTTTATACTTTTGTCTGACATAAGGAAGACAATTTGCTACATCAGGTTAAGAAAATATCACTTCCGGTCTAATATGATAGCTTTTTTTACACTGATTCTAAAACTATATGGTTTCTATGTAATGTTGCCTATAATTAGGAAGTAAGTAATCTACTTACGGTTTATTGAAGGTCACTTTCGGTCATAAATAATAGGTTTACGTATGCCTATTTAGAAATATATGATTTCTCTGTACTTTCCATGATATAATACCCAAATGACTACTTTCGGTGTACTCAAGGTCACTTCTGGTTGACATTTTCCAAGGTCATATACCATCCAACATTTTGCAATAGACTCTATGGCTTTATTATGTACTAAGTTGAAGAAATTGTCAATTAACCTTATATTAAATCATTTCAGGGGCAATTACTCATATAAGATGTCATTATATTGTTTTAGACCGAATATATCATGTCTTCGTCACTATACAGCAAACATTTGGCATATATCTTTTAGTGTCAGAAGGGATAATAAAACAAGGAAAAGTCAAAATTAAGAACATGACTTTAACTTTTGACCTTTAGCTCAAATTCATTTTTGTGATCCAAGGACATCAAATCCAAATATGAAAATGAAAATGAAAAGACCTACAATGTTAAATTAATAATAATAATATTTAGAATAAAATCAAAAGGACTTTCCACAGAAAAGTGGAAAAACAAAATCAAAAACTGGAAAGACCTAATAATCAGAACAAAATCATAAGGTATTGAAACAGAAAAGTGGAGAGATCTTATTATGAAATTACTGTAGTTTAAAGTCTAAATCTAGAATTAAAAAGGTTTGATTTTTTTAGGTATCAATAACATCCCCATCCGAACCGCAATAAATATTGACAAAACAGGATAAATCTGGTTAAAAGGAGTGAAAGTTTAGGTATCAATAACAGCACCCATCCCACGCCCAATAAATATTGGCAAAACAAAGAAAATTAGGAAAAGGGATTTTATAGACGCTTCAAACAATTCCTGAATTTTTTAATATTTTCAATTGTGTGATGACAATTTTATTAATGCACGAAAAAGAAAATAATCAACTTTACTCTTATGCCTTCTGTTATTTTCTATAATGTAAACCCTATTCTAGATTGAAAGATTTTGCCTACGTCTCAGGCAAAGGTTGTAGTTATAACAAATAAATGTAGCCATGATTGAAAGTGAATAAAGGATGTTTTAAAATTTTGGAAACAAAAATGGAATACGATTCCTATTAATTTTGTAATCACCGTACTGAAAATAGAAAGAAATAAGAACTGTGTTTCTGGAAAAATAACCAGAATCCTTCATGGGAAGAAACATTTATTCGGTAGCCTTGTCAGTAATTGTCTCGTCATTTTGTTAATATGTTTTATCTAATCTGAACAATTTGAAGTACAGTTTCAACAGGGACAAAATGCCAAAAAAAGAGTTAAAATATTCAAGATTTATGTTTTAAACGTGCCTCTTAAAACTATGTTTTCAGAACTAATCAATGTATACGTGTTTTTATAAGTCATAAACAATTGCAAGTTTGAAGGGGCATTTACTGTCAAATTTGTGTTCCCCGATTTGACTCAAATTCTTATATTTGATTTATATTATACTAAAACGTATACCCAAAATTACAATAAGTCTGAAATAAATAATAAACAATACATGGACTCAATAATGTACATCAGCATTCCATGTATATTTTAGTCTAGACGATATCTGATTAACCATCAAGATGACCTCCGAAGACTGTCGACGATCACATAACCCGATATAAAAATAAACATAAATATAAATAGATAGCGGACTCGTGCAATTGGACTTTTCTAGGTATATGAGAAAAATGTATGTATAAGAAGGATTTTTTTTTGTGGATCGAATCAGTCAACGAAATTGTTCAGCTTTGTTCAAATTTTAATGCTGACATTCTTTTCCTTTTAAATGGCTCAACACGACTAACCAATCTCGATCTAATGGATTAGATTGAAGGTCACATGCATACGGATTCAATGAGGTCGAATTATTCACTTGCAATAATTCATAAGCGAAGTTTCTTAGCTTATTTTGATAAAATTGAGCTATTATTTCACTATTTCACTTTCATTTATGATTCAACAAAATAAAGTCATATTTTTTTTTATATCTCGTATCTAATGTTTCTTTAATCTCGGAAATGGAATGTCGAAAAGTCTTTTTGATATATACATATAGAGTTTTCAGGCCACTAGTGTGTGTGTTACTGGTGCACATAATTAAAGACATTAACAGTATTTTATAGAACGCAAGACATTTTTTAAATATCATTGCATGATTGTTAAATTAATTACATACTGACCTCCTGAATACTTGCTTTACACTAGTGATTTGACAAGCATGTCTTATATAATTAGCTTTACATTTCTTTTTTAAACAAATCTATAGCATGTTGCTAATTCTCAATATTTGCTATATTTACCATCTTTTTATTATTACACATGTCTTATATTTTCTTGCTATTAACAAGTACTTTTAACTTACAAACAGTTGCATCATGCCGAACATCCTTTAATATCGGTAGTTTGTTTATTTGTCTCTATGTTATTGAGGTTTGGGGTGTTATATGTCGATTTTATATATATGCATATTTCGATTCGTGTTTTGTTTATCATTAATCTTGTCATTGCTTTTATCGTTTACATTGTTTTGCACATCGGTGAATGCGTTATGGTGACATTTTTTTGGTAACATCTACGTTATTTGGTAATGATGGATATTTGTTCATTGGCAATCTTCGTCCCATCCTCTTTTTTATATAGTTGTTAATTTCTGTGTAATTTGGCCTCTTGTGAAGAGTTGTCTCATCGCCAATCACACCACATCTTCTTTATTATATTCGCGATTTAACAAAATGTACGACAATCAGAAAGTACGATTGTTTTATGAAACGGAATTTTTACTCTTCGTGTGAGACTCCTTTGGTTAACATTAAAATGTAAGCTTACGATTGTTTTATGAAACGGAAATCAGATACGCACAAATCAAAATAGGGTACCGAACCATAAGACCAACGACAAATCAGACCGCAGATACTGAATAAAACCGATGTACCAATCAATGAAACGAATATTAAAAAGAAAATAAGGTATGATTGCTAACTCTTCACAAGAGACCAAATGACACAGAAATTAACAGGTATAGGTCAGCGTACGGCCTTCAACAATGAGCAAAGCCCATACCGCATAGTCAGCTATAAATGGCTCCGAAATGACAAATGTAAAACAATTCAAACGTTAAAACTAACGGCCTAAATTATGTACAAAATAATGAACGAAAAAACAAATATGTAACACAGCAACAAACGACAACCACTGAATTACAGGCTCCTGACTTGGGACAGGCACATACATACAGAATGTGGCGGGGTTAAACATGTTTCCGGGCGCCCAACCTTCAACCTAACCTGGGACAGTGGTGTAACAGTACAACATAAGAACGAACTATAAAGATCAGTGAAAAAAGGCTTAACTCATCAGATGGATACAAATAGAAATACATCTAACAAAAACACACAGTGGACGTGGCCGGGTACTTCTACATCCCAACAACAAAAAGACAATAAGCACAGATATGAGAGTACGCGCAGTTACTTACAGCTAGTTCACAGCCAATAACAACTAATAAAAAAAAATCATGCATCTAAGACTAAATTATCAATCAGTACACATCCAACCACCAATGGATTTAGTGTAAAGACGTCAGAAACAGTCAGAGAAAAACATGACCTTGTGAAATGCCCAGATACAGGTATCGACAGATTGTAAAGCCATGAATGTGCATATGTATTTAACAATAATATTTAGTTTGCTTTTAATTTACAGATAACATAATCAATATTAATACCAATAAAAACAATATTCAAAGATCTAAGATCATCAAAGATCTAACTACATTAACTGTATCAATGGTATCAATTTTAAGTGACCATATGTCTTCTTTCATTAAACACAATGCTGTGCGTGTTCTAAATCAATAAACTTGGTAGTTTAGGTGTGATAGTGTATTACAATAGAAGAAAATAAATGAACATTTTTTTTTGTAGGCAAAGAGATTACTGATCATTAAATTATCTTTATCAATTTTACATTGACAGGCATTTAATACATAGCCTTTCAGGTTTTGAGCAGAAATCGTCGACTGCACGTTTTTCATTTATTGATTATCTCTATGCATCTATAAATCAATACCTCTAGTGTTTATACAAATAACAAATTGTAGATATCAACGGAAGAATGCTCTCGTACGTTTACAATGACTCATAAAACTTGAGATGTAAAAAACAAATAATCATTTCAATCCGACATGTTATAACTCATATTTATCTAAGAACAAGCCTCTGCAGAATATTACAATTTGCATGTAAATGAAACAAAAAGTAAAAGTGTATAGAAAACATTGTTCAACTATTTCATGTATTATGTGGAATGAAAAAATAAGGAGTATTACGTACAAGTTATAAATACGTGCTTTCTCAAATGTATAGGTAAACAGTAAGATAGACTTTCAATATTTAACACAGTTATGTTCAACAAAGAAGATCAAAACTCTCTCTCTCTCTAACTCTCTCTCTCTTTTTCTCTCTCTCTCTCATTACTGAAGAGACATTAAAATTGTCGACATGCGCATCTATGGCAGTACCTTTAATGTCATTGTGTCTTTTTGTTGAATGGGGGGAGAGATGGGTGTCACTGACAACGACACATATTCACCCTTTAAAAAAAATCCTTTTCCTTGTTTTCATAGATTGGATATATATTCGATCTTATAAAAGGAAAACTGTCTGTATAAGTTTTATATGAACGTACAAGTTGACAAATAATTTTTGAGTATGATAGGCTATACTTCTTTTTAAGAGAATTGACTAAAGGTTTATAATTACCTATCGACGTTTGTAAATGAAATTATCAACAAAAAAAGAAAACTTACATTCTTAAGTCTCTTTGACACATTTCCCATTTCCATTCTCAATTTTATTAAGTCATAGATATGTTTGTTTTTTTTTTACATTTACTGACCTGTTTGTCAATTCATTTGTTTTTATCCCTTTGTCGATATCATTTGATTGTTAAATCATTATAAAAAGGTAAAACGGTAAAGGAAAGATTTTTAAACTAATCACCTGTGTTTTGAATATTTATTTACCTATCTCCATAGAAGCACCTTATGATAATACCTATCGTATATATATATGAAGTTTAGTAGAGTGTTGTAGAGAAATTATAGTTTCTTCATAGCGGTGGAAATATGGATCATTACCAAGGTTAGATTATCCTTCTCTCTCTCTCTCTCTCTCTCTCTCCCTATCTCTCTCTCTCTCTCTCTCTCTCTCTCTCTCTCTCTCTCTCTCCTGTACTGAATTATTATCACCATCTGATTTTAGTCCAGCACAAATGTAACAACATATTGTAGTAACCTGCGGATCATATCAATTTCCTTATCATATATGAGTAAAAACTAATCCATACAGACGAATTACACCTATATGAAGACAGGTCTCCTTTTTAATAGGGTATTTATCATAAACACAGGTATTTTACTCATCCAATATACCGATGGTTTAATATATTTTATCACTTAGAAAGCCTTTTTTATTGCTACACCATTGACTGCCTGATGAGTAATAAAAATGATTTTACTGCTCCGTCTACTTGACAAAGAAAAGGAAAAGAGGATAGGTAATTGATCAGATGATTTTTTGGAAAAATTAAAGGGGTAAGGGAATCAGAAAAACTGGATAAACATTAGAAACGTTTTTACGCTAAAAAGATCAGCTGACCTAGTAACTATTGTAAACAATTATCATGATTATTTTATTCCAATAAAAACCTCTGCATTCTCCCCACGAAAAGCAAATGGCCTTCCACTGAAAACATTTGATAAAACGACATGATAGGATACCGTAAAAGAGAAAAATTAAATATGGGATCTACAATCTCAAGCCTCAGCAGATACTCCGATGTAGCGGTTATTTAATTTTTGTTTAAGCATTACATGTGGTAATTTTTGCTTTACAAAGTACCTAGTAATAAGAACACTATTAATTTAAACACTTTACTAAACACGGGAAAGAAATTCTGTTATTTCAAATGCCACATTTATTCAATTATTAAAATTATTTCAACTATTAAAGATTAAAGATTAAAAAAAGAAGCGGAAGATACCAAAGATACAATCAAAACTTGTATAAGTCCATGAGAAACTGACAACGCTATGGCATTTCAGATTAAAATCATTCCCATAATGTTTGTCCATATTTTCTCGTAGAGATTATCAGATGTATATTATATTTCTTTTAAGGCAAAAAGCTTCATATCATGATACAGAATGAATATGCAGAAACCTTGGTAGTTATTCTGGTTTCTTTTCCATTATTTAGGGAAAAAACATTCTATGGCAATGCTTATAAAGATGTTTTTTGACGTAATACAAATCTGAAAATAAGCTGTTAAAGTGGAGACATCGGCCTTAAAACTAACATGAATTTATGTCCGCCATATTGGGATGACCGTTATTGCAGTTAAGATCATCACGTTGACACCAGTGTTTTACCTTGACATATTTTGTCATTTCTCCTATCAGAGAATCGGTATAAATAATAGAATCCTTGATGCAAAACATTACTGATAATGCTTACTTAGCAAGTCGTTCATTATGCTTGTATTATTTAAAATACTATGAGTCAATGATTTTATGATACAACTTGCAATTATTGTCAATGAATAACAAAATGTTCGGGCAATGGAATATCTTAAGAAAGTCCACCAATCCTAGTTAAAATTAAAACGTTATCTTCATAGTTTGTCTATACGGTAAATAGACCAAGGATACGCATTGTATATTAGAATTAATAGCAGTTCTTTGTAACAACTAACCAACTATCGGCATGCACTGTCTCAAGTATTTTTTTTTAATTTGTTTGATAATAGCAGTTGATGAACATATTATACAAATGGTATAAGTAAATCATACATATCTCGGTTGCCATGGTGATGAGTCATCTTGAATTTTGACTCCAAATTGCATATTTTGACATACAAAATTAAAAATTCAAGCAGTTCTGAGGCACATATTTTGTTTGTTTTTGTTATTTTTATACGAGTGTTTATCGTGATATTAAAATATCCAAAAAACGGTAACATATAGGGACTGTTTTTATCTTCATAAATATTGATCATTCATTGGTCTTAAATTTTACTCAGAAATTTTTGTCATGACCTTAACCTTTGACCTTGAGTATTTTCTTTAGATCTTGTAAAAATATTTAATTTAAAGATGCTTACATTAAATCGGAAAATTGTATATTTTGATTGTTGCTATAATTTGGTAACAAAGTCAATGTCAGAGGTCAAAGTCTTATAATTAAAAACTACTTAGCAATGACCCTTTTTTGGTATAAATGTACATAAAAACCATACATATTTTGGACTGTATGAGCTGTTATACTCTTACAAGTCAGGTGTAATTTTCGTAAACTTGTGAAGCCATCTTTCTCATAAAGTTTAAGAAATTGCCCAGCAACCGTTAGTTTTAGTTCTTGTAGGCAAAACTCTATCCTCAGCAGTCTTAAGAGGTTTTTCTCAGATAGGTCAATAGGTCATCATTATCTTGATTTTTTTTAGAATTGTACAAATATCAGATTTTAGCACAATTCGCAGTTATTTTTTTGGAAAACTATTATTGTTAGAGAGATACTTGAATAGTCAAAATGTCCCACAAAGCAAGAACAACGTAATCAACATGATAGAAATAATCGATTGACTCCTATATGTCCTAAAATAAGTTTGTTTACATTACTAGCTCGTTTGGTCCAAAGTAAAAGTGAGCTTTTCTCATCCTTTAACGTTCGTTACGATCGTCTGTGAAATTTGTTCGAAGGTTTCTCCTGTGAAATTACTCAATTAGCTAATTGAAACCAAATCTAACCTTCATAACGGGTATCTGTTTTTCTTAAATGGTTCAATGATTCCAATAGTCAACCATCATGTTCCCATGTTTAGTATTTTACTGTTTACACTGTATATAAATTGATAATCTAAACAGACAGTAAGGTTAGGACTGTCCATATCTACCTACTGTCTATTTGATTTGCCTATTACCTGTATCTTGAAAACTATAATAGGTGAATATAAAGTTTAATAGTAAAAATTATAAGCAGTACACAGTCGACTTCTGAAAGAATTGTTACTCCTTAATAACAATTTTACCCACTTTTGTAATTAATTACTTCTAAAAAACTATAAAAAAGAGGCTTCGCAGGCAAATATCTGCAAACAAGTCAAAGTGTCCAAATACGTCTGTCAGTTATCCTTGAAGGAGTCACTGCTCTTTGATGACGATTTTACCTATTGTTAATTTATTGTAAAATCAGAGTTATAAGACAGAAACTGTAAACATGGTAATAAAGAAATTATAAGCTTGATGTATATAAAAGTTATTACACTGTTGGAATCGTCTGTTTAAACTTTAAGGAGTTAAATAACTATGTTTATCAATTTTTCAATATTATAAAGTAAGGATAACATCAATGTTTGGCCTTTGTCATCTGGAAACTTGAGCTACATTAAGTTGAGAGCAAATTTCTACAATAAAAATGATAGGCCAATATCTAGTAGTTGATTGGATTAAGACGTCAGTCATCTTTTTTTTTTAATCTTTTTTCCCTCTTTTAATGATGGTTTTACCCTTTGTGTTCTTTGGGGGGGGGGGGGGGGGGGGGGGGAGGAAATGATAGATAAAGAGAAACTGTATACAACTAAAACAATTAGCAAAACGAATATTGTAAACTATATAATAAAAAAAACATGTTCTACAGACATGTCTTCATTACAAAAATCGTCAGTGGACTCCATAAAGGCGTTTTACTCTTCAAAGAAGATTTAGACGATTTTTGCTGGGGGAGGAGGAAGGGGGTTCAAAGACAATATTAGATAATAGAAGAAACTGTAAGCAGCAACAATAACCAGCAAAACAAGATTTACAATGATGTAAAAATTCAACAAGATTGTAAATGATTTAATCAGACACGTTTACTCATTTGTATATGTTGACTGCTTTCTGTCAAAGTATAATAATAATGTAGAAACTGTAATAAAAAAAACATATTAGTTAAACAAGCTCAACACATTAGTTAACATCAGGCCTAGGGAAACTGCAAATTTTACTCCAAAATGTTACGAGATTTTTTTAAAAAAGATAAAACTTGTTTGAAAGACAGTATTTTAGAATAATACGAATAAATGGAGTGTTGTTCAGTGGTTGTCGTTTGTTGATGTGGTTCATAAGTGTTTCTCGTTTCCGTTTTTGATATACATTAGACCGTTAGTTTTTCTGTTTGAATGGTTTTTAGGCGAGTGACAATTTTCAAAAAGACGCTTAGTTAACGACTTTAATGCACCCACCTAACATACGGCTATATTATACATCATTCGAAAGCTTATTACCTGTACTTTCATTTTTGCCCGGTCGTCAATAATTCGTACGGTGCAATTTTCGTTAAATCAAGGTCAAAGGTCTAAACTGAGTATTCCAAATGTTTGCTATATTTACACAAAATGCCATTTTCAGGTACTTGTATGGCATTTTATTCCCTAAAATTGATCTAAACCTTATAAAACAAATTACCATGACTTCAAATCAAGTGCAAACTTAAATGTTGATTGCGCTATATTAACAAAAAATTGTATTTCTTGAAAAAACTTCCAAAAATGATAAAATTGCAATAAAATCTAAATGTTTTCTGAAATTTGAATATTTGAATGTCAAAAATAGAATAGATTTATTGTTTATGGACCGAGGGAATTTTTTTATCATTTTAAGCTGCAATTAAAAAAAAAATATGATGTAGGTCCAGAAGCAGCCTTTTAATAAAGCTTTTGTAGTTGCCCCAAAAAACACCATCTGCAAATGGGGATCATTTAGCTTTTTTTTGCTAGATAATATTACTAATATCGGCAGATAATGATCAACCATATTTTGAAAAAAAAGTTATGGAAGAACTTTAAGGAACAAAAGAAGTATATTTGGTAAAAATTAGTTTCCCGATGTGGAAAGACATGTTACGAAGATAATGCTCGTTCAATGTTCGAAAGAAAACTGTCTGTACCATGCGCTTTTCAATGTCAAATTCGGCTAATTCCTTTTAATGTTAACCCATTATAATAAACTTTGTTAGTTGTTTTATTAAATATGACTGAAAATTAATAATTCAGATAAATTAAGATTGAATAACCTTCATGAACAACTGTAAACCATACTGTTTTATGTATTGTTCACACAATTCGGTATGGTGTTTTAAGAAGATTTGTTTGTCCGTCTTACTTTTTCGCTATGGTCATGCTGTCATCTGTTTTT
The DNA here is from genome assembly GCF_021869535.1 of Mytilus californianus. Taxonomy (NCBI): domain Eukaryota; kingdom Metazoa; phylum Mollusca; class Bivalvia; order Mytilida; family Mytilidae; genus Mytilus; species Mytilus californianus. The sequence goes on from NW_026262722.1 coordinate 586,078, forward strand.
CTTCGACCATGGTTTGAGACTGCCTCCATATTATTTTATCCCTTCTTTCAATCAAAGAAAAGAAAACCATAAATTTCAAAGCTGAGCGAAAAAAGACAACAGAACTTAAAACTCAGATATTGATGCAAATAATAAGTTAGTAAAACAACATAAATTACCGAACTCCAAGTGAAATTTCAAATCAGAAAGTCTCTTATCACATATCAAAACCAAAAGCTGAAACACATCAAACGATTGGAAAACACTTGTGGTAGACCTCGTAGTTCTCTCTCCATCTCTATCTATCTTTATATGATATAGCGGAAATGTAGGAATCATCTTGTCCTTACGTCCTTTTCTTTTGTTCTTTCCATTCACATATCCATATGTTAGTCTCAAAATTGTAATGAGCAATATTCCTTCGACATTGCTTGGCAGAATTATGGAAGTTCAAAGTGCACATATGGAGGTTATACGTGAAGGGATTTGTTTCATAATAGACATATTCAAATAGCGCTAAAACAGTAATCGCTTTAAATTTACCGGAACATACCTGCTTTCGAGCTATCTCATTAAGTTAATCCTAATCTTATTAAAATGTAGTTCTCTGATTTCGTTATTCTCATGCGATATATGAGCAGGCGAGTCGTGATTGATCTTAATTTTAGTCAGATTGTTTTAACCCATGTTTTTAACACTTATACATAACATTTTGTACGGTTTTTTTCATGTCAACTTATATCACTTATTATTGTTGTGAGATCTTCGCACCATTAGTAACTTGAACCGAAAAATATGAAAATAAAGTGTGAAAATCGCAAAAAGTCGCTGTCAGATCAATAACAGAGGGCTCAGTGCACAATAAATATCCACGAACATAATTTAAGATCAGATGACATAAAACCAATTAAAAAAACTGGATAAATTCAACCTAATTTTTTTCATTTCTCACAATTGTTTTGATATTTAAGAATAAAATAACTTCATTTTAACCATATGTATTATCTTTAATATGCCATTGATCAACCAATGCTTAATAGATGATCAACTAAAATAGTAGATCGTGCTCTTTTTTTTTAATGCCTAAAATGAAAATATTATGTGGCAAATCTACATTGAAATTTGAATGCAAAATCATGGCCAACAAATTTGAAATAAAAGTGGTTCAAATGCAATTATATTTTTGTTTCTATTAAGAAACTTTACTTGTAACATTTAGCTGAAGTAAACATCAACATTAACACTGCTGTGTTTAGTTAGAGGTTGCCTACTTTTACAAAAGGTGATCAATGCTGATTGGTATATTTGTGTTGTGACACCTACACAGTAACTTCGTCCTTGATACTAATAGCTATAACTAATGTATTGTTGATGGGGATTGCCAGTTTTCCTTCCGAAGGTCATTGGTTCCTTGGGCATTCCATGGGCCTAAACCATTTAAAACTTATCGCCGCAAAATACTTTAGAAGCCAAAAGTGCTAAACCGAAAATTGCGTCAAACACCAACAATCAATCAATCATCTTTATATTAAAATGTATTTATATGTAAACTATTCAGGGAGTAAATTTGATTAATGTAAATGTATGTATTGTTATTGCGAATTGCTAGATTTCCCAATTCAAAAATTAATGTAAGTAAATATAATTGCGAGGTTCTCAATTTATTTACAAGAAATTACGTAGTTGGATAGGATTAAAGATATTGGCCAGGCATAAAGAACATTTCAGTGGCTAACTTACAATAGTTTTCACTTCCTCATTCAATGCAAGATGCAGTATAAGCAACCAAGAAAACATACAAATATTGAAATATTGAATTATTAAAGTTTCGCTCCCAAACTTTTCCCTAAATGCACGAATTTTCTGTGTATTCTATCCTTTAACATTTTTGCACTTTTAAAATTTGTGTTTTTCAACATAATATCGACTACATACAAATTGTTTTAACAAAGAACAGCTAAAAAAGCTAAATTCTTGCAGATGGCGGTATTTTGGGCAACTGCATGGTTGTTATAATTGGCTGTTTAATTAACAAGAAGCGTAATTGCAGTAATTTAATGATGTCAAAAACATTCTTAGCACTAAATAAAATATGTTATTTGGTTTTATGGTGAATAACAGTTGAATCACAGACATAAAATTTGATTTTCATGCATTTTTGTCATTGTCAATGAAATTTCTGGAAAACAGCGCTATTTATGAAAAATCCGACATTAATATTTCAAAGCGTTTTTGATAAGTTACCATTAACATATGTTCTAACAGATTTCCATATGTCCATACAAAATATCATTATTCAGAAGACAGAATATGCAAAAAATGCTGACTTCTTGTAAAATTAGAAGTTGTCCGTCCTTGACCTTTCGTTGTGATTTGACAGAAACTGCACCATACGAATTTTTGACGACCGGGAAAAAAGGGTAGTGCAGATGATGTGATTTCGAATGGTATATGATTTAGCCGTATGTTAGGTGGGTGCATTAAAAATAAAATTTTATGGTTAATGTCACTCGTCTATTTACACTAGTCATTTTTGGGGCCCGTTATACCTTGCTGTTCAGTGTGAGCCAAGGCTCCATGTTGAAGGCCATACTTAGACCTATAATGGTTTACTTCAAAAATTGTGACTTGAATGGAGAGTTGTGTCATTGGCACTCATACCACATCTTATTATATCTATTAGATGATCCTCTGAATATCCAATACTCAAGCAACGATCAAGTATTCTTTGAGTTTTCAAAAATGATTTTATATCCTTGTCTATGAGTTCTAGTTTTCAAAAAGCTAAAAATGAAAAAGCCTCAACATTTTGACTTAAAAATCACTAAAATTTTGGAACATAGTATGAACTAATCTCCAGGCGTTCAAATTCACCAGCTTTAAACCAGAAAAAGTTAAAATTGGAAAATATAAGGTGACAACAAAATTGAAGTTGTATTATTAGATTCCCATGTATACTGACATATGAAGGGGGAAAATGTTCGGTGTTCTTTTGTAAATTGGAAAAGAAAAACAAATATTTAATAATCTACACCCAGCTTATTGATAAAAATGAAACATTTATCAGAGCAATCTGAAGTTTTTAAGAACAAACGTACTTTTTAAATACATGATATGTAAACAAAGCAAAAATCTGAAAAATGGCAATGAGTCCTTTTTCATGCACAACTTAAATTCTGAAAACTGGGCTTTTAATTCTTGTAGATTTTATGAGCCTCGGGTGCCAATTGTTCTAAGTAGTTCAACAACTGTATCACTTTCCTATCAACATTAAGGTTAAAATTCAGTATTTGAAAGGTGCTCTCGACTCTAATTTCGATTTATTAGGATTGTAGTTATTCCTACAGAAGGTCATTGGTTCTATCCTGGCATCAATAGGAGCTGACCGCCACGAAATAGCACAATAATGCTGAAAATGGCGTTAAACAGCAATCAATCAAATAATTTTGCAGGTTTTGAAAACGCATATGACTGCTTTGAATTGTCTTTTTGGATTCAATTTTACTTATGGTCAAAGGTCATTGATAACATTGATCTCTGACCTTGCGTATATTCATTTGATTTTGAAAGAAAATATGATATAAAGACAATGAAAGAAGCATCAGTATACGAGGAAAATCTTCAAGATGATTAAAGGCACTATTTTGTTTTGAGCGCATCATATTCAAACAAAATATATATTACAGTTCTGAGAATTTTGAAAGATTTGATCAAATTTATTTATGGTAAAAGACAAATGAATGACACCTTCTGGTTCTCATACCAACAATCTAAGCACCCTGAATCTCAAACACATTGTTGTCACGAATGGAAAGGAAACATATATTCTTATATCTATTGCTACAATTTAAATAGAGGTGGATACAAAAATGTGTTTTGGTCCATGTAAAATGTTCATAATTTGTCTCCACTCATACTTTCCAATATTAACCCTGTCCATGCAGTTGTGTCAATCTTCAGAATGGCTACAAAATTGTTGTTTTCTTTTTATTACCAGACCCAAAAAATACCGGAAAACTTTTTTACTTGGTTGCCATGAGGAACGTGGTCTAGCAAAATTTAAGGGTAATTTTCTTACTTTTTTCAATAAATTTCATGATTAGGCTAAGTTAAATGAAAATCGATGACCATGATTACCGACTTCACCATATAACAGTCATGTTTACACAGATTAAATAACAAAAACTAGATATAGTTTTTGAATATATATCAATTTACTTAGTTTTTCGTATACGGCTTTGCATCCATACTTTTAACATGACTTATCCTCCCACCATTTTTTCTTAAAATCTCCTGTACCGAGTCAGAACTATGGCAGTTGTTGTCACATGGTTCTTTCTATGTAAGTTGACGTTTGTTTTTGTAGCAGTTCAGTGTTTCTGTTGTTCCGTTTTGTTTCCTCTTATAGTTGATGTGTTTCCCTAAGTTTTGGTTTGTGACCCGGAATTGTTTCAGTTAAATCGATTTATGACTATTGAACAGCGGTATACTACTATTGCCTTTATTTATCGATCTTTTGTTTTAATATAAAATATACACACTTATGTTTATCAGAAGAGAATTTCAGAGAGCGCAGATGACATACCCAGTCCTCCCTAAACCACACAAAGCCCTGCACGTACACCTCCCCCCCTCCCCCACACACACACACAAAATGGACTAAGAGACAACGAATACACTACAAGGACGGTCAATTCATTTTACTGAACAATCAAAATCTACCAATACTCAGATAAAAAATAAAATCTTAAGCATAAAATTTGCCATACAATGTGTTTTTAGTATCTACATTTAAAAGAGATACAATGAGATATTTTGCTTATATTTAGTATTAAGTTTTATCGGTTCTTACATTGATTTGTTTTCTCAGTTTTTAAATAAAACTAAATATGTCATAAAACCTTCTGGTTCTGTTTCATGTCGATTAAATATGCTTTTATCAGATTGTTCATGAATGCTTAATCTGTTGGATTTGTACTGCTTGGTAATTTTGTTTGAGAGAACATGGATTATGTGTTGTAATTCAATTTAATCTAGGTTACAACAACTGCAATTACTCTAATATCGGTCCTTATTTCTTTCTTTTTATGCTACTTGTGTTTGTGCTTTCTGCTAGTCATGCCATTTCCAACGGATTAATACAATGTGTTCAAATGCTGCTTTATAACATTATTGTCCAAAGTTCAGGGAATATTGTGAACTCACAAATATGTTTAACTCTACCAAAAAATGTTTGCGCTTGTCCGAGGACGAGGCATGCAATGCAGTATTTGTTGTGGATTGCTAATTGTCATGCATGTTCTTTGTTAACTGATTTGTCAGTAATTAGGTCGTTGGTTTTCTCCTTTCAACGATTTCCCAAATTCTCATGTCCAAAAAATAAAGTAAAATAAAAAAAATACCGAACTCCGAGGAAAATTCTAAACGGAAAGTCCCTAATCAAATGGCAAAAGCAAAAGCTCAAACACGTCAAACGAATGGATAACAACTGTCATATTCCTGACTTGGTACAGGCATTTTCCATGTTTTCTTATGTAGAAAATGGTGAATTAAACCTGGTTTTATAGCTAGATAAACCTCTCACTTGTATGACAGTCGCATAAAATTCCATTATATTGACAATGATGTGTAAACAAAACAAACAGACATAATAGGTAAAAATGTCAAAAATAGTGATATATCTTTTATAGTTGATTATACTGAATGGGTTTTGCTTATTATTGACATTGACGACCGTCAGATCGCGTAGAATTGTTAAATTACAAAGGTTGAACTATTGACAATTATACAAAATTTTCTTATTTTTACATAAAATTTAATACAAACAATAATCACGTTTACTGTTCAAACTGACAATAATCATAGTTGGTACAAATAAAAATTAAATGACTACTGCCTTCCAACTCAAACACGTCCAAGACTAATCCAGATGTCGATTTTAAATTGACTAAATTGTCTTTATCATTTGTTTATAGATAATTGTGGAAGATAGACATTTGGAACATAATTTTTCATATCGACAACTGTACTAGATTTATATAATGTAAACTCATGTAATTGATATAATGTAAAATCAGTTGAGGAAAATCTTAAAATTCTTATTGAAAATAGTTTGGTAATATAGGAAAACATATTTAAATTTTTACATTGCTAAATAGCAAAATTGAATATAGAACAAAAACTATATGAAATGAAAAGAGAACCTCACAATGACATTTTTGTTAAGGTTGATATGAAATTAATATCGAATCGATACCGTCGACAGCTCAATCAAATAAACAAGGTGAAATTAAATTGCCTTTACATTGGATAAACAATTGTATGAGTCAAACATTAATGATTTATCGGCGATACTGGCAATATCGACAACTTAAATTGTTTAACTAACAGAAACGTGCCAGGTATAAAAATTGAATGATAACATTAAATCGATATCGACGGCTGATGTAAAGACCATCGGATCGTACGAAACAGTCAAGCAGATTTCATCACCAAAAACTCGTCGAATGCGCTCAGTTGGCTCGGTAACCTTTAAATTAAAACAAAATGTCCTTTATTTATTCAGGTTGTTTTACATGTTATAAAAAACAATTCATATAATTTCAGGTATGTGAACACTGCTGAGGTACCTAGATCAAGAACCTCAAGTTATGGTAAACGTTCTTTTAGATTTGAGGCAGATTAAGTATGGAATATCCTTCACAAAGAGGCCAGAACTATTAACTCTATTGACAAATTAAGGAATTATATAAATATCTGGTTTTGGATCAAAAACGCAATTGCAGTTCGTGCTGATTCTATCTAGTACTGCCGCATAGCTGAAATTTCTTTCTGGTTTTTTTCTAGCCTTTTGCTCTGCTTTTTTTAAGCATTGTCATTTATAGCTGCAACAATGCCAGTGCTTAATTTATTTATTGTATGATATTTCAGTGATTGCTGATTCTCACATTCAATACCCATAGAGGTGTTTGCCGCATAATCAATGACCCTGGAGGTTCAGAGATCAAAATTAATTTGCTTACATTTTGTTTTTGCATTCTTTTTTACTTTTATTTATTAGAAATTGCATGAAGCTGCAATATTTTTATATGATAGTCGATTAAAGAGCTCATCAGAGTTCATTTTTTTCTGTTATTATGTACATATATGCGGACTTTAATAACATGCACTTACTAATGTACTAGTACTTACTATGTTGTGTTTGTTGTGACATATATAGTAAAAGATTTTATTGATATCGATACGATAACATCGATGTCGTCGATATCGAAACTACATCGTGTCATGGACAAACCTCTTCCAACTGGAGAAATGCCCTTCTGGTGTACCAAAGTATATCTTTGTGTATCGTTATTGTGTCATTGAAAAAGAAACTTTATAATTTCACCTGCTGACTGTTTAAAGAGTTAAAAATAGCCGTTATTTTCTCTGCTAAGGGCAAAGATTTACCAAAATCATAATGGCTTTTACAAATTTACATTTTTTAGTTAACAACGGAAAAAAAGTTACATTTAAAAATTAAAAACAGTACAACTAATGCCTGCATTCCTCAATTTGAAAAAAAAAGTCATAACTATTGACAATTAAGCGAATAAACCAGCATGTGTTTTCTTATTTTACTTGAATATTGTTCATTGAAATTAAATAGTTTTAGGGGTGACTTATTGCCGTTATCAATATTTCATCGACGAAATCTTCATCATAAATGAATAGTTTATTCTATTCCGTGTGACTACTTATTGTAGCCATACTCCTCAAGCTTGGACATATTTGAAAAAAAAATATTCCAATTTCTAGGGTATATAGACAATAACTGTTTAGTGTCTTTAAATATCAGCTGTATTTGTACAAGGCTACGAAACAGGTGAAATGCAGGCTTCAGCAAGCTATTACTCTTGTTTCGAGCAGAATACATATACAGCTGATATTTAAAGGCACTAAACAGTTATTGTCTTTATCCTACAAATAATTTTGTACATTGCTTTCGTTTTAAAAAACAGAAAAAAAATTTTCATATATTTTCGATTTAAAATCCTTTGAGGCCCGAGCAGTAATATTAAAAAAATCACACAATCAGCTGATGACCAGTACGCCGAAAAGAATCTCGCATGGTCAACAATAATACATCGCTCAAAATTGATAATTATTTATTATACATTTGTAACATAACAACTAATTTCAACAGTAAAACGAAATAACAAAACTTTGTCCGATTTAAGACAAAGGTATTTAATTTGTCCTACGCTTTAGAATTGCGAACTGTCCGTGCATTCACTGATCATTGACTTTGTTGCATAGTTCACTTTTTTACACATTTACACATTCAAGTTCACACCTTGAATATTGCGGCCCTAGAAAATCGAGGTAATCCTGCTGTTTATGTTTGTCTATGAGCAGAAAGTGGGTTGCGGATCGGAGACTGGAACATTCACAGATGGAGCAATACGTCATTTGAATTTGATTGCAATATACATATTCCGAGGTCACGAAAGTTCATACAACAATCGTCAACAGCAATACACAAAAATACACCACGATATCTGTATAGTATACAAATACAGGCTAGCGATTTCTGTTAGCTTTTGGCTGTTAATGTATAATAAGACACTCAATTGCACGATAAAAGGCTATATTTTGTATTAATCTGTTATTTGTTTAAAATGTCTGTTAAAATCAAGTTGCTGTGCTTGTTCATAATAATTTTGTATTGTAGAAAAGCCGACAATCTGTTATATAAATTTATATGGTAATTTGTTCATTACAGAACATTACATTTAAAAAAAAAAAAACCTGTAAGAATCGAGACGTAATTCATACACTCATACCTAAACTAAACTTCAGGTGTTAATAAACTATGGTCATTAACTACAGCTGAGTTAAAGCTTTTTATTTCACTTTTCTAGCGTTAAAGATGACGCATAGCGTGTAAAATATCTAGGTTATCCCAGTAGTGGAAATGTAAAACCATTTCTTTTTAGATGTGTTTACATTTGTTTCCTCTTGGTACCTAATGTCATTAATTATTTGCTTGTAAAAAATACACTTTTTTGGTTGTTTGTATTAATTAACCTCGCTATTATATTGACACGTGTTGACTAAAAAACGTTTTTTCAGGTAACCAAATCGTATTCTAAATAACAAACTCAAAATGATGTTTCTGAAAGGTTGCAATTTCGATACTTATATGTGGTTTATATTGCAAATGATTCTGAAAGGTTAGTAAACTTTGGATTTTAATGTATGTACCTGTTTTAAGTTATGTCTTTTCGTCATTTTTATATAAAAAAAGAAAATGTGGTATGATTGCCAATGAGACAACTCTTCATAAGAGACCAAATGACACAGAAATTAACAACTATAGGTCACCGTAATGTCTTCAACAATGAGCAAAGCCCATGCCGCATAGTCAGCTATAAAAGGCCCCGAAATGACAAATGTCAAACAAGAAAAATAAAGGCATAATTTATGTACAAAAAAATGAGCGAAAAACAAATATGTAGCACAGCAACAAACGACGACCACTGAATTACAAACTCCTGACTTGGGACAGGCACATACATACAGAATGTGGAGGGTTAAAACATGATAGCGGGATTCCAACCCTCCCTCTGACCTAGGACAGTAACAACATAAGAACGAACTATAAAAATCAGTGGAAAAAGGCTTAGCTCATCAGATGGATACAAATAGAAATACATCTAACAAAAACACATGCTTCACCAACTTTAATATTCGTTTATATTTCCAACAAAATATTTGAGCGTAAATATCGAGTGAAGTGTTGGAAATGGGGATTCTGTGTTACCCTTATTGTCATTTTTTACGAGTTTTTAAAACTACTTGGTCGATGCCCCTCCATGCATGTGGATATTTCGCCGACTCCTCTAGGATACCATCAATCAAGTTCACGTGCTTAGTTGATAGTGATGCGGTCGGTTAATGTTATTTTTCAGTTATTGATATGTTTAAATCATTCTAAGAATAATATTCCGCTTGACAGTTATGACCATATATGACCATGACGTTAACCGGAATTTGGAGAACTTTCTGGAATTATTTGTATACAATGCTTTCAATATTTTTATTGATTTGACTTCCCTGCTGATTATATTTGAGCGTCACTGGAGAAAGTTATGATGAAGAAACAAGTGTCTTGAAATCTAAATTGTATATGTAAATACTTGTGAGTTCGAACAGTATCTTGCCAAGAATTTCAGGTTGTTTATATATTTTATATCAGAAATAAGATTTTACAATTTACAAAAACTGTATTTTGTTTGAATAGAAAAGGAACAAGAATAAAACGAAGGGTAAAATTTGATAAAAGGAGCTACAAAAAATATTCCAAAGGTATACTCAATTCCTATGATGAAAACTGTCTGACAAAACCTAATTGAAAATAGAAAAAAATGACGAAAAGACAAAATACTCTGTAAAACACTACAAGTAAAATTAACAAATGAACGAGTGGTAACTTAGTCCGTTCCAACTGTGGCGCTCGTCGTTTTTTCTTATGTTAACGTAAGTATGAAAACAGCTGTAATTCTCATTTATGTGAAGTCAAATTCGAGGAAAAGGGAAGCACGTTGGGGAGGCTATGACAGTAGGAACAGATCCAAAGTTATCTGTATAACAGATATTCTATTACGAGCAACAAACTCAAGATGGCGTCCGTAAAACTTTTATAGGGATGACTTCAACTTCACCTCTAGATAACCTAGGCTTAATGCGCCCTCTGAAATATCGTATCAATAAGGAGATTAAAATATGTATACAACATTGTACAAGTGTTGCTGGAATCTTGCTAGATAAAACATGAAACTCACAATTTGAAAGCTAAACTCAAAATATCTTTTGTTTATAAACCTTTTTCTGTTCCGACCCTCATTGTTATTTTCAAGACATAGGTCATAAAAGAGGCAGATTTTTTTGTATCTGTGGTATCTTATATATCAAAATCGACGGGATAGATGCGTTTACCATCGTCTTTTTGTTTATTGAGAGGTCAACATCTAGAACATGAAATAAAATGATGCCAGCTTCTTTTCATATCTGCTGAAAAAATGTTTTCTCAGGTGCATTCAGAGCTAAATTTTATGTAAAATTGGAAACCATTGACAAGGTCGCTTGAACATATTCTTTCTATTTGAAAACACTAGAGATTTGTGTTACGCTGAGATGATTCGGTGAAGGTTCCTCAATATATTGCATGGCATTAGATCTTTATTACAACCATTTGTATGGTAATTCCTTAGATTGCTTTTCTCCTTTGTTCACCTCTTGTGATAAAAATGTAAAAAAGTTGTGTTTTACTTAAACACTTGTCATTGTTTGTTATATGTTGTTTTTATATTTTCTGTGGAGGATTTTATCGCAATCAACTGAAAAAGATATTTTTCAGATACTTCATCTTGCAGTACACAGGTTTGTGTTACCTGGGAAGCTCATAGCGGAAACATCACATTTAGATGCAAAGTGAATCATCTGACATGGAAAGTGGAAATTTACAATCCATTAAACGAAGAGCAAGGCCACTGTCTTAATCCTTTGCCAAATTCAAAATGTTTTCCTCAACACAATAATACCATGTTCCAAGAGCGTCGAACTAATACTACAATTCTCATTTTGAAAAAGAGCACATATCGCAATTTGACTGGCTCTTGGAAATGTTACCATGGAACAAACAGAGATAAAGCAATAGTTATTGTAACAGACTTAAAGCAAGGTACCATTTTTACATATCAATCATGCAAAAAAAATCACAGTTAAAACCCCATTTGATTATTTAAATTGTTAATTTAAACTTTTTGTCGAGCCTGCGACTTTTGTCGCAAAAGCGAGACATAGCGATCCTAAATTCCGTCGTCATATTCACTCTGTGGTTAACGTTTTTGAAATTTTAATAACTTTCTTAAACTATCATGGATTTGTATTAAACGTGGACAGAAGCTTGTTTATGACCATAAGATAGTATCCAGAAGTAAATTTTGTAAAAAAAAAAATCCTGTTTATCCGTATTTTAATTATAAATGGACTTAGTTTTTCTGCCAGTTAACATTATATTCACTCCGTGGTTAAAGTTTTTAAAATTTTAAAAACTTTCTTAAACTATCCTGGATTTATACCTAACTTGGACAGAATCTTGTTTATGATCATAAGCTAGTATCTAGAAGGAAATTTTGTAAAAATTTATTTCCGTTTTTCTGTATATTACTTATAAATGGACTTAGTTTTTCTTCCAGTTAACATTACATACAATCTGCAGTTAAAGTTTTTAAAACATTTATTAGATTCATTAACCATCCTGGATTCTTATTTCATTAACTGTAAATCTATTATGTTCATTCCCCTATCACACTCAAAACATAGACAACAGCAAAAGAAGGCGAGAAACTGGGTTCCGCGGAACCCTTACAAATTTTTAATGGTTGTTGTCTTTTAAACGTTTATATATAGAGGGATTATCGGTTTAAGTTTATAACATAACTTTTTTTTTGTAAATGTGGTTAAGCCTTTCACCCATTGAAGGTTTTTTTTTTTGCCGTCCACTGAAAAATCCATTTCGTAATACTCATGTAGGCATTACTGACTATTACACATTGTACCATTTAAGAAATTACTGTATTGTATTTGAAACTTTGGACGTCAATCGGTAATTCTACTGTCGCAAATTGAGTTTACCTTGTTATGCATAGCAAATTCCGCGAAATGATGTTTTGCACCTAATCAAGGTGACGTCATATGTATGCTTCCAGTGTTCAACGTAAATACCAGGTGATTTCTTGCTTCTTGTCGCCTTCAAAATATCATAAAATTAAATAAGAAGATTTCTAGGGGCAAAATGTGATTTGTTTTCCATGGTAAGTTAAAAACCTCAGATTTTGCACAAAGAAATCTTCTTTTTATCTCTATCGATATTAACAAGTCGCATTTATTGAATATCTTTAGAAAAGCCAAAAGTTTACTGTTTTCTGGTATTTCAAATGGGTACTTTTGGGACCAACAAACATTGTGATTAAAGAACAACATGTGTATGTCTAATCATACAAGTAGCAAAAAAAAAAAATACTTTACAGATTGAAAATGCAGAAATTTTCATTATCTGATGTAAATAGATGGTATACAGTATTGTCTATCTCAACCTACAATATTATTCATTAAGTTTAAGCTTAACGTCGAGTGGCAAATAGTTCATGCATGTTCAGGAAAAGAACAAATTAGCAGTGAATACAGTAGGTAGGTCCTAGGTCCTCTATAAGCATTATCTCAACAGGAGGCATCGGATTTAACGTCCGCATTCTAAACGAACGTGACCTCGTACTTGTACATGCCGCACTGGCAAACGAACGCTTAATTTTTTTTTTTTTTTTTTTTTTTTGCCGGTCGGAAGAAAAACCTAAATGATCATATCTATATTCCCCATTAACCCGTATGGTTCAAAACATTCTGTCATTTGTACCTTGTAAAGAAAAATCTCGGGAAATCTCACGAAGAAGTTTACGTACACTATAGGTGCAATACCACAAATGATTTTCCCCTATTAGTCTGTTAAATTTTCACTTTTCAAAAAATTGTGCAGAATTTATCTTTGTTTCAAATAAAGAAATACTTGGCATGAGTAAAGTTTTATCCTGTCCAGTACTATAGACAAAATTTCACATAACATTTCATTGCATATAATAAAATTATCATCACTGGAAGTTAACCAATCAAATGTTCACCTCTTTTTTACCTGTGTACAAGCTTTAGTAACCATGTAACCATAATTTTCCAAAATATTCTATAGAAACACCAAATAAAAAAGTAATGGTGCTTTGAAACACACAAGATATATGTTTATGACCCCAAAATTTTTTACTAGAATGAAATGTAGGATTAATTTCCTACAACTGTCAAATTCAAGGGAATATTTTTTTCGACCCTTCTTCGTATGCAACAGGATGTGACGTACTATGATTTGGTGGTATTATACCTAAAGTGATATGTTTGAGACAGGATAGATATTTTTGCTTAAGAAATTACGGGAGCATAATAAAACATACTTTGCTAAGTGTAGTATATATTGTGATATGTTCAAATAAACTAATCATAAATACCAGGATTAAAATTGTGTACGCAAAACGCGCGTTTTGTCTACAAAAGACCCATCAGTGACGCTCAAATAAAAAACCTTTTATAGGCCAAATGAAGTACAAAATTGGAGAGCATTCACTACTGTAACAACAGCCCATGAAAAGGCCGTGAAGTGTCTGTGAAATATCACAGGGCCGTGAAAACCCCGTAAAAATACCCCGTGACTTTTGTAAAAAAAATATTTATAAAGGCCGTGAAAAATATTTGATGTTAGAAAAAGACCGTGAAATTTCAATATCCCGTGAAAAGGCCGTGATAATTTGTCCTTTCATGCTTAATAAAAAATATCACGGCCTTTTCACTGGTTGTTGAAACCAGTGAAAAGGCCGTGATATTTTTTCATGTCAATTTTTTCTTATCCTTATTCAGATTTAAAACATCCCATGTGATTATTGTAATATGGTCTAATTATTTCCACTCACATTTTTCTAAATATCCTATAAACTTTTCATTATAAATATATATGTCTGTTTAAATATTATTATATGCAATACTACTGTACAGGACTGACTTTTAAATGGAACCATTCATTGTTATAATTAATGACTTTGTGCCAATAAATATTTTCTATTTAAAGAAAAGTATTTTGCTTCTCGTCTGTACATTATTATAAACAATGTAAACATTAATTTTAATATTGGAACCGAAACATGTAAAAACGAGAACTTCCCGGAATAGCAGACCGTATCCGGATTCGGGTTTCTTTTAGAGTAATTGTAACATTTCCGCAAAATGTTGGAAATTTGAAAGACGCCGAAGGACGATTAATATTTACTTTTTAGATGCAAGACGAGTGACAGCAAGTTAGGGGTAAGTTAAGTTATTAATATTTTATTCTTTTATGCATCATATCACCAAAATGTTGATGACGTTTGTGAGCATTTCCATTGAACTGATTTTCACTGAATTTGCAGAAACCGCGCAAACATGCATGTGATATATTCACTTATATTTGAGTCTGTTGCACTTGATTCCTTTAATCATTTCGGTTAATGTTTTCTAACACTTACCGGATCCTTTAAATACGATTACGGTTTTATTTTGTTTATGTATTTGGGGAAAAAAGGGGGGGGGGTCCTTTTCCCCCACACTGGCCACGTAAAAAATAATGACATTTATGTACAGTACACTACGTGGACATAGACATAGATAATTGGAAATGATTATAATAGCAATAAGTATCTCTGAAATGGAGTTCACTCTGATAATCAGAGGCGTAACCTTTGAATGTGTCGGGAGCTATTTAAGTATTTTCTGACTTGGCCATCTGGACACAGAGTTCAAAAGGGATTAATCAGAGGCGTAGCAGGGAAAGTATTTAATATTTGTACGGCAAAATGTCCTTTCTAGAAGGGTTTGTGCCATATCATAAGAATAATTGGTATGGCAATGAGGTGTTTAAAAAATAATTGGTATGGCGAATTTGCCTGCAGTAAAAGTTGCTACGCCCCTGGCCCCTGTAAAATAAATAGCTGTGACTCATTACGGCCACTTAGTCTAGACAAGTTTGGCTTTAGCCATACATATTATTACTTCAAAGAAACATTTAAATTTAATAGTCTGTCTTATAAGTGTCTTTAGTCTTTAAAAAAATCTAAAAAAAATAATATAAGTTGACAATACAGAACTTCGTTAACTAATGATGCCATATTGGATAGGGGGCAGATTTTCTGGAAAATGGTATGAAAATATGGGAAAACCTATGCATGTTTCCAAGTGGCTGTTCTGTTTCAATGATGTTTTTTAGTATTTTTCATACCATTTTCACCTTCAGTATGAAAATCTGCCCCCTATTCAATATGGGGTCATTAACCGTGAAGTCCTGTATTGCATGGAATAATATTGTAGCTGTTTTAAGTACATGTATGTACATAAATGCCAAAAATTAATTTGAATATATAAATAGTTTTTTTAATATACATGTATAATATATGTAATGTTTCTTTATTTATTCTAGGAATGAAGAGCAAAAGGATATAGCAGTCTTTATATAAAATAGTTCAGGAATCCAGTTGGAAAGAAGAGCTTTTCAGTTAAAATTATTTCCTGGGAATTAACAGGAACTTCTATAAATGTTTTTCTGGAATAGTTATTCAAAAAGGCAGTGAAGTGAAGGATTACATTAGACAAATATTGCTGAAGTGGTAAAATCAGACCCAAGAGATGTACAAAATTTCTACAATACATGTTACAGCAGACTTTAGCTACTTAATCACATTGACATTTGTGTGCTTTTATGTTTTCTTTACATAATTACTACAGTTCTATTAAAATTAATATTTTTATTCTTTGTCACAATTATTACTAAAAAAAATACAGCATTTTAATATGGTTTTTCATAGTCTCACTTGCATTGTACTTAAATAAGTTGTCTGTAGATGTTTACACTAGGTTTTCAGGCATTTCACTTCACTTGATTGAAACAGCATTCAAATTTTTTGTTCAATTATGGCCTAAAAATACATTTAACATTTAACAGGAGTTTTCACAATCAGTGAATGGCTGTTTATCACAGTAGTACATGTACATTTCACGGTCTTTTCACAATGGGCACATAATTTATCATGACTTTTTCACGGTGTACATTTTTGTTTTTCACAGGGTTTCTACGGTCTCTTTACCCAAGTTTTCAGTTGGTACCTTTTCACGGCCTTTTCACGACAAATAAAGGCATATACTGTACTATATCTACATTTCACGGTCTTTTCACAATGGGCACATAATGCATTATCACGACTTTTTCACGGTGTACATTTTTTTTTTCACAGGGTTTCTACGGTCTTTTCACCCAAGTTTTCAGGTGGCACCTCTTCACGGCCTTTTCACAAACTTTTCACAGCCTTTTCACGACAGTCATTCCACGGCATTGTCACGGATAAGTTTCACGGCCCACCGTAAATTAACCGTGACAAACACTGTAAAAATCACCATTTTTACGGACATTTTCACGGCCAATCTACGGGGCATTGTTCCAGTAGTGATTGGGGACCAAATATTCCAAAAAGGTTTTTGCCAAATAAATATAATAAAAATGATCGAGCTGGTGTTCAAGCTGCCAGTTGTGAAAAAATACTCATTTTGAATGGGTTATACAGAGAAAAAGAATTATTATGTGAATAGAAGGTAAACTTAATGATAGAAGTTTGAAATAAAAACATAGCTCTTATAAAATGATGTCAGAGTATCACAAGAAAAAAGACGTCATCGAACGTGGTTCCCTTCTATAGCATGAAATAGAAAATATGAGTGTTAATAACCTACAATCACATTAATTTGTTCCTGCATCAAAATTTGCTGACATAGTAAACTTCTAGAAATATAGTGTTCTGATATTGTACAATCCAAAATGGCAGAAGAAACCTATGACACTTGAAATACAAGTTACTGAAACAGTGTTGCAATCAACTGACAAATTATTTTATTAAAAACATTAAATGACATGGAAAATGAACAACATTCTCCCTACTTAGCACAGGTGCTAATGAACCAATTTTATTTAAGTTGATAGTTTTGATACCAAATTAATGTTTGCTTCGGAACGACGTTTGCATTTTTTATCACAAATGTCATTGCAACAGATTATAATGGCTTAAAATGTCATTATCGGATTAAACATTTTCGACCAAAATAGATCGTCATAAAAAATAGTAGATAATCATCCCAAAATTGTCTGTTTGAGAAAATTAGCACTTCACGCGTTTCCGCTACATGAAACTGATCGATGGTACTTGTATCGAACAAGTTATAATAAGTTTGAAGGAGTACTGTAAACCAAACATTTCAAAACGTTATTCAAAATCTAACTACTGACCTTGTGATAATTTCGGGGTAGAAATGTCAACCAGATGTGGCATCGACTTATTAGTTATAAAATAAATCTAAATCACCAGTCTTATAGTTTAATGTGTAAGTTTCCCAGGCGCTTACAGTTCAAACAGTAGAAAAAGAATAAAAATCGTTTGTTAAAACGAAATAATATGTTTACATCTTCGCTAGGATCTACAACACGGACATTTTTAAGTTATTTTATTGATGAACGAAGATGCAGATACGAATTTGAACTAAGCCAATCAAAAGATTAAACGTCTTAAAAGTTCAACCAACACGATTTCCATTTAAAGAAAGTAGTTTAAAAACAATCTGTTGATAAATATATAATTTATTTTCAGAATCAATCAAAATGTTTCCTGAAAATGGTAAGTTGGTCGATGTACAAGTATTTGTTTCAATAAATTGATTAACGGAAACATCAATTGTGTTAAAACAAGGCAATACAATTACCCAATTACCAAAACAAACGTTTAGGAGAATGTTTACTTACAATGTGTAACACTGCGGTTCACAATAGTGGAGCAGGATCTGCTAACCCTTCCGGAGCACATCTGATAGCCCAAATTTTTACTTGAGTTCGTGTTGCTAAGCATTCATTTTTCTAAAGTATGAGTGTTTTGTGGACTCATTTTTCTTGTCGTCGTCTTTCTTTTTTTAAATAAGGACGTCAGTTTCTCTCTTCTCATTCTTGTGAATGCCCCATTGGTATTTTTCGCCTCTTTTTAGACAACCACATGCCAGCTTAAGTATTATTTACAAAGTTAGACAACCATTATATCAGCGATTTTAAGACTAGAATTCCTAAAGGATCATCTGTTCCTGCTCCATTTGTCTGTTTCTCCAGGTATATTTGTCAGTAAAACATTTCTAAGGATGGATAAGGCAACACATAATAAGTGATTAGTTAATGTATCTTAGATAACGGTAAGACATTTTCAAATCTTTAAGTCATCAGCTATCTATTCCTAAAAGATATACGAATATGGAAATTGAAAAAAAAATAAAGAGTGTTATTCCCGTCTTCATTGAAACTATTAAAAAAACCATAATTATACTTCACAGAACATAACAAAAATCAACATGAGCCCCTTAAAAACTAGAGGTATATTCGAGTAGGCCGAAGGGGTAGAAATCACACATTACACCAGCTACATCAATTTTGTTGGAAGCAAGTCCTAACTCGGTAATTTGTTTCTCTATGTTGTTGCACAGTTGACGACAATTGCACGGTATTTTGAAGACAATTGTTAAAAAACATTTGTGGCAATCCATAACACAGATAATCCATAACTATCACACATTGTTAATTATTGTAATTTCGGGAATTATTGCGTGCATTTATCATTGCGATTGTTTGTGAATGGACAAAAATGCGAAATTTAATATTGCAGTTTCAGAAAAAAAACTGCAAACAGATATATGTATCAGATATCCGAGTGTTTTTATTATTGCGTTACTTCTTAATTCACAGTATATACATGTATATAAGCAGTTGTCAAAATTTAAAAAGAAAAATAATGATTTTAGTGGTCAGAGTTTTCTCTACTTGCAAAGTCCATGCAAGAAGTCTGAATATTGGAACACTTTTATTGTTCTTTTGTGATTACAGTTGTTGCTGAAAGATATACATTACTGCCAATGATTATAGCGAAAGTTCCTACATTGCTTCTTACGAACACTAATTTTGCTTTCTATCATTCGGGCTACAGGTAATTGTTTTGAGGAACATTTGGCATGGACATTTATTGGTGTAGCGATATGCGTTATTGCTATACTTTTCATCAAGACATTTTATCACTTATTCAAAGAGAAACTTGGTAAGTTTTACTTTATTACAAGGAACAAATCGGTAAGATTTACCTATTACAAGGACAAACTTGGTAATTTTATTAATTTCGAGTACAAACTTTTTTTTTTTACTTTTTATACTATTAAGGTGGGTTTTTTTTCTTCATAATTTGTAAAAAGAATTTTATCTACAAAATGTATATGCTTTTTATCAAAAATATTTCGACTCCTTTTCGGCAAAAAAAAAAAGAAGTCATTTTCCGAAGAATCCTTAGAGACATTTAGAACACAATTAAATTCTTATTGAATGTTAATTCATCATAACGTTTACACTGAAATGAAATAAAAAACCCAATTGGGGGGAGATAAATAAAATACACGCGTGTAATGAACTGCCTAGAGCTAGATTTACATTACATGATCTGCTTACCCTTCAGAATCACCTGACGTCCCACGGTTTTTAGTGGGGTTCATGTTGAATAGTCTTACGATTTCTATGTTGTGTTTTGCAAACCTAATTTTTTCTTTTGATCATTTCATGTGTTTTGCCATGATATTGTCAGTTTGTCATTAACTAATGATTTTAAATATCCCTTTTGTATATTCCGTCTCATTTACATTATTTTAAACATGTCTGTCAAGTTTTCCTTCTTGGTGGGAAAAAAGCTTGATGGGTAGGCATAAAAAAATGTTTTTGTCAACTTCGGTTTGAACTGGGTTGATGGTTTCTGAGAAAATACCGAATAAAAACATAAATGTAGAAACGGTCGATTGAACGTCTTTAATAGATGTGGGTCAGCTTGATCCTTTGATTCACATGTTTGGTAAATATATATCTACGAACACATCTAGCAATCAGATGAAACATAAAGACGAGTGAACAAATGGATGCAATAACTAATGGAAGGATGTATTAAAAGACAGTTTAATCTGTCAATCTTTTTTTATTCTCTTAACAGATTATTATCAAACGATCATACACACACCCAAACACACACACACACGCACACCCGTGATAATGAAAAACAAGGTACATAAAATACCCAAAATATATACATATAATTATCACATTTAACTATTTTATTGTAGTTTCATTTCAAGAGAGAAATACATGCACAAGAAAAGATATTTGTCGCGGGAGATGTTTGTTTTCCCCAAATTGTTGTTATGGTAATTCATTGCATTATCTCTTTCTTATTGCCGGAAGAATAAACATATATAATAATTATCTTATATCCTGGAAGATTTAGATATATAACTTCGAAAACATGAATTTGTGAGACACAATAACATCTTTACAGTCAGTCAATTCGTAAAGGTGACCGTTAATTTGCATAGTGCCTATTTGAATTGTTCTTTTTCATAGTCTGTGAGGCCAAAAGATAATTTTGCTACTGAATTTCAAATCAAAAGTTGAAACATATATACAATTAATAGTTCCGGTGTCTTACACTTAATATGTATTAGTCCAACAAAAAAAGATAAATTACCAAATTCCAAGGCAAATACAAAAAATGGGATGTCCATTAAAACTGACAAAATCGAACGCTATCAATCAACAAAACAAGTAAAAAAACAACTGCCATATTCATGACATGATACAGGCGTTTTCTGAAGAAAATGGTGAATGAAACCTTGTTTTATAGTTATCTAAACCTCCCACTTGTATGACAGTTGTTTATAAAACGAGACACGTTCATATTCGTCAGCTACGGGATGGAAGGTGAAAAAAGATATGATTGAACATAATTTAATATTTAATGCCGTATACATATTGTTGATGACAACGTTTATATTGACAATCGATATACATTAATACAAATAGATCATTTTAGTAGAGATTTACAATAAGTTTTTGATTCCGACCAGAGTCCGACTACGAGTCATAGTAAGACAGTTTAAAGGACGGTGGCGATTTTAAAACAATAAAAATATTGTAAACATTGTGCTTTAATCATTATATATTAAATGAAAAGTTGTTTTCGGAAATTTATAAAACTCTCACAAACTTCATTAATGGCTTTTAGTTTGTAACGAGGATGCCTCCAAAGAGTTCCCATGACTTTAAACCATTTCAACTCGCAAATAACAAGTTCAACGGAAACTCGGTATTCTGTTATAAGTCTGGTGTACTTTTCTTTTAAAAATTGCCGTTATTTCGTTCATCACTGTTGATACGCTGACATCAAATTAAGTAGAGAGGAAAAGGTACGACGGATAAGACGTTGACCATAGTCCATGTCCTGTAAATACACATTGAATATAAAATAGCCCCACTAGGTATAGTTGTATGTGGGTAGCTGTAATTAAAAAAAAATAAAGATTTAATAAAACACCATCACATCTTCGTGTCACTTTTTTTTAGGGGGGAAATCCTTACTTTTAAATGAAAAAAGTTTCTGAAATTCTTTTTTAAGATTCGTTTCGAAATAACGGCTTACACAACAAGTTCCATTTTCAAAAATTATTTTCTTACTCTGAAATAGAATCCTCGTTTATATCTAGATCACTAGTGTCAGAATAAAAAGAAAGTCCGGAAAAGAACGAGGGGAAGGGGGTATCATACTATCTCTCTCTTTCAACGGGGGAAAGGGGGAATCATACTCTTTCTCTCCTCTCACTCTCTCATACCATCATTGCTCTTGCAAATCTTGACGCAACTAAAGAAAAACCTCGAAAAAAAGAAAAAGGATGCAATTGGTGCGGAGGAACCATGAAACATATGAAAAATTCATAACAAAACAGGTCCCAAAACTGTTCAAAAGCCTTAGTGTGATTTCGATCCATCTGACAGTGATTAAACTGTTTTTGGTTCAATGTTTTCGTTGCGCAAAAAAGTAAAATAAAATTATGAAAACAACAAGTCATTTTTTATCTATCATATTTATCAAAGAAGAAACAAAACGAAATTTCTAAACATATCAATCATATACATTTAACCAAATACATTTGCTCCTTTACAGCATGAGTTTTGGATTGTACATCGTTTATTTGTGTTAAGTTGTTCTTGTTTTTATGAAGACAAAAAATACGAAAAGTCAAACAATCATACAAAAAAAATAATTTAAAAATAAGAACATGTGGTATGATTTCCAATGAGACAACTTTCCACCAGATACCAAATGCTTAGAAGTTAACAACTATAGGTCAGCGTACGGACATCAACAATGAGCAAAAACCATACCGCATTGTTAGCCATAAAGTGTCCCGAAATGACATATGTAAAACAGTCCAAACGAGAAAACGAAAAGGTACTCCCTTTTAATGCACAGTTCCAAAAATAAAATAAAATTTTATATGGCTATATTTTATTAATTAAATATTTTTCCCGGAAGCCACATCCACCTACATGCCTCGTCAATGTTTATCCCGCACACTACTCCGTCTTGTCGTTTTGATTATTTCTGACTTTTCTATTTCATTTTGATCTACGTAACGGGTGAAGTTAGTCATTATTTTGCATCAGTCACCGTTTGTATCGTTTGTGCTCAATTTTATGTTTTCTTTTTAAAATTCTTTTGAAGAAAAGCTAACCTAGCATAGCAAGCTCTTTCAATTGCTTTGTCAAAAATAACTCTTTAACTGAATAGCTGAAATGTTAGAAATCTTGGAGAAAAAAGAAGCGTCGTTTGGTTCTTTGTCAGATTTATTTTTGTACACTACTAACATCAGACAAACAATTGCAAGCTATCTTGACAAGAAGGATGATTAGCATGCATAAGAAGGTTAATGCTGATTGGATATTCATAATCATTCACGTAACTACTGATTTTTTTTTTCTCATCTAAATAATTGCGAACAAGAGTATGCATTACAATTCACTCGCAGCTATAAAAATAAGTTTACTAATCCAAAATGGTTTGAAACAATTTTCTATCATTCAATTGAAAATATTTATCCTATCCTCCAAGCCTATACATACGCCGATATAAGTGGTCAGATAACACGAGCAAAAGATTGTTGTGAAAATTATTGGAATTCTGAAAAGAAATCTGTTAGAAAGAGTGCATGAAAAAACGCTTTCTTCAACCCTTCAGTAAAACAATCTGCTGAATGTTTCTTTTTTTCTATCACATTGCAACGCAACGATTTAACGCGGTAAAATTATTTAGTGTACAATTTATTTTGAGATCACCCCTACACCTTACCTGTATGATTTGTAGTCGTACTCGTATTCGGACTAGGAGTCGGACAGTTATTGTAAATCTCTAGTATGACGTGTTTCTATCAGTTTGTAATCACATAAAACAACAGCTTGCTGACATTCTCGATATGTCTATACTTAGAGCAGACTCAGAAATGTCGTATTAATGGCTGTTACAATTCTACTTCCACGTAAATCCAATGTTTCGTAACCTATGTTCTAACATAATGTCGAGTTTGATGCCCTAAAATTCAAATCCAAAACTAAATGCAAAACCGTAATTCTTATTGTAATGCATAACAAATTGAAGAAATGCATTAGAGCTTTTAAAAATGTACAAAATTACAAAAGAATAAAGTTCGGCGAATTTCATGAATGCTCTGAGAGCTTTAACGTTATTTCAAAACATGACGTCATACGATTAAATATTATCAAGCTTAAGATCATTCCGTGACGTTTATTCACCAAATAATTGAATAATATTTGTTAAAATTGAGTTTTGAGGTAGATATTTTTGTCTATTTGTTTGCATTATTCGCTCATTTATAGATTTCAGCAAGTCAATATTGCTACTTACTCCTTAGTTACGACATATTAACTGTGGATTTGACGGTAAATAGAAGCCAAAGAAAACAATTGTTTGGGGTTCAGAGTTGTATGGATAAACAAATTTTCTCGAGATTATCTAAGGAAAATAAATAGAACAGCGACACACTCGGCACACTTTTCTATTTTGTTGTTTTTTTTTTTTTTTAATTTTCGTATTTGTCCTATTAGAATCAAGTTTTTTTCATGTAAGCCATATATTTGTTATCATTTTGACATGAACTGGCCGTTATATCCGTTAGTTTTCGTTATATCCGTTAGTTTTATCACTCGCTAGAGCTGATAAAATTCGAATATAACTGGCCAGGCAACATGTCCAACAAATCTATGACATGCATAAACTATGTGCGTGATTATTAATTGATGTTAGATAAGTAATCATTTGAATTGAGAGTGTTCATTTCCAGTTTCTTCATTTGATATATATTTTTCATTTCAGAAATTGTAAAGCTATTTACTGGGATTGCCTTGATAGTTTTCGCCATTCTCATTCCATTAGTGATTGGAAAACTTCAAAATAATTGCACATGTGAGTTTTGAAAAAAAAATGAAATATGATTTACAAACTAAGGATGTACAAATGTTGCCAGACCAATATGGTTTTTTTTTTCATTGATTTTATTACAAAAGAAGTGCGTTGGTTTATGTGTTGTCGCCCTTTTACGCCAGCTTTGATGATATATTTATAATAAGATTTAGCAATAACTTAAAATTAAAGATTAACAATATATATTGTAGATAAAAAATGTTTCCTTGTTTTCGGGTTTTTGATAGTAGTGATGTTCCTGGTGTGTCGTTCAATTCCAAGAAAAAGAACAACACAGGGTTTGTATTTACGTTATATTTATTTTATATTATAAAATCATTGGCAAAATGACTCATCCAATGCATGTTGTTTTTAATACAATAAAATATTGCATTTGTCGAATGATTGATTGGTCCTTGTTTAACGTTCGATAGCAATAAGTGATGTGTTCAATTATCGACATTACAATCAAAATAGAGGCAGATTCTGTTATGTAGGTTGACCGCGACTTAATTTGGACTGCCAATCCATGGGAAATGTGTTCAATAGATGCATCCTTTCAAATGGTCTACGCAACCTACGAAATTCATCGTAGATTTTTACAGACTGTGTTAACATACATGAGGCATCAGATTTGAAAGTTTTTAAAAAGTCTGTTCTAATCTATCTTGATGAGTTTTAGTGTGGTGTGTGAATTTTCTGTTAAGTGTTCGTTTTGACTGCAACAAAAATGACTTAAAATCATAAATGTTTTTACATTATATAACATGTTCACAATCATGAATTATAAAACTTATTTAAAAAAAATGATAAAAATCAGGAATCGCCGAAAATACGTCAAAGTACATTAAACCATGCAACAAAAAAAGTAAAATAGCAAAACTACCGAGCTTCGAGGAAAATTCAACACTGAAAGTCCCTAATCAAATGGCAAAATCAAGCTTCTAAAAGACAAAAAAAAAGCACCTTGCAAAGTTCTTTAATTTACTTCCAGATATGTTAATGATGTCCTATCACTGAATAACCCATATTTTAGTTAGTACTTGCATCTCATATCTCCCAGTGAACTTGAAATTAAGGATACTATTGACACAGATGGACTACTTCACACTAAAATCTATGACAAACGGGATGATTTCAACTTCCCAATTATCAATTTTCCATTTCTATGCACATACCCTCTGCTCCGTCGTATGGTGTGTACATATCTCAATTGATACGTTATGATCGTACATGTTCACACTATACTGACTGCATGTACAGGAGTGTGCTCCTTACGCAGAAACTGCTTCAACAGAGTTATGAGTTACTCCGTAAATTTTATGGACACCATCACGAATTGGTTGATCTATACGATGTGTCTGTGTCTAAACTAACTTATGACATTTTTATCACGTCAAAGATTGTGGTTTAACATCTATGTCGTATGTCTGCTAAGTACCGAACGTGACCCATTCCCGAATATGACTGTTATACCGAGAGTGAATTTACATTGCTATACGACGTGTTTCGGTATTTTGTACATCCAACATTCATGTATTTAATTTTGATGTTTTTGTTTTTGTTTTTTGTTATGGTTTCGGTTGAATAATGTGTTATGTCGTATCGTTTGTTGTCCAAATAATTATAAAATTGCCTTTCAATACCATCATCGTCATATCCCCGAATATGACTGTTATACTGAATGTGAATGTGCATTGCTGTGCGGCGTGTCTCAGTATTTTGTACATCCAACATTAATGGATTTATTTTGATGTTTCTGTTATGGTTTCGGTTGGATAATCTGTTATGTCTTATCGTTTGTAGTCCAAATGATTATAAACTTGCCTTTCCATACCATCATTTTCATGGAAACTGTTTGGACGAATATTGTGAAATAATTGTATAAAGTTCGAGATTGCATGTTAGTTACGTAAGTGCGTCACTGTTTTTGATATCATGTGGTGTTTTTCGTTGATTGAATATATTTGTTGTTGTTCTGTGGTTTGCATGTTGTGTCGACTATTATATTATTTGTGTGCGCATTTCTCTGTTATGAATGTTCTTGCGTGTGTTTTTGCTGTATTTCTGTCACGTAGTGTTTAAACGATATTTTTTAACATTGTCATCAAGTGGAAGGTTTGGCATGCCATGAAACCAGGTTCAACC
The DNA here is from genome assembly GCF_021869535.1 of Mytilus californianus. Taxonomy (NCBI): domain Eukaryota; kingdom Metazoa; phylum Mollusca; class Bivalvia; order Mytilida; family Mytilidae; genus Mytilus; species Mytilus californianus. The sequence continues at coordinate 613,233 of NW_026262722.1, forward strand.
CACCATTTTTTCTTAAAATGTCCTGTACCAAGTCAGGAATATGGCAGTTGCTATCAAATAGTTCGTTTCTATGTGTGTTGGCGTTTGTTTTGTTGCACTTTGGTGTTCCTGTTGTTCCTTTGTTATCCTCTTATAGTTGATGTGTTTCCCTCGGTTTTGGTTTGTAACCCGGATTTGTTTTCTCTCAATCTATTTATGAATTTTCCACACCGGTATACTACTGTTGCCTTTATTTACTAGGTTTGTCGGTTTATGTGAAAGAGTTGAGCATTTGTTGTGTAAACATGTCATAACTGTCAAAAGAGTTGGCTGCGTCATCAATATAATTTATTTGTATCAAGTCTTCATTAGAATAACTAACATTTAGAGAATAATCGTGTTTTGATTTTTTGGATTGACTGTTTTGCAATATTGCACAATAAGATTCGTTAATGGTAGCGATAATAAGGTAGCGTTTCGGAAAAAATAGTGTAAACCCTAAAGTATTAAGACTCGAACAGACTTTGTTAATCTTTTAATCAGGAAGCTAAAACCTTATTCTCTAATGAGAAAGTTGAATATGCTAGGTATACTAACTGGAAGTATGATGAAACTTTCTCCTTGCCAACATTTATGTACGTTTAGGCAAGTTTATCGACAGGTTGTAGGTATTCACAAGATCATGCTTTTCTCTTCTGTCATTGACGTCTTTGCACTTAAATAATTGTGTGTTTGATGTGTACTGATAAATATGTTAGTCTTAGAGTTGTCTCATTGGCCCTCATACCACATCTTCTTATATCTATGATTTTATTTTAATTTATATTGGCCTTTAACTAGCTTTTAGTGACTGCAAGTGCTCTTACATCTTCAGTCTTTTGATTTTTGTTAGATTGTTTGTGCTTTTTATTGATCTGATGAGTTAAGCCCTTTTTAACCGATTTTTATGGTTGGTTCTTATGTTGTACTTGTACACCATTGTCCCATGTTAGGAGGAGGGAGGTCGGCGCTATCAAACAATGTTAACCCCACTTTATTATTTAAATGCTTGTCACATGTCATGAACCTGCTATTCAGTGGTTGCCGTTTGTTGCTGTATGTCATTTTTTTTTCAGGGTGTTTTTTTTGCATAAGGTTTTTGTCATTTTAATGGATTTACATTTGTCATTTCGGGGCCTGTTATAGCTTACTATGCGGTATGGGTTTTTTCTCGTTGTTGAAGGGCGTTTGGTGACCTAAATTTGTTACCTTCTATGTTGTTTTGGTCTCTGGTGGATAGTTGTCTCATTGGTATTCATACCACATTTTATGATAAAACAAAATTACTGATTGCAAAAAAGCACAGAAATGAACAAAACAATAACTATTTAGGTAAATTTATGCAATGGAATCATAAAATTGGCGATCTGAAGAAAACATAATCTTGCAATAATTCATGTTGATGCACTGTTGTCTCGAGGACACACATTCCCGCACAACAAAATATGTCAAACGTTCACTCGTTCACACATAAACAAACTTGTTTGACTAATTTCTGTCTTCATTGTATAGTAATCCTATCAAGTTCTTTTTTATTCAGAGGATAATGGTGTCATATCTATGGAACAATAGAATTTTTTTCATAATTTGTGTTCCTCTTTTTGAATTTCACTTTTTTATAGGTTCACAAAATCAACATGATACCGATGGAGGAGAGAATCAGCAAGCCGAATTGCTAGGTAAGAAAGTACGAAATGTCAACAAGAATAATAAGTACAAGAAAAAAGGACAACTACATGGCACAAAAATCTACAAACGCTAAGATAAACAGCACTTTTCAAAACCAAAACATAACGGTTTAGGACTTAACCTTGTTTTAAATTTAAGACTGGCATAAAAAAAAATGTTTATGACGACAAATAGGCCAAACTTTTTCTACTAAAAATGTTTTTGATATTGAAATACAAAGCAAAAAACTTAAACAAAAATCAACAACCCCTTAAAAATACGAATAAACTCGAGTGGTCATAAAACGGGCGCAATATACGATGTACGCAAGTCCTTTGACAATTGATCAATCAGGTGTTAACACGCATATACATGTGGACAGGATTGTGTCTACCAAAACATAGTAGGGGTCATTTTCTATGCTGATACTTTATATCAGTCAGATAAACCCTGGTGATGTATTCGTCCGTAAACGATTTCAAGAAATGATCATCAGTTCAATTGTAAACCTGAGCTGTATTTGGCAAAATCTTTTGTAATTTTGAGTCCTCAATCCTCAATCCTCTTCGACTGTTTACTTTGTTTGTCTTTTTTTTAATTTTGTCGATACGAGCATCACTTATGAGTCTTTTGTAGACGAAACCGCGTCTGGTGTACAAAATTCCAATCCTGGTCTTTATGATGAATTTATAAACTATTTACTTCCTTGTTCACTGTGGAAGTATTTCAAAGCAGTCTAATAGGAAACACATGCTTTAAAATGTTGTTTTCATGGGAACCAACTGTGCTCCTCTTCTTGCCAATTTGTTCCTATGAACATTCATATGAAGCAGACTCCATACATAATATACTATGGAAAAATCAGAACAAGCTATCATTATCATTTATCTTCACATCTCGCTATATAGATGATATCTACTCCAAAATAATTGGAGGTTTCTTGATTATGTAAAACGCGTGTATCTTATAGAACCTGACATAGAGGATAAAACAGATACAGTCAAGACATCTAGAAATTGACAATTATGATCAGTTGAAGCAAACCTTTACGACATAAGAAATAATGTTAGCTTCCCTATTATAATCGTTCATTCTATATAGTAACAATCCTGGAGCGCCTCTATATAGAGATCACATCTCCCAGTTGATACGATATTCCAGAGCTTGCATTTCCTATCATGGTTTCTTTGAAAGAAAGTTTGAAATCATCCCTTCGTATATTTTACGGACGCCATAACAAGTGGTGAAATAGATTTTTTCTTTTATGGAACCATCACGAGTTGGTTGACAATTATGGATTTTCTCCTTTACAGTTAATGACTACGTTCCAATTGTGGTAACCACAATCCCGTCTTCTATTCCTCAAATGTAACATCACCGAATCAGATTCTTCACAGAATTTGCACTCACATGAGCAACAAGACGGATGTGAAATTGTGAGGCAGTATCGGTTTTTCTCTCCTAATCACCTCAGATGATGCCCAGTTTGTTGGGTCCCAAGTATTCTATGTTGTTTAGTGTATGCAGTTAATATTTTTCTTACGGTCGTTTTTCATTTATGTCCATGCATTGTCGGATTATCATCGATTGTTTGTTTAAATTTTGCTTTGGTATCCTCCGCCTCTCTTTTGTATCTTTCGGGAAATGTATGGCCCATATGCAAGTTCTGCTGAAATGTTGCAACATTTGAATGGAAACATCACATTGGGACAGTTGCAATCATTTTCCCAAAATATACTTGTTCAAATGACCCTTACCGTCTATTGCTTTTTGTCAGTTTTATATAAAGCAGGAAAAAAAAACATTTTTGTATTCCTTTCCGCAAATCTAATGAAATGAATACGATTATTGTAGTTACTAATTCGGTGAAATTATTAGCTTTTACTTACATTTTCCCTTGAGATGCCGGTAAACAAAGCCTCTACTAAACGATTTAACAAACAGGTAAAGGGATTGAGAGCAAAGTGGGTTCCTAGGGAATAAATTACTCCCTGTTCAATGATTCTAAAAAAAACATATCAGGCCCTTATTGAGACTTGTTCTATTTTACTTTACTTTCTTTTCCACAATGACCACTTTGCACTATCCTTTAACTTGATTTCCGTATAAACGTTGACCATTCATTTTATAGAACAAAGTTGAAATTATTCCTTTCGTCTGTTTATAAACAAGTTATGCTTTTGTAAGGGCAGAAAAGTCAAAGGTTTTCAAAACAATTGAGAGGAAGGAACGAGGCTAAATGTAATCATCTATATTATGAATGAGAAACCACAACTGATACACTGTTTCTTAAAGAGCAATTGTGTTATACATATAACTTAATGTTTTGGTTTTTGATCCCAGAGCAGTAAATTTTTGGAATTAAGCTACTTTGTGAAACCAAGTAATTTAACCTTGCTTATAAGGATCCTTAATAAGGAACAGAGGACTGGGTTACGTTTCCATTGTTGTAATTACTCAAAACAAATGAAGGTTAACTTACAGAACCAGTAAATAGACATATCATAGATACCAGAATTGAAATTGTGTACGCCAGACAAAAGACTCATCAGTGAAGCGGAGCTGTGCGGTATATAATGTAATACAAATTTCTATCATCTATATTTCCGATAAACAATGCTTCGCTCTTTTTTTCAAGTTATTCTTTTCATTTTACATTGAACTATCTACATTTATACTTTTATTAGCTTTAATCGTGTGAATAATTAAATTTTAATTTTAATCTTTTTTACACCGTTGTTTTACTTTTTCAGAATTGGCCAACCCCCAACACTAAAGAAAACCCTATTCCTGATTTGCGGAAGTTTGCACTTATTGAATTTGGTTTCAGTTCATTTATAATTTCAAACTTGTATTGATGTTTTGTTTTGAATATATATTTCCAAGATTATTGTGTTTTGTTTTCTTTTGAAAGTCTTGTATTATTACAATTAACTGAATAAGCATATAGGAAGGATGTCAACGAGAACTCGAGCATCGCTATGCTGTACCGAGTATGGAATAATTTTATGAATTTCGACTAAACTCTTTCTTTTTAGAACAGTGTGCCCTCTTTTCTTAAAATTGATTGATTCGAGATTGCACCTCAGTGAATCCAGGGGAACTACAAAAACGTCGCACCATGTTCTTTTAAAGCATGTGCGCGATTTTTCAAAGAGGGCGCTATGTATGAGGAATCTCGCGGTTTTTTTTTTTTTTTTTTTCTTTTTTTATATATATATATATTATGTGTATTAAAATGTGTATTTCGACATTTTCTAGGTAAGAAATGAATCGCCCTCCAATTTGATTTATATTTTGGTTAACTAAAACTGGCTAGTTTTGGTCAGGGTTTGCATTAATTGTTTTATCGAAATCTTTATATTTACGTAGTGAGACGTAGTTTATTTTTAAAAGCGGTTCGCAGGTTAATTGAGTTAAGTTATTAGTTGAGTTTTGAAAAGTTCTTTTAACTGAATTAAAAGGTTGAATATGAAGATTCTTTTAACTGTTCCGCGTTTAGTATAAAATTATTTATAGATTGCTTGAACTACATTTACGTTGATGTATTCACCAAATCTTGTTTATGTGTCAAGGCCGTGTCACAGACAGTGGGCATTTTGGAGACACAACGATTCCAGTTTTCCCGTCGACTATTTCCTCTATCATGCTTTTCAGAAAAGAGTTCCAACCGGCAGCGTAATTTGAAAAACAAAGTTTTCCTCAACCTTTTTGTTCGTCGTATGTGATTTTTCCGTCTTCGATAATAAAAAAAAGGCAAAAGGGATATTAAAATTCATTACTCGAAGACAAAGAGATAACATCATGACAAAAAAACGAAAAACGATCAAATCACAAAGTCTACACAAGACAATATAGAAAACTAAAGACTGAGCGATACGAACCCCACCAAAACCGGAATATATATCAGGTGTTCCGGGAGGGTTAACATGTCCTGCTCCACCTGTGGCACAAATTGTGCTGATCATGCAAACACAGATGTGTTGATAAATGTCCAATTCGTTGATGTCACGTTGAATTGAAATAGGACGGGTTTGTAATTTCGTCGAATATTTTTTAAACGGATGACTTCAACTTTGTAACTTCTCGTAGGTCTCGATGTCATCAGATTGGGCAATATCCTGCATCTTACATCAGTTTACACAAAAATGTGTCCCTTTTTACGACCAGATAGCAGCTCTTAAACCTATACCAAATCAATTGCAACTCACATTTTCAATTACAACTTTGTGTTGCATGCTCTGTACATTGACGACTTTAATTCTAATTCTCCTGAATATACATGTGCTCGCTCCCAATTCATATATTATACGGGTGGCCATATTAGTACTGGCGACCTGAACATTTTCAATGAACTAAATTACATAAATGTCCTTACAAACAACGTTACATGTATATTGCATGGTCTTCCAAGTGATCCACGAAATCTTTTTCTGAATTATTAACATCAATTATCTCTGCAATCAAAGACGGGCTTCAAAGTTATTGTGAAACTACCTACTCTATGGGTTGCGTGAATCAGATGTGGATACTTAAAAATTCCAAAGATCCGATCCAATCTAAAAGACAAATTGAATGAATTGGTCCTACTTTGTTACATTAAAAAGAATGGCCCACGTAGAAATAAGTATCCTGTCTTCGGGAGGGATGAATCATACTTTGTAAAATTCATTCTCCTGATTTAAACAAAATATTCTCTAAAATTGATATAATCAAGATGCTTTATATCTTCATTGACAACATGTTTTTAACGTTTGGAGGATGTCTTTTTCAACAAACAATCGGCAACTGTGCTCATCTTATAGCATACTTGTTCCTTCATGGGACTGACTTCATACAGACGCTTCTAAGAAAGAATGAAAAATACTAGCATTTTCATTTAATTTCACGTTCCGCTATATAGATGATGTCTTCTCCCTTAATAATTCAAAGTTTCTGTATTATGATGAACACATCGATCCCATCGAACTTGAAATAAATTATATAACACATACAGTTAGGTCTGGACTTACACTTGAAAATTGAGATTGAGGATTTGTTGAGACCAAAACATTACGACAAAATAGATAATTTCACAATGTTTCAGCTCCAAATTGTTAATCAAACAGATATCACATTTGTATTAAGCAATATTCTAGCAGCAACTACATAATCATGGAGTATATATATCTCCCAGTTGGTATTATTTCCCAGAGCTAGTATTTCTTATCATGATTTCCTTGACAGAGGGTTGTTGCTTACAAGGAAGCTATTGAATCAAGAGAGTTCAAAATGCATGAAGTTGTGAAGTTGAAATCATCCCTTCGAAAAATTTTACGGACGCCATCACGAGTTGATTGACCGTTATGGACACAAGTGGCGACGGATATGTTTTAAAAGTTGTAATCACAATCCCTTCGTCTTTTTATCAAATGCGAATTAGACTTATCATCTGGTTAGTACTTACATGAGCAACACGACGGTTGTCACATGTGGAGCAGAATCTGCGTACCTCTCCGGAGCACCTGATGTCATCCCCGGATTTTGCTATGGTTCGTGGTGCTTAGTCCTTCCTTTTCTATTTTGTGTGTTGTGTACTGTTGAATGTCTTTCGTTTTACCATGGTATTGTCAGTTTCTTTTCAACTTATGAGTTTGATTATCTCTTTAGTATCTTTCGCCTCACTTTTGTAACACTTGCTTAATACCTTTCTTGTTAACAGCAACCAACTATCAAGGAAATTATGATAGCAAATGCAAGGTCTGGAAAATGGCTTCAATTTTACTATATAAGAATGAAATCATATCTTTTGTCGCAAGGTTGTGTTTTTGAGCCGAATCTGTCAATTTCTAGATGTAAGTCAATATTAGAGGCGGACTAAACTGTATCTGTTGTATCCTTTATTTCAATGTTGATAGGATAGAAACATTCAACATAATCAACAAACTTTTAATAACAGGCCGTGACGTAAAAGGATAATTCTAGCTTCTTTTTATTTATACGCTCCTGTGTGAAGTCTATCTCGTATCTCGTATAAATTAAGGAATGAGTGGGAGCATAAAAATGCGGAGAGTTTATTGCAAAAAACGTTCTCCAATCCCAGTTTTGAAACTTATCAAATATGTTGTCTATCAAGAAAGCAAGCATCTTGATAATGTCGAAATGGACATCTGGTGCAGTAAAAATGGTTCCGTTAATGCTTTAAGCTTGTTTGTACTTAAAAGATATTTTGAAATTTTAAGTTCCCACATATCATTCACACCGACCCATGAGTAGGAAGTTTCCATATTTCTATTATTTCCAGTTTTTATTGAAAAAAGACTAGATTCTTAAAAACTGTGTACATCCAAAAACTGTGAACAAAACTGTAGTAGACAAACAAAGTGCCAGATACATATTTCAAAGTAAATTCTTACTACAATCATCTGGTAGGAATACATTGGTCTTGTAGGGAATAATTACTGTAAATGATATCAGAAGAAACAAGATATAATTCGCCGTTGAAATGCATGGTGATTAAAACCAAAACGTCAATGAGGCAAACCAAACGCTACCCAACGCCAAGAGTTTGATAAGACACACTACAATAGAATAAGTTCTGGTGATGGAGTGTTATTCAATTCATTGTGTTTTTCAATTTCTTCATAGTCATTCCTATCAATATTTGCATTATCACGAAAGTCATCATCGTCTTCCCTAATTTCAGAATAATGGCGTTCTAATGCAATGTCCATTAGCTCTAAATATTGATGATTTGTTCGTTCATAAACATGGTCATCATCATGTGATTCTGGAGCTGAATGATATCTGAAATTATAGATACTGTGCAGTGTAAGGCATATTTGTGTGATAGAGTGGGATTTCTGTCAGGATGTATTATATCATCATTTATTGTGTTGTCAATGGTTAACTGGTTAATCAGTTAGCTATCGGAAGGACCGAATATCGACTACCAAAATCAGTAACCGGTTAATTGGTTAACCATCGGAAGGACCGAATATCGAATTCCAAAATCAGTAACCTGTTAATCGGTTAATCTTCGGAGGGACGGAATATCGACAACCAAAATCAGTAACCGGTTATTCTACTTACTGTCAGAGGGCCAAGAGACGATCACCAAAATCAGTAACCAGTTAATCTGTTAACCGTCGAAAGGACCGAATATCGACTACCAAAATCAGTAACCGGTTAATCGGTTAACCATTGGAAGGGTCGAATATCGAATACCAAAATAAGTAACATGTTCATCGCATGACCGTCGGAAGGACCAACTATGGAATACCAAAATCAGTAACCGGTCAATCGGACCTTTTTTATTTTAATTTTGATAGTTTTGATATGAGTGTATACTGAAATACGTAATGAGATCAATTTTCCTGTACATGTTTGACTGAATGAACAATAAATACGTTCCTATTTTACCTAAATAAATAAGCACGAACAAACTTTGTCTAGTATCAGTTTTGGACAAAATCTTAAGTAGAGATAACTTGTAAAATTGTGTTAAAAAACACACATTGAACAATTTCTACCTGATCAAATTTTACGATTTAGTTGTTCATTTCATTTTAACATACTATTGAGTGAACGTAATGTAAAATTGCAAATCATCCACATTCAAAGCTTGATCTTCTTTCACTAATTACTTATCT